>NC_056561.1:23831862-23860821 GCF_013358625.1 Macadamia integrifolia | reverse complement strand
ATACATGCAGTTGGCATCTGGTTTTATAACTATTATTTGGAGATCCTTGTAGACCCTTTATTGTGTACACAACAGATCTTCAGTGTGCTTTTGAGAGATGGTTTTCTATTTTCTTCCAAAGAGCCCAATATTGTCCACTTAGGCCTGCTTGTGGGGCCTGGATGTGGTTTTCTTGGTTCACTTAATGTTGGACCTAAACATGGCTTTCTTTGTATGGGTATTGGGTTTTCATATATGTATTACTGGAAGCCCATAACTCTCTTTATTTTCTGACCTTTTTCTTGGGTTTGGTACCCAATTAGATTCTGAATGCAAGAGAATTAGTAATTAGATTGGCATTTGATTTGGTTTCTACTATAATTTGTCATTTGATTTGGTTTTTACTATAATTCAAGTTGTGTTTTAGGAATAGTTTAGTGGTCTTTAATTGGCATTTTCTTATAGCCCATTTAACTTTATTTAGCAAGTACTTACTGTTTCTGAAAGTGCTAGTTGTAGCCCACCAAACTTTCAGATGTATGTTTTAAATGCTGAAAGGTGTAGTTTGGGAAATATAGTGCCACTTGAAAAGTTATATATCTTTCTAGTGAGTCCAAGTTCATGTCGATATGTCGTAATTTGGGAATATTATGGGGAATTTGACTGGACTGATATCAGTCTACGATGGGTATTTCAATCAAACTGGGAACTTCAAACAAGCTTTGTTTCAAAATATAAAGGAGATGAAATGATAATTCTGAATTAACAAGCAAAGCTTATTTCAGAAGAACCTGCAGCTTCTTTTGTGAGACTTGTGAGTCCTAAGACCTTGATTGTGGTTTTCATATAAAACAGTTTGTGAGGTTGAAGAAATAAGAAATTTTATTCCATTTAAATTCAGACACAAGGCTGATTTTTTTTTTTGGTTTGGGGGTGGGGTGTGGGGTGTGGAATTCTACCAATTAAGTCTTCAAATTAAAATTTAGCCTAATTCATGGTAAAATCCAAAATCCAAAATCCAAAATCTTGTATCTAAGTTTCTGCCAGTCTAAACCCTCCCTACCTTTGAGGCCCTTTTTGTTGGATACTTGTTCATCCTGCATCCAATAATAATAATGATCCTTTTGGGTTTGGCCATTTAGATGATCAGAATGATAGATAAAAAGATAACCTTAAGTACACATGGATTATGTTATAAAGGTAGCCCTTGGTAGAATGTACATCTACTTCATAGAAAGGTTCCTTATTGAATGAAATTTATTTAAATTCCCATATAAAAACAAAATATAGAAAAAGGGATGACAACTGCTTTCATCACCCTAGAAATATGAGAACTGAAAATAGAAACCTACCTCTAATATCTGGGCTCTCTTAAAAGTTCAGTTGTAAACTGTGAACTTGAACCAGTGGCAAGTGCCATCGAAATAGCTACTGTAGTTGAAACAAACTTCCTCCTTATTATCTTCTCTTTCTTTTTAAAAAATTCTAGTGTTGTTTTGAATGGGTGGGTATTGGGTTCTTCTTTATGCTGTATATGGAACCGAATGAGGTCATTGGTATATTTTTCTTAAAATGATTTTTCAGGGAAGTGAAAGGCTTCTTCTACTAGTCTCAGACGGCTCAGCAATATGGAATCCAGTCCTGACAAATGACAATGTGAAGGAATTCTCGAACAATGATTTTGACTGCGGAGCCTCTAGTTTGCTCAGTCTATCATGGGTAAGGAGTTTCCACTTGTAATTATCCGAAAATTAAACTCACCTCGAGATAGGAGACGTGCAAGGAATTAATACCCTGCTCTGTCCCCCGTAATTTTTTTTAATTTTTTTTTGCCGGGATATCTGAACTTTTTTTGCTCATGACATACATTTCTTGTTCATAGTCCTTCATTGGGGGTTGGAGGAATAAGATGATGAAAAGGAGTTTTATAGGTGGCATGCCAAATCACTGAAGAGTGTGTAAGCTATTTAGTATACAGGGCATGAAGCTATGGCTAGGTAATGCAACTTAGGGTTCTGAAGCCCTGATGTGGGTAGCTTTGGCCCCACCAAAGTGAATAAATTCCAAATATAAAAGAGCAGTGGCAATTCTGTAAATTCTGAAGTAGTTTGGGACCCTTTTGGTAGGGATGAACAGGAATAGGGACCAAATGGAAAAATAAAATTGAAGGAAAGGACCAAACTGGAGTTTTAAAAGAAGACGGGGGATAAAACAGAATACAATTCAAGAAAGAAGTACTTTTGTGTAAATTTAACAAAATCTGTCATTTGTAATCTCCGGAGTCTAATTCATCTTCAACCTCACGATTGACAAACCTGCGGTGGCCTGGTTGCGGATGAAAAAACTCTTCCAATCAAAGTTCAAATGACCTGAGGACCACTAACTCGAAGACCTGAAGATTCCAAATGACAATCACCTAGAATAACAAGTAATAAGATAATATTTAATGGCTGAAACTGAACCTGGTGGTACTATAGCTGCCAGCTGCACTTGCTGATTTGTAACTTACAGAGAAGGATGATTTTTGGGATGAGATTATGAGGTTTACTAGGCTGAAGAGAAGCAATAAAAAACTGAGAACATTGGGCAGAAATTTGACAGGATTTTATCTCTCAATTCAGTCAACTGGTGGGGCTGAATCAAATGGAGGTCCTAATTAGTGGATTATGTGTCCAAAATATCAAGGCAAACTATGGTTAGATTAGAGGAAACTAGAGTGAACAGAAAATGAAAACCAGAATTTAGTAATTCATTGAGAAAAGCAATAACTCACAAAGACAAACTTTTTGTCAAATGTTTCCCAAATTCTGGTTGAAGGTAGTATGGAAGGAGAAAACGATACCAAAAGGGGAAAGCCATCCAATGGCTGGATTGGTAGGAATAAAAATCTGCGGAACTGTGAGTGTGTAATATAAAATGACAAAAGAAGAATGGAAAGGCATGAAGGAGAATATGGAGTGAGATATCAAACCCAATTTAAGAGCTGATAGGCTGCTGGAACAAGAGACTAAAAAGCAGAAGCCAAAACTGGAATAACACTATGCTGCTTGCTGTAATACTTCTGAGTCTTCAAACAATAGTATGCTGCAAGCTATAGTACTTCTGAATATTCAAACAAAAGTGTTTCTGACTGTGAAAGAGCTCCCACGACATTATGGGTTATGCAGAGAATAGTAAGGAATACAAGAAGAGGAAGGTATGACTTGGCTTCTCCACCCACCATTCCAAGGTTTCACCGTCTTGGTTGCACTTGATTCACCACAAGGCTGCTGCTCCATTGAAGGGACACAACAGGTTATTTGCCAAAAGTGCATTGGCTGTAGTATCCCTCTTGTATTTATAAAATTAGAAGCATGTTGTGATGGACTGTGGGTTTGTGAAAAGAGTGGTGTGGGTCCGTCAATCTCTATTAACTGGGAGTTGCCACCTAGATCAGGGTCTAGGACCCACAACTAAAACTAAAAAGTAACAACTTCATCTGAATTGTCTAACCAAAAGTTAGGGTTCATGTTAGGTTGCAGTCGGAGAAAGTTGTTAAGCACCTCGGTCCACCAGATAAAATCCGGACATCAACCTCTTCAACCCTAGGTAATTTACATGTTATGAATGGACTAGTTAGGTTTGATCATGTTCAATCTATATTGCACACATAAATCACAGAAATATGACCAAATTACAAATAGTGAGAAAAGGGGATCAAATCCACATACATCCAGCTGCAGTAACATACATGCTTGAATGGTAGAGAAATCAAGACAAAAACTATCCTTGCATTCATCTTATTAAAATGACGGAAATAACCCTATCATGCTATCCTCCAGCAAGACATGGTATTATCAATATTGGACATGGGGGATTGGGATCATGTAAACATATCATACAACCATAACATGACAATCATAATACGCAACATTTGAAATACAACTTATAGAACATTCATGAGAAAATTACTAGACTACCACTACATCATATGCTAGTACTCTATAAGCACAGGAATCACATGTGATATGGGGATGGGGGTCATGTGAAGATGGAGAATACATCTGAGATTATATACAGAAATATTACAGAAGAGACAAATAAAATATGAGAAGGGAAATTTGTGCATGATTGAAATGGCGAAAATATCCCTAATCTAGCCTACCATAAAGAAAGAGTGAAATCATAAAAAATCAAAGGAAAAGGCCCTAGATCTAAGCTTAAGGACTTAAATCTTTGAAAGGGATGAAAATTTCATTAAAGCAATGATAAAATAGCTGGAAAATCTTGACATAAAGAATTAAATCAATTATAAATAATTTGAAAGATCGATGAGAAACAGGTGAAATCCGACAGAAAGACAAAAGAAACCTTTGGAAAAATACCCCCCCAAAAAAAAACTGTAAAAATCTGAGAAAATCAGGTTTGAGTCGTTTGACAGAAAACTCTTAGATCTACAACTTTTCAAAATATAGTTTTTTAAGAAAATTCACAGAAATCTTGAAAGAAAAGGTTGCAAGATAAAACCACAGAACATAAAACTTGGACAGAACACATACCAGCAGTGGGAATAAATTCATAAAAAATCTAAGACGAAGCCTAAAAAAAAAAATTACATTGAAGGGATAACAACCTAATCTACAACTTTGATTAAGAGAGTTTTATAAAATACAACACGAAATAACATATAACTGATGCACAACACCGAGAGTTTTATAAAATACAACACGAAATAACATATAACTGATGCACAACACCGCTGCTCCGCTGAGGGCCGCAGTGATCTGTGCTCAGTAAAATGAGGATAACTCTGCTAAAAAAATTCCAAATGAGATGCTGTAAAATGGAGTTCATAGAAGACTTACCTCTACAACTTTTGTGAAGAGGTAAAACACTATTCAAAACCTTAATCTCATCTTCCATGGTAAGTATATATATATATATATATATATTGGACTTTAGATTCTACCCACAACCTATGGTTATTTCTACCAAAATGGTCCTGTGCTTTCTCCCTTATTCGAACAGTTGCAACACTTCCTTGTTGTCTCTCCCTTCGAGTATCCAGCAAAGTCCTCCCTCCTTGGTCTTCTTTTTGCTCTTCCTCTTTTCCTCTATTCTTTAGCTCTTTCTCTCTCTCTCTCTCTCTCTCTCACACACACACACACACACGATTTCACTAATGGGGGTGGGGGTTCCTCCATTTGGTTGGGACTCCTCCCTATTTTCTCTTGCTAGACAAATCTTCCCCATTCCTAAATTAATTCCTCCATCCTCCTCCTCCTCCTCCTCCCTCTCCAATCTTTCCTTCTCTCTCCCCCCTTGTCTCGTCCTTGTTCAAATTTTAAAAGACCACCTAATTATTTCTTTCTGTTTATCAATCAATCCAATCTCCAGCCTTTCTTGCACATGGGATAAATCCCTCTCCTTAAATTGGTTTCCCCCCCCCCCCCCTCTCTATCTCATATTTATTCAAAATTTAGAGTTGTCCATCAAGCCACGATTTTAGCCTGAGATAATGTTTTTCTTTTGTTCAAAGTCAAGTCCCATAATAATCACCTCGAAATCAGTTCCACCTTTTTGGGGTTCTGGTTCTTCCTTGAACGAAACCCAATACAATCTACTCTTATGCAGTCTTCACATATATACATACACACACACAAACCCCCACACACTTCTCTGTAAATTAATACATACATACATACATCACACCAATATGTTAACACACACACACACACAAATACATATAAACATCAGATATATGAAATATAAAATAGGCAGTGAAAGCTATTCCTTGTCATGAGTTTAAGACACCTAGTAGTGAAGTGGCCCAAACCATTACCCAAAAAATAAGTGGCTCAAACCATGGATGAACTCATACAATTGCATTGACCACTTTAACATTAGGACCAAAACCCCGTAATAAACTCTTTTGAAACGTTGCTTCCACGGAGGTTAAATGCTTGAACAAGGTATGTAGAGATGTGGTTGGCTTTTGTTCCTGTGTTGACAATTGAATGCACTTCTATAGAATCCTCATCATCCAGTAAAGTACAATTCTAGGAGAAAAGGGAAGCTTTCTCTACTGGTCCATGGGGGGACAGAGTAAGACTAGCTGAGTTTGATTCAAATCTCGTCATCTGTCATCATTTGGAGTGGGATGACGAGGTTAATAGTGCACATCATTCTTTCTGTCCTTGGTGCAACGGTGAGGTTGCTCCATTGCTACCTAGTGGTCATGAGTTCGAGTCAGGAAACAGCCTCTCCGCAAAGCTGGGGTAAGGGTGCGTATATTATGACCCTCCCCAGACCCCCAGTGGTGGGAGCCTCATGCACTGGGTAAGCCTTTTTTCTTCTAAATTCTCACTGTCCTCTGCTGACTGCGTCTCATCTAACTTAACTGAGTGAGTCTTGGGGGACACCTGCTGCCGAAGCGACCTTTCTCGCCACAATTATGACACATTGCTTTTCAGCCACTCGTTACCCTTGGAGACCTCTAGCTTCTTTTCTTCAACCTTATGGGATTCAAGTTTTTTTTCTTCATTCCTAGGTGTTGGCCTATAAGCTGCAGAGCTCTTGATCATTTCCTTCAAATGACCATTTATTTCTTCTGCTATCTTGGCAAACACATCTACCCCATCAATTGATATGAAATCCCCATTAGCAAGCTTTAACTGGGTTATGTGTTTAGCCATTCATATACCTCAATACCCATTGCTGATCTATTTCTTGAAGATTGCATTTGAAAGATAACCGGGTTTATCTACATCCTTACTGCCTTGATTTGTTCTACCACATGACCAACTCTGATTGAGTTCAAAATTGCCAAGTGATCAGAGTATAATGGGATAGTAGTTGTGCTCAAAATTTAGGCCTCAACTCATCTACCACATGGCGGATATTGTATCCGACCATGTAACATACTATGGTTAGACCTCATTACTACTTATTAAGGTGTATTTTCCGTAAAAATAGTATTTTTGCATATCCATGCATTTTTTAGGCTTTTACTTGAAAAAAAAAAAATGCATTTTTAAGCATTTCCATGTGTATCTTTTAGGGTATCTTGTGTATCTTCACATATCTTTGATACGTCTATTAAGACCTCCCTCCCAATGCGCTGACCAATACCAATACTCAGTATCTTATATGTACCTTCCTAGAGCATCAAATTGTTGTAAAGGAGAGAGAATATAGGGGTGGGGGAGGTGGGCGGCATAACATGAAAAAAGAGCAGAAAAGAAAAGCTTGCCATCCACAAATTGTAGGTGAGAGATAGCTAATCCCTAGTTGGAGTCCCTAATGCTCGACTCCCTCAAACAATTGTGCATGAATCTTGCTCAAAATCTTTTACCTGTCTACAGCTTCACATGCCACTTTAGAGATGAGGCCCATTCTACTCCTTGGAAGAAAGAAAACAACTATTTTTCTTATCGTCTAAAAGAACTTGAGAGTGCTTGTACTATAATATCTCGTGATTTTCTTGGCCAGTTTTATTGCTTATGCTACAAGTGGTGTGAAAGCATAAAATACCCCGCTCCCCAAAGGGAAAAAATAAAATAGATTTGAGATTATGTTTTCTTTTGTATATAGGTGTTGCAGCCATCTGAGGAGCTCGACAAGCTTATTCGTGGCCAAGATCCTGAGGATGGCCTCAGTGAGTGTGTTGTTTCTGATATTTGCAAGAGATATAATTTAGATATTAATGAAGTTCTAAAGTACCGGAATTCAGTGTAGCTAACTGTTGCAGATTCTTCTTTGTTATTGGAGACATTTAACAATGAGGTTTCCGATGAAAGAACAGTGTATCTATTTTTAATTTTTCATTGAAAATGTTGCGTAGCTTAATCCTGTGGCAAACCCTCGAAATGGAAAGGTAAAAAAATGCAGCCTAAGTGTAGATAAGCAGGTAACTTTTGATTGAGATTGCAAATGGAAAATCTGCAGTAAACACAAACCATGATTATTCGTCGAGGGTCATAGCCTAACTGTAACAGCCTTCGTATGTGGATTTTTTTTCAAAAAGCCGTGTGGGATGGCTGATGTGGCCCTTCCAATAGGTTTCTTTTCTCTTTTTACTATCCTCTCCCCTGCCCGCCCCCTCCCACACACCCCCCCCCCCCAAAAAAAAAAAAAAAAAAAAGCCCAAATGGGCTTCTTAGAGCTTTAACTTTGCCATGAAGGGAACTCTGTTTGGACTGCAATGAGCACGATCAATTCCCATTTATTGCACTTCTTTGTCAGTGCTCAGTGGACTTTGATGCTCACAGAGTTTAAAGATGCTTTCTTATCATGTGTGGGATTCCGATGAATTAGATTATTTCACCTTAATCATTTGGATTCTGGAGCAAGCTACAACATTGGAAATGTCGGCGAGATATGATAAGTCTGATAAAAAATAAATAAGAAGAATGGAGACAATGGATTTCCATAATCCAACCGAGGAGATCCATACAGATGAAATGTACATTATATTAAAAAATCTGAAGTTTTTAGCATAGAAAATAATTAACTGCATTGTAGCAATGCATCACTGTTATTGTCTTAGTCATTGTAAACATGATGTAACTATCCATTGTACGACGACAAATATTGTGTTTTGAATGAGTAGCGATGTTATAGGAGCAGGGGATTCCAAAGTAATATATCTGAGCAAGTGAGATCCATATCCTAGGGGAACATGGGTTTGATATGATAAGACAATTATGTCGTTTGTTTCCTCTCTGATCACGATAGTTGCCAAACACAGCATATTACAGATGGTTTTATATTTCATACACCGGTGATGAGATGAACTAAGGTTTCTTAATGACGAGACCACATGAACAACTTGGGTAAATGTCCTCAAGAAAATAAAAACCATAGTTTTCCATAATATCATACTAGAGAGAACATGATTTTTTTTTTTTTATGTTAACCAAGGTGTGCGGACTAGCTTGCGCGCACCTCGACTAATCTTCGGGGAGACTAGCACAGCAATCCTCCACCACGGTCTCCACTTCAATTGTAGATGCATAGATGAAGAATCGAATCTGAGACCGTTTGCTTATCCACGCAATCCCCAATTTGTCCTAACCATTTGGGCAACCCACGAATGGGTTAGAGAGAGAGAACATGATAAGTGAACATGATAATCGATAGGAAGGAGACGATAAAATGCCTGAGAATAAATATGACTTTAGGACTCACCAACATTATGTAACGATAGAAATAGCGGCCCTCACTATTGCCCTGAACATGAACATTCAATATAGGTGGAAGTCATTGTTGATAATGCAGGTTTAGTAAAAAATAGTCTATGAATGAGAAAGAGAACAAAGGAATGAGTAAAATGCCAATATGGTAGACATAACTAGAGGGAGAGTTAAAAAGTCGTTAGAAAGCTTTGGTTGGATTTCAGCACCTCATTCATAGAAAGACACATAGGGGCTGAAGATTTTAGTTACCACATGCGACCACGTAACCCAAGATTACAAAATTGACCACAATTCTTCTTGAAAGAATAAAAAACACCACAGGCCGCGTAAAAATTTGAAAGAAAAATACAAATCTAAAACCCACAAACACAATACAGCAACACTAAAGCAGAATACTGAATCTCTAAGGAAAGAAATCCCTCCACAATAGCACTAAAGCAGGATACCGAAATTAAACTCAATGATGGGGTTTTTGGCATTGAGTGAATCCCATTAGAAGGAACTGACCCATCTCTAAGGAAAGAAATCCCTCCACAACAGCCTAGATGAACCCGTTCTCTGCTAATATTAGATTTTTCCTAATTTGTTAAGCTTTATATTCCTTTAGGCTCATATTATAAGTTAAAAAGTACCTCTTTCGTTAGCTCCTTCAAATCAGAGTTGGTCATCCAGTTATATTCATCTCTCAGCAGCCAAAATGCATATATCATAGCTGCCGGAGAATCTAACCTGAACTCTTGAAAGAGTTTGTGGCCGCTGCCTTTATATCCCAGCCAATCAATGTATAGTGGGCATTCCGGAGGATTAAAAAAAAAAAAGAAAAAAAAAAAACAAAAAAAAAAATGGAATTCGGCAAACCTTTTGTATAGATGGCATGATGAATCAGACAATGTATCTCTATACACACTTGGATGGTTGCACTAGGGGGGGGGGGGTGACCCGTATTCTTTGGTGACTCTCCACTTGATCTGGATGGCAACTATGTGCTGGGGTAGTCGATCACGATATAGGTTTTCAATATTAGCAATCCAACGATCAACTGCAAATTTATCTTTTGTAAGGGTTGTTAAAATTTCATGATCAATGGGTGTCTGTCCCTCCAAAAATATTATGACTTGAAAATATGCGTATATGTTCATCATAATCCATTGCAACTTCTTCTTTTTCTTTGGTTGAAGTGTTCTGAGAATCGCATGGTGCCGTTCTTTCATTAAAAACGAAGATAGAATCAGAATTAGCGGTCTCTCTAGAAATAGAATCATAAGAAATTACTAAAATTGCCGCCATCGTCCTCTCCTTCTGCTTTTTAATTTCGTCGTTGGTCCCATAGTTTCTTGAGTATGCTGATTATCAGAAATCACCAAAGTCATCTTGTTCTTCTTCGTGGTGGATAATGACATCATCGGCGTCGTTTCTTGAGCATGTTGAGTATCAGAATTCGCCCGCGTCGTCTCATTCTTCTTTGTGTTGGACAATGCTGTCGTCCGCATTGTATCCAGAGTATGTTGAGTATCATAAATTGTCAGCGTCGACTCATCCTATTATTTTCTAGTTGTCCTTGTTGGCAATCTTAGCCACCTGGTAGTGATGACATGGCCGACTGTGATGATGTGGTAGTGATGTCATGGCATTGTTTGGTCTCTCCGATGAGATGACAATAGTGTATGATAGTGTTTGAGTGGTTTGGTTCAACCATGGTAGGTGATGCGGATTCTCAGGCCAAAAATTGATTTTTTTGGCTTAACTTCACTTGAGGGTATTTTCGGCATGGAAGATGAATTTTTTGGAAGTGAACTCCGACATGGTCCTTGCGAGCATGAGAAACTCTCTCCAACGCACCCGAATTCGTCCCATTTCGAGTTCGTATGAAGAAGTTACATCATCCATACTATTTAGGGGCATTTTAGTCTTTTTCTACTTGGCTGAGTCTAATTATGGTTTGTTTTGGAAGTTTATAGAGCTTCAAGTCGTGATCCATACTATTACTCCTGTGCCCAAGCCTAACTACTTTTTATAGTGACAGATGATGCACCATAGTTGTAGGTTGCAAATGACCTCTGGATAACATCAATCTACTGTCGGGAAGGAAAGGATGATCCTTCATGTCATTGTTGGCCGTGTTGGAAAAATTGAAAGGGATTCAAAACTCCCATGAAGCTCGGCTAACTTTGCTAACATTAAAGATCTCTTCCTCATTTTGATATGGTAGACATGCCTAGACAGAAGGTGTGGACCTCTCACAGAAGTCCCCAGACTTGTGGGGCCAAGACTGAGAGAAAACCTAGTAAAGAGGATACTTTTGGAGCAAGGATGGCCAAAACCATCCACTGACTGCATTACCCAGAGACACCTAGACTGCTCTAAAATGGGTTAATGGTGTGTGGGACCCACGGCTACATACCCACATGTCTCAAAGCCCCTCCATTGTGTGTCCACACTTACATAGTGATGGATTAATGGACATGGACCCCATGGAGGTGGATCTACACTGACAAACCATGAATTAACCTAGTTTGGTAAAACCCATTATTTAGCCAAACATGCTATAGTCATTAAATGAGCCTATTTAAAGCACAACCACCTCTCATTTGTTCATTTCTCAAGTGAAGAAGGAAAGAGAAGATGGAGAAGGAGAAGGAGAAGAAGAAGTAAGCGGAAGTAGAAGGTGGAGTTCCAAGTGCTTCCTTGTGAGGATCATCCCTCGTATTGTCAAGGTAGACCCCATTACCCTCTTTGTTAGTTTCACTCTCTTTCCCATCTACGAATTTATGACCTAAGCTATGGTGGGTGGGTGGGTGGGTGGGGGGGGGGGAACACACCCAACTTTGTACACAGAAATGGGGGCTTAGAGGATGATGGAATCATGGCTACATGCCTCAACCTAAGTTCCTTGTAAGCATGATGGCCATGAAAATGAGAGCCCTAATTGGGAAAGGAGCACAAATTGAGCCAAGGGTGGGTGATGGTCGGATCACCCATCATAAAACCCAATGTTTTATGCCCTTGAAAGAAGAAAAGGACCCCATGTGTGAGGAATCACATTCGGACAAGCTAAAACAAGAAAAACCCTAAATCTGGGTAAATCGGTTGATAAAGAACCATCTACCGGTTGCATCAACCGGTTGGATATTTGACAGGTTTTAAGCTCTCGGATTGATCCACTAGTCAACACCAACTGGTTAGGACCGTTTGACGGTTCCATTAGCTGGTTACAATAATTGTAGCCTATGATTGGGGTGTTGGTTTGGGATTTTACTAGGGAATTATAGGGCCATTTAGGGAGCTTAAAAGTGACTTTTGTACATGTGTTGAATTGGTTAAATTGCATTTGCATGGTGAATATACGTGGATTAGAAGGAGTTGATAATTTCACTAATTTATGAAAATTAGGTGAGTTGGTGCTTGTTCTTAGTTTGCGAAGTGTTCACGATTTAATTTCATTCCTGCATGCTCATTTTGTGATGATACATATGTTTGCACATTTAAATTCTAATTACTCTTGTGTTATGAAATCTAGATCATGTGTGTGTGTGAGTATGTCGATGAGATGTGGGTGTGGATAGTGAGGGAAATGAGGAGGCTAAAGGGGGATTCCCGTACCGTGTGCCCTGGGTGCATGCTTATTGTTGTTGTTGTTGTGATTTCATATATGTAGAACATGCATGGTTAGGATCACCACCCTGATGCTAAAATCCCTTGCCAATAGGGGCTAGGTATTAGCTAATCCTAGTGGTAGCTCTGAGTTTCGTTATGGAATACCAAGTCCATTGTGCGATGTGTTGCTATACATGGGAGATGTACGATGGGGACCAGTGCAGTTTGGGGGATTATTAATAAGGGTTATCGGGTACTAAAGTATAAATATAGGGACAGGTATACTTCTGACTCACAACTAGCTTGTAGCGTTGATTGACCAACAACATACTAGTGAAGGGGATACCACTTATGTTATGTAGCACTACTACCAATTTATTAGGCTTAGTATGATTGTCTAGGTATAATATTTTATAAATGGACACATGCTGCATCACGCGACTTGTTTGAGCTTACCATTGCATCATTTGTACGTGTATGCTGTATGCCCCCACCCCTCATTGGGCTTGTGAACCTCATCCCACATTGTTTTCCTTTTTTATTTTTATTTATTTTTTTTTAAAATGGTGATACAGGTGATCAGGCATCCGAGTAGGGTGAGGCATTGGCTAGCTTAGTTGAAGAGTCTTGTACTCAAGAGTGCATGAAGCATGACTAGGATTGTGGTTGTGAGGGCTGTGCCTTTGGGCATTTGTTGGGATGATGTGCATCATCTTACATTCATTTTTATTCTTTTTGTGTAATTATTAAGCAGCTATTCTGATATTGTATTAATTGGGTGATGTCTCAAGAACAATATCTGTAACTAACTATGGTAACATTTAGTAGTTCATCAGCCTGCCATTATAGTATGATATTTTTAAACTACACGATTTTTTTAGATTATCTTGTTAAGTTATGTGTTGTTAAAGTATTGCATTTGTGTTACTGGAGGATTGCCTGGACACCATTTACTAGAGGATTGTATGGCCACCGAATGGTGTCTAGGCCACACTGGCAAGGCTTTAAGAAGCGGAGCATGACATACACTTTCTATTTTTCCTCAATCTGAATCCGGATGAGAGAGTTATGGAGTTTCTCATGGATCTGGTTTGAAAAATCCAAAATTTGGATTCAAATTTGTTCTCAGGTTAGTAGGGGTTTCTAATTTTTTTTTTTTGAAAAATGAGGGGCTTTTGTGTACTTTTGAAAAGTTCTAGTCAAATGAGTCAATGGGACTTTTAGTATAGTTTCTCTAGATTGAAGGGGTTTTATGCAATTTATATCCTTTAGAAAGAAACTTAAAAGTCAATCTACCTACCAATGGGAAATCAACAACGTTCTGTGGATAATATCAGCATGTCAGCTAAGGATGTGAATTTGAAACCAAAATTGTTTACCAAAACCAAAGCAAGCCGTCTACACCGAAACCGTGAAGCCATTTAGTAAACGATTCGGTTCTAGTTTCAATTTTTAGACGGATTAATTATATGGTTTGGTTTGGTTTTAATCGTTTAACCCGCGGTTTCAAACTGAATTAGCACCATCAAAACCGAACTGTTTACACCGTCAAAACCAACCCGTTTAAATCGTATATGACATACTAAAATAATGAGTAATGAGTTTAATTTAGGGAAGAAGAAAGGATCATAGAGGCTGTCCAACAGTTTATTCAATATTTTACTCCTATTATGTAGTTATGCAGTGCTCATTGAATTTGATACAAGATTGAAGTTTCTATCTACAAAGACAAATTTCAGTAGGCATGCGAATAAACTAGCAAACCGGTTGCTAACCATTTAGAAACCGTATGGATTAAATTGCGATCAAAACTGTATAAAATCACAAAATTGACACCATTTAAAAATCATGAAACCAGAACCATTTATTAAACGATTCTGGTTTCTAAAAGTGTAACCGTTTATTAAATAGATTGTTTTGGTTTCAACCAAATAAATGTGAACCGAACTGAATCATACTGTATACACCGAAATCGAATCGATGAACACCCTTAATGTCGCTTTACGATAGATCTGATTTTGATCCTACGACCGAGATTAAAAGGCCGTTAAATCTGATCCAATAGATCTCATCAAAGGTGCCAATTTGAAGCTTGATCCAATGGTTGAGATGTGCCCTATGCCTCCGCATACCTCTAGTGCACCCTACATCGCCCTGACAAATTCGCTTTGGGTCTTTCTTATTGGCCCAACTTCAAGTGGCCATAACTTTTGATCCAAAAGGTAAATTTGGTCCATTCAAGTCACTACCTTTTTATTTTTTATTTTTTTATAAGCTATCCATAGGAAGCCTTAAAATTGAGTTTTAAGTTGAAGAAACCCACAACTTTGAGAGAGGAAGTGCTCCCTTGGTTGGGTGGCCATTGAATGGGTATTGTTGCTTGATGAAGGTTGTTCCTACTCCATTAATGGTGGTTTGTGAAGATAGTTGAAGAGCTTTTGATGTTTCATTAATTCCAAACCAAAAGAAAAGGGAAAAGAAGAGAGGTTGGCCCCTTGTGTGCATTAAAGTGTAAGAAGACAAGGGAGAGGCTTTGTGAATGTAATGCTTGCGTTGCTCATTTGAAAATTCAAGTATCCTACTCTAAAGGGGAGTTGAAGATTCTATTCTGTAGAAACAGTTCTCTGAGGCATCTTTGTGAACATTAGACAAGGCTTGTGAGATTTTTAACCCTACATTTACTTTGCCATTACTGTCTATGATAATGTATGGTTGCTAGCAGTAGAAATTTATTATTAAGAATGAATGCTAGCCTAAGGTTGATTGTAGGGAAATTTGTATAAGTCCATTATTATTTCTTTATCTCTAAAAAGGTGTTTAGTGGGTGTTAAATATCGGAGGTGGGTGATCCTTTGCAGTGGGTTTTGCTATTTGTATTGGATCTTTGTGCCTTCTCAGTTTTATGTTGGGAAAACTTGTTGTGGGTGCTCCCAACTATGGTTGCAATTAAAGTAGTATATTGAGTAGGTATGAAACCTTTATATGCACAACCCCGGGGACATAATGTCACACCCCAAATCCCCATTATGGAATTCCACTGTGTGAGTAAGACGCTTACCCATCTTACATCTCTAATAGCAGTACTGTTTGATTTTAAAAAGTAATTGCAAATGTACGGATCAGTGTAGCTAACGGGTCGAACACAAGGAGAGCAACCACTTTATTTTTGGCTTCTTTTAGTAATGCATAAGTGAACTAATTAATTATGGTGATCTACTTCCAACTACCGTCCTAAAACACATGCATCTCACATGCATCTAAAAGCGTCCTAACCAACACATCTAGGAATTTAAATACTTCAAACCATGTAGATAACAAGTGAATAACTGAAAGTAAAAGTGCTGAAATAAAAATAAATAAAATAAAATGGGAATAAAACTAGAGAGGCACACAAGTACGTTTCTCTACTTAGCCCGAGGAATGCACAACAAATAATGCAAGCATCCCTACTTGACTAGAGAGTTACTCTTACAACGGCTTCACTACTTAGCTTTAGGGAAAGGGAGGCAAAGTAAATAACTATAAATAAAGGCAATAAAATGATGGTTTCATAGCTAGAAAGGGGCAAAACCAACGCATAGTCTAGCCAAGGACCTTGGGGGAAAGGAAAAACAATAAAGTAAAGCTGAAATTAAAAACCTAAGTTAAGAATGAATGGGTAGCCAAAAGAGGGAATGAGAGGGGGGGGAGAGAAGACTTATGACGAAGTCTACCTACCTAAACTTTAATATTTGAACTTGAAAACTTGGTTGAGATTTGAAATACTACATGTCCAAAAACCAGATCTGGAATAAACCAAATCTGAAATTGCTAGGATTAGAGAAGACAAAGCTGAACTTGCTAAGACTAGAGAAGCCAAATCTGAACTTGAAAGCTAAACTTGAAAAGAGATGCTCCAAACTTGGTTCTTGTCACTTAGAACTAAGCCTAGAACTAGAAATTAAACTAACAACTTCAATTGCATAAAACAATAAAAATAAAACTTGCATTAGAAAAGAGAGAGACTTGCATCCATTAAATAAACATCCATTACATAAGTGCTTAAACCAAAAAGTAAGAAGAAGACTATGAAATAACCTAGAGGGGGGGGGGTGAATAGGTTATACTAGTGGAAATTAACTCTTTTCGATGTATAGGTCCCAAGTGTGATTGCAAGTTAAAAACGATGCTAAATAAATAAAATAGGCACAATCACACAACACAAGATTTATAGTAGTTTGACTCAATCCGAGTCTAGTCCACTCCCTACAATAATCCTCTTATAAGGTATTCCACTAGTTCTTCCTTTTAGTACGGTAGGTAGAGAAGAAAACCTTTACAATCTTTTTCACGGATAAGAGTATCCTTACAAATTTCTTTTATAGGTAGAGAGGCGCCTTTACAATCTCTTTTGAAGGTAGAGAGACACCATCCTCTTTTTAGGATAAATGAATCCTTACAATCCTAAGTACAGTCTAGAATTGTAAAAACAAAAATAAATAAGAAGTAGTGGAATAAGAGGAATACCTCAAGTGTGGTGCAAATGATAAGAATGAGAGATCAATGATGCACCTTTTGTAAACTCCTCTCTTATGGCTTTGACTTGCACAGGAGAGAGTGGAGGACTTGATTGAGACTTGAGCCTTTTGTTGGGATTAGAGTAATCGAACAACTCAAGTTGGATAGAATAATCTTAATGACACTTGAATGCTTACAATAATGCTCTTAATGCCCTTTCTTTATTTATATTTAATTAAGAGTGGTTTGGGTATTTATAGGTGATCTTAGTGAAGCATTTTAGGTAGGAAATCAGGCTCTAACGATCGTATTCTGGGACCACTAGTCGACTGCCATCGATAGCCGATCTATCGGAAAGAGCTGTTGAGGTAAAAAACTAGCCATTGGAGCTTTTCCAGGGAGGCACCGGTCGATTAGGACTTTCTACCGGTCGATCGGTTATGGTCTCGGATAGTTCCGATCGATTGGGGCTTCTACCCGGTGGACCGCCAACATGACAGACTGTTTTGATAGAATGTTGTCATACTAACCAATCGTCAGTGTTTTGATCATAACTTTTTGGTCCAACCTTGGATTGACCTGAGATCAGTTGTGTTGGAATTGAAACTCAATTTTCTACAACTTCTTGAAGAATTTATATCTTGATACTGATTTGAAGATTGCCCAAAATGCCCTTGAGTCAAGTTAATCTATTTTCACAGTTTTACTAGAGCATATTGCACTCTACCACCTAAGGTCATTCTAGTATGATGCATGAGGTGCGTGCATATGCAATGTGTGTACAAATTACAAAATATACGTTCTATCCTACGATCTTCATCTTGGGTCTTGATATCTTCATCATTATGGGTCTTGATGTCTTCATCTTCGGTGTGAATGTCTTTATTATCTTGGGTCTTGAATGTCTTTAAGCTTCAAGGTCATGTCTGCATGAGTTCAAACCTTGATATCTTGATTCAACCTTCTAAGTGTTTCTTCAAAATAATTACACTTTCTTCAAGCTAATCACATTTTATCAAACCAAGTTAAAGAAGTATGTTTGTTTGTTACACCTAAACATAGCAAGGAATGTGGACATGTTTATGTTTGTTTGTTAACACCAAAACATAGCAAGGAGTGTGGACATGTTTCCCAACAATCTCTCCCTTTTTGGTGATGACAAACAAACACAAGAAATATAACCAAATATAAGAAATGACAGTAGCACAGTGCAAAGTTCAATAAGATATTTTAATTCAGTGATAGATACTTGTCATTTCAACAAAGATAGATACTATAAAGATAGGTGTTTATAGATGTTTCTCCCCCTTTTTTCAACAGCAAAAAGGGAACCAAAACTACACAAGTTATTAAAATGCTCCCTCTGAGTATGTGCCAAATAAAATCTAAACTAACATAACACAGAAAATTACCATAGGTTCAACTTTGTATCTCAGAGTACTTCAGCAAAAAGTAACATAAAAGACTAAAACAAAGACTAAGTTCCACAAGACAAAAACAGAGTAAGAGTTTAGTAAGATTATATAAAAGGAGTAAGGACTCCTAATCCTCTACATCCTCATCCTCTGTGTCCTCCTCTTCTTCTTCTTCTTCTTCTTCTTCTTCTCTGTTATCTTCATCTTTCTCGTCTTTGCGTAGGAGCTTGAGAATCTCATTTTGCTTTCTTTCCATCTTCACCAATTGGGAAAGGATGATGTTCCCAACCTTCTGAAGATCGGCAACGGTCGCATAGGCTGACGTATCATCACTTCCTTGTTGCTGTGGCTGGCTGGGTCCAGCATCAGTCTTTTTGGAGCCAGTGGTTTGCTTGGGAAGAAGGTGCATCTTGTGAATAGTGGAAAGATTGATCTCTTGAGGAAAAGGTTCAAATGATTCACTAGAAAAATCCACATGAAAGTGGTCTAGGATTTGGCAAATCATCCTTCCATAGGGAAGACTTCCCTTTTGAGAATTGCTAGAGAAAGACCTAATAGAGAATTGCTAGAGAAAGAGAAGAAAACCTAATTGTGAAGTGTGCCCTCCCCTCTTGTATCATGTTTATTTATAGGGAATAGGGGAGAACAATTAGGGTTTGATGAGGTGGAGCAGAGAGAAGAGAAAAGGGGGTATAATAGCAGGAGATAGAGGGAGAGAGAGAGAGTCTCCAACGAATTGGGTTTGATTAGGGTTTGATGGTGATGTGGATGAGAGAGAAGAGAGAAAGGATAGAAAGGAGAGGAGTCCTACAACTTGGATGTGGTTAGGTGGAGGAGAGATAAGAGAGAGAGGGAGAGAAATCATATGAAATGTGGATCTCCATGATTTAGGTTTCCTAATTAGGGTTTTTTTAGGTCTAAGGTGATGATGTGGAGGAGAGAGAAGAGAGAAAGGAAAGAGTCCAATGATTTTCTTATTTTTTTATTTTATTTTATTTTAATTTCTTTGCCCTCCCTTCTATCTTGCACACAATCACTTTCTTGGACGATTTCTTCTCCTTGCTTTGCATGATTTTGGGCTATTTTTTAATATAATTGGAAATTCCGTCCATGCCCCTTTTCTTTAAGTAGGTGGAAAATAGAGAATTTTCAACCAAATCTCCAAAAAATAGAATTTTGTGTTCCACACCCAAGGAGAGAGAGAGTGGCACCCAAGGTGGGTCCCTCTTGCTTTGTTGGCATTTGAAATATTCTTTTGTACCCCTAGGACAATTGCAGATGGGCTGGGCTTGCATCTCGGTTCTCTTCTGGTCTATTATTCTTTTTCTGGCCCGAAAAGAATAATCACTTGTACGGGTGTCAAAAAAAATGTGTACTTTTATTGCAACACATCCATCTTGCTCAGAATTTCATTTATTTGCAAGCATGAAATAAATGGGACCTCTTTATGTGTAAAATTAGAGATACAACGCCTGATATTCCTTGAGGCCTTGTAAATGCAAAACCTATAAAAAGGGAGTAAAACCCAAGGTAGCTCCATTCTAAAAATGTAAAATGCATGCTTTTTACCATAAGATTTCACACATAAATGTGCTCATCAAGTACCTTAACATTCACAACCACACAACACGAACCACAAGAACAATTGTAGCAGAATCAGAGTATATACTATAGCGGAATATAAATGAAGTGGTGGGAACATCTAATGTTAATATATATCTATAACCGGGTTATTCAATTACATATATCCATGACTTACACATATTAAGTCCAAGTAGAATACCATAATTGAGTTCGGTATCAAAATCTCAAAAGGGCACTGAAGCCTCTCAAGGTGCCGAGTAGGCATAGGTGTCACAGGCACAATCCTGAACATGCTCTTCCACTACTAGCATCCACCAGTCGGTCACTCTGTACTCGGGTGTGGAGGTAGAGTCACATCCTATTGGTACCATGGTACATGCATCATCATCTAAAAAGCAATATCCACAAGGGGTGAGCTCCAACTAGCTCAGTGAGGTGGGGTTCATGCACGATCAAGCACAATCAACCACATACATATAACAAATCATGATTCCATGAGTACAGAAATAAACACATAGTATATAATGTGAATGATGCAATTCATTTGATTATTAATCCACCTGACATATAACTAAGTCTGGTAAATGCTACTATGACACATTAGGCTCTATCCCCGGTCCCAACACTCGCACATCGATCACCTAGAGATAAAAACCGTAGTTGTGATTAGGAGCCTATCGGTCTCGAAATGTGACCATCGGTCACCTAGAAAACCCCTAATAATCCCCTCTTGGCAGTCATGGCTCCAGGATTACCATTGGCCATGCCGGACTAGTTTTTGCATTCGGTAACAATCACATCGAACCACAGGTGTGGTATTCCGAAAAGGTTTATCGAACATACCACTAATGGATTATCTAACACCTTACCCCTGTTGGAAAGGGGACGTAGCTTAGAGAATGTCACCTAAATATAAATATCCTACATACCTTGCATAATGATACATTTAGTATGGACCACGTGATACCCGAATCACCATCGGCCACAAAGCAGGTCCATTTCCAAGTATAGTCCCAGGGTAAATGATACCAGAATCACCATCGGCCATAAAGTGTAACCCACGACTATATACCTATTCTAGCATACAAGTAGTTGAGTATAGGCTACGCAAAATCAGAATTACCATAGACCACAAAGCGTACCTGTCACACCCCGTTCACACTGAAGCCGGCCAGTGACTGGGTTAACACCGGTTAACCCAAACCTGCCGGGATCATCTGATACTGTATTCCACCACAGCATACACACAACTAATATAAGCTCATCAGATCAGCGGAAGACTAAGTTTTACTTGTGAATAATCCCATAATACTTGATACCCGAATTGTGATACAATGCTTATATACATGAGGGCCCGAAGGCATTATATTTACACAATAAAAGTACAATTCACATATCAAGTACATAAAGGAAACTATCAAAATAATCAGAGTACACAGCTCAGCTCGGTATCAAGACTAGAGCTCAGCTCGGCATCAAGGTTTGAGCCTAGCTCGGCATCACATGGCAGAGCTCAGCTCGGCCTCAAAGTGGAGCTCAGCTCGACATCAGAACTGTGGTCCCGCAGCACAACTCTCGCACGAGCATTCAGTGCCATGCTCTAACTCCTCAGGGGCCCACCAGTCCTCTTCGGGGAACTCGACTGTGGGACCCACCCCGTGCTCTTCAGATGTATGACCTGCAAAATCATCTAAAAAGGGGTGCACACGTGGGATGAGCTCACTAGCTCAGTAAGTGGTAAGATGGACCACACAGCAGTCCACACATCAAAACACAATCATATGCACTACATGCTATGCATTACATTTTAAATCACATCCACCTAAGCAACATTACTAAGTCTTCGGTTTAGTGCTACTACAGCCACAATGCGCATATACTCCGGGTACGATCCACGAACTCCATCCCTCGATACGCCCATAGGGCTGTCGGAGAAGGCCCACCGTGAGTACTCGAAAAAGTAAAAACAATGTCGTCCACCGGCTCTCAACAGAAATGTAAATGACTAAAATTAAAGGTGCTGACTCTAGCAATTTAAAAGCAGTACGATTGTGCCTCTTGAATGTACCACCAGGGTTGCCGACTGTCGTAATGACCCACCGGGCGTTATGTCTAACCGCCACAGTGACCCGACAACCGCGACCACTGCTTCCACCCAAATGATAACCCAACACCTTAACCCCTGTTGGGAAGGGTCGTAGCACGGGACGGTGAAATCCTAAACCGCATGCTCCTATATGACAATAGTACGATTGTATAGTGCCTCCACGTCCCATACCACGGGCCACCAATGCACTCGTTTCCAAGCCGACTACGGCATCTATTCTATCAATGCATCATGCACAATGATGTCAACATTTATCACATAAGCATCTCATCACTTGGCATTTAGAAAGTAAACATAGCACACATGCATAACAATGTGAGGATGACTAATCTACATAGCATATTCATGATGGCATGACTAGACTAGATACAAGTAAATGAATGCCAAACAATGCCTTGAAATAAGGCCAAACGTCCTCTCCCCACTTACCTGTAGTGTTCAAGGATTCCCGTTCGGTACGGGAGAGATCCGGTGCGAGAAGCGTAGGATTTTGAACCTAACATGATTGAGCGAGGTTAGTACTTCAACATTTTGGAATCAAAATTAATGAGATCAGATGATAAAATCATGTTTAGAACGTTAAAAGAAGGTCGCACGTCGGATTTGGGTCCAATCGGACGGAAGAATCACCTTTGGGGCCACTCAGGTGGGTCAGACAGGTGGGCTGTCTGGCCCACCGGTTTGGCCCACCGGTTTGGACTGGCGGGTAGGGGCCCGTCGGTTGGCCCGCCGATCTGGCCCACCGGTTGGGCCAGGGGGCCTTGCTAAGATCGGCGGGTAGGGTGGCCCGTCAATTAGCCCGCCGGTCTGGCCCATCGATTGTGCCCGAAGGCCCTGCCCTCTCAGGTGGGTGCCCACAGGCGGGCCAGATGGCCCACCGGTTCCACCCACCGGTCTTGGCGGGAAACCTACTGTTTCTTCCCAACTTCCTCCATTCTTTGGGGATTCAAATGGGGCTTTTCCAAACCCATTCTTCACACCTTCAAGGTCTTATAGGATGGTTCTAACCTAGATCTAGGTTAGATTCAAGTGATGGGAAACCATCTTACCTTCTTTGCTCAAGAACAACTTCAAACCCTCCAAATCACTTCAAACCCACAATGCTTCTTCCACCTTGTCAATACCTCTTCAAATCCTTCAAGATCAACACATAAATCATCTATTAAACCTTAGATTCATCATTTCAAAGGGGATTTACAAGATCTCAAGAAACCTACTCGAATCAAGGGTTTAAGCTTGGGTATGGTGAATGTTCAAGGAACCCAACTTTGCTTACCTCTAAATGTAGATCTAGAGTTGAAGATCACTCTCCCGGTGCCGGAATGGGAAGATCAAGCTTCGGCGCCACTGAAATCCTCCTCTTTTTCCTCTTCCTTCTCTTCCCTTCTTCTTCCCTTTCTTTTCTCTCTCCTCTTTACTATCCTCACCAACGTACGGGTGTCATAAATGAAAAGAAAAGAAAATCATAAATGCTGCATATATATATTTCCTAATTAACTGAATAGTTCACATGGATGGGTCACTCAGGTGGGTGGGTGCGCCCACCTGTCCGCCCACCTGAGGGCCAAAACTTGGGATTTTGACAGAGTTCGGGCCTCGGCGCGAACTCCACCCCTGGCATACGGTGTAGTATACGTATATACATTAATATACGGTTACAATACCTACTTTATCCGTACATGGCCTTATGGTAGGTGCATGTACATGGCTTTGGCACTCCCGTCTCTTTTGGCACTGGCTCAGACTTGTCGGGCCAGTCGGTGTTTAAGGTCACCCTTGCCATCGTAGCCCATAAGGAACCCACTCTAACTCCCTCTGGTTCGGTTCCTGCATGGTTAAATCGGGTTAACCGCGTAATCAGACCGGGTTTAAGAAGTAGGGTATTATAGTACCCATTTCCAAGTATAGCCCCGGAGTACGTTATAACGGAATCACCATCGGCCATAAAGTGTAATTCATGACTATATCTATTCTAATGCACATAATCAATGAATGAATGCAACATCCACACGATGATCATGGTACCAGAACCACCTCGACCACACCGGATCCCGCCACACATCTCAACATACATAATATATCATAATTTTCAATTCCATATTATAAGAATTCAAGAACATAACATGTCCTGATATTCACATATGAAATTAACAACTAAAGAGCATTCATGAATTCTAACACACGTGAGTAATTTCTACAATGTAAACATTCCATAAAATAAAAGTCAATCATCCCTCACCTCAGTTGTGTTTGACTGAATCGGGTTCCAAGTGTATCAACCGGGTGTTCAATTCACTTCTGTTTACATTGTACGTGCACATCACTGTCCATGGACAAGGGTAAATAGTTGTCATTACATGTCAGAAACATTAGAGGGGTCCCACATGGGTTACACCTAAAGGGCACAAACACTGTCAACTTTGGCAGTTCTAGGTAGGTCACTGGAAACAGGCATTGGAAACAGCCCATAACCAGCAAAAATATCAGTGGTGTTTCCAGTGGCCTTGGCAGAGGCCTCTTGAGGTGCTGGGACCTCACAAGAAACAACCATCAGATCCAGACCCAGTGTTTCTGGTGGAAAAATGGCAGCTACCCACCTCAGTTGGTGCTTTCTGACTCGGGTTTAATTGCCAGGATTTGTTTCATAGAGTTTGTAGGGGATCTCCCCACCTCCATTTTGAGCCAAAGAAGTTTCGATTCTACAAGCCATTTGGGAGATATGAAAATTGAACGGTGGAAACCCTAACTAGGCATTTGGTCACAAGTGTTGCCGTAGCTTATCCGGCATGGTTTGGGCTTGGCAACCACACCAGGGAAGTGAAATGAACAATCCTCGAGCTCCGGGAGGTGCTGGGGTCATGGGTCACCTCCATGCTCAACTATGCTAGGTCAAAATGAAGAGAGTGAGTGGTAAGAGAAGATAGTACCTACCTCCGGCAAGGTTTCAACAGTGGGATACGAAGCCAAGAGCTAAGGTGAGCTCCTCCTCTCTTCTCCTTCCTTTCCTCTTCTTTGCCTCCCCAACATTTTGGACAAGTGAGGAGTGAGAACATTTCTCACTCCTCCTTTTATAGTAATTCATGTCCTTAGGGTCTGTTTGGTTGGCCCTTGTCTAGTCCAAGTAGGTTAATCTGGCATTTGGGACATGCAAGCCCACCTCCATAGACTCATAAGGTGTACAAGTCATGGGGGAGGTGTGGGAGAGTGTGTGGGGTCATCCAGAGTTGTTCATGATGCGGGTGGTGGGGCCCACGAGCATCGAAACCCAACCAATAGCCCAAAGGACCACCAGGAATATGCCACTAGATCTAGCCTAGGTTGATTCTGGTGGTCAAGGCAGTGCTGTGACTTGACTGCCTACTATCCTCACTTGGACATTCCTCGGGTGTTTGACCTAGATTGTGTGTATGGTCCTCCAAAATTTTGGTATGTGCTAGGACTAAGGTGCGGGGGTGTCGGGTCACTTACCATCTAGGGTCAAAAGGTTTGAATCCTCTCCAGTTGGATTGAATAGAAATACATGAGCAAGTGGGATCATCTCTCCCCCTTTTACAATGAGCTACTGCAAGCCAAAACTCGGTGGTACTTTCCACTTCTGATCCGAGACCTAATACAACAGTTCAAATTAAACTAGGTTAGGGTAAGGGTGTATAACATTCCCCCCACCTTACAAGATTTTTTCCCTTGAAATTGAACGAACCTGGTAAATCAAATAACCCAGGATTCTGCTTCTTCATCTCATCTTTTCGCTCTCAAGAGGCTTCTTGCTCTGGGTGGTTCATCCACTTTACTTTGATGAATGAGACGGTACAATTGCGAAGGATGTGGTCCTTCTGGTCAACAATCTTCTCTGGGAACTCTATGTAGGCATAATTCTCATCCAACTCATGGGGTATGTAAGTCAAAACATGAGTTGGGTCGGGTATGTACTTTCTCAGCATAGATACGTGGAAGACATTATAGGTGCCCTCCAACTCTGGTGGTAAGGCTATCTGGTATTCCACCAGTCCTATCCTCTCCAAAATGTCATAAGGTCCCATATACCTAGGACTTAGCTTTCCCTTCTTTCCGAACCACATTATCCCTTTGACTAGGGAGATCCGCAAGAACACCTTGTCTTCCACATCAAACTCCAGATGCTTTCTTCTGACATCCGCATAAATTTTTTGCCTAGACTGAGTTGCCTTGATTCTCTCTCTAGTCACAACCACTTTCTCACTAGTGACATGTATCAAGTCTAGACCTAAAATATGTTGTTCATGTACTTCATCCCAATAAAGAGGAGTCTGGAATTTCCTACCATACTGTGCTTTGAACAGAGACATACTGATGGTGGCCTAGTAAATGTTGTTGTAGGAGAACTCAATATGTGAAATGTGTTCATCCCAACTATAACTCATATCAAGGGCACATGCTCGAAGTAGGTCCTCCAAGGTTTGGATAGTCCTCTCTGACTGACCATCAGTCTATGGATGAAATGCCGTACTAAAATTCAACTGTGTACCCATAACCTTCTTCACAAATGTTTGGAATTTAGAAGTAAATTTGGGATCTCGATCAGAGATGATGGTAACTGGTACACCATGTAGTCGGATGATGTTATCAATGTACAACTTGGCCAACTTGTCCATAGAGAAGGTGACTTTAATTGGGATGAAGAGAGATGCTCTTGTCAAGTGGTCCACAACTACCCAAATGGCATCCATACCCTTATTGGTGCGGGATAATCCAGTGATAAAGTCCATAGTGATATTCTCCCATTTTCACTCCAGAATAGGTAGTGACTGTCGTAAGTTCTGGGGTCTCTGTCTCTCTGCTTTGACTTATTAGCAAGTGAAGCACCTTGACACGTGTGTGGCCACTTCATTCTTCATTCCTTTCCACCAATAGGAAGCTGTTAGGTCCTTGTACATTTTGGTGCTGCAAGGGCAAATGGAGTATAGAGAGCTGTGTGCCTCTCACAAAATAGCATCTCTCAAGTCACCATCACTAGGCAAGCACAACATTCCCTTGAATTTAAGAATCCCCCCTTCGGTCAAGGAGAAATCTGGCTCCTTCTATTTCCCTTCCTTGTAGTCTGCTATCAATTTTTGCAACTCTGCATCACTAACCTAAGCTGCAGCCATTCTATCCACTAGGCTAGGCTGCACCACCAATGTCGATAATGATAAGGTGACACCTTCCACTAGTAGGTCTAAATCCAATTTCCTTACCTCTTTTATAAGATACTCATTGGTGGTCGGTGATGCAAGAGTTAGTGCCTGAGATTTTTGTCTAAGTGCATCGGCTACCACATTGGCCTTTCCTGGATGGTAGTGGATAGTACAATCATAATCCTTCATCAAGTCTAACCAACACCTCTGTCTCATGTTGAGATCCTTCTGGGTGAAGAAATTCTTGAGCCTCTTGTGGTTGTTGTATATCTCACTCTTCTCACTATACAAGTAGTGCAGCCAAATCTTTAAGGCAAATATTACAGTTGCCAACTCTAAGTCATGTGTGGGGTAATTCTTTTCATACTCTTTTAGTTGGCAAGATGCAATAACCTTCCCATGTTGCATCGATACACAGACCAATCCCAGCTTGGAAGCATCACTGTATACAACCATACCACTTGTACCAGAGCCATGGTTTTAAGTATCGGTGCGTATCGTGCCCTATCGGCCGATACCGACGTATCGGTAGGCATCGACACGATACATACCGATACGCTACGGGGAATTTTGGGCCCCCTGTTACGTATCGCTGTATCGTGCTTATCGTACCATATCGTACCGTATCGGTACCGATACGTACGATACTCTACGATACGGACTTTTGAAAATCTAGAAATTCCCGAGAGTATCGGTACGTATCGGTACCGTATCGGTATGTATCGACCGTATCGTGCAGTATCGAGTCGTATCGTACTGTATCGGTACGTATCGACTGAAAATATGAAAATTCCCGTGAATGTGCCTTTTATTGTTTGAAACAAACACTTCAAACTCTCACCAATAGTTTTCTATATTTCTCTTCTTTCTTCCCCTTTGATTCACACACCTTTTTGGAGACTCAAATGGTAGATTGAAAGAAACATTGTTGAAGTGAATGGTTCAAAGAAGGAGAAAAACATAGTCCAAGAAGAACCTTGAACTTGAAAGTTGAAAAATTTGAATAGTAAGTTCTTGAATCTTTACTCACTTTTTTCAATTTTAACCTTAGATTTTCAAGTTTTTTTACAAATCTAAAGTTCATCATAGGGGTGTCAACCGGTCGGGTCGGTTCAGTTTCGATCGGGCTTAATCGGGCTTAAAGACTTTCAAAGGCTACACCGTGTCCGCCCATTTAACTAATCGGGCTTAGTTATTGAGGGCATGGTACACTTTATATTCGATCGGTCGGCCTCGGGCTATAATCGGGCCACCTTAATCGGGCTTTAGTTGGGCCTTAATTGGGCTACGGACATGTTTAATGTTAAACGGGCTTTAATCGGTTTTTAAACGGACCCTCTTTAAAATGTGCTCTTATATTCCGGCCCACTCATGCAAACCCAAAAAAATGACAATAAATTAATAAATGATACCAAATATAACCATTATTAAAAATATGAACATGTTTTTACTTT
>NC_056561.1:23727672-23831520 GCF_013358625.1 Macadamia integrifolia | reverse complement strand
TTTTAACTGTTTTTTTATGCAAAAGTGTATAAAAATGTGTTCCCTATCCATTTATGTGCGTATCTTTAGCGTATCTTAGCGTATCTCCGATACGATACGATACCCTCCGATACGTATCTTAATTTTGACCGACCGATACGGCGACCGATACCGATACTTTAATCCTTGACCAGAGCTAATACTAAATTGTGTCTTAGCTCTTTGAAGCTCTTCTAACAAGCATCGGACCATTCAAATTTCACACCCTTGTGTGTGAGGTGGGTCATTGGTGTAGAAATGCAGGAGAAGTTCTCAATAAACAACCTATAGTACCCAGCCAGTCTAAGGAAACTACGAATGTCTGTCACATTCTTGGGAGGGTCCCACTCTAGAACTGCCTTCACCTTTCCTGGGTCAACCTCTATACCCTTATTTGAGACAATGTGGCCTAGGAATGCCACTTGTGAAAGTCAGAATTCACATTTTCTAGACTTGGAATAGAGTTGCTTCTCTCTCAGATGTTGTAGTACCAATCTTAGGTGGACAGCATGCTCTTCTGCACTCTTAAAGTATACCAGGATATCATCGATGAACACAATGACAAACTTATCCAAAACATCCTAGAATACCCAGTTCATTAAATTTGTAAATGTAGCCGGTGTGTTGGTTAACCCAAATGACATCACCAAGAACTCGTAGTGTCCATACCGAGATCTGAAGGCTGTCTTGCTGACATCACTATCCTTGATCCTAGCTGATGGGAGCCCAATCTAAGGTCAATCTTGGAAAATACCTTAGCACCCTACAGTTGATCGAATAGATCATCATCCATCCTTAGCATAGGATCCAGTTCTTGATTGTTAGCTTATTAAGCTCTCGGTAATCAATGCACAATCTCATACTTTTGTCATTCTTCTTGACGAACAGTACCCGTGGGAGACACACTAGGCCTAATAAATCCCTTCTTCAGATCTTGGAGCTGTACTTGTATTTCCTTCAATTCTATGGGGGCCATGCGGTAAGGAGCCCTTGACATGGGTGCCGACCCTGGGAGTAAGTCTATCACAAACTCTGTCTCTCGATCTAGGGGCAATCTTGTCAAATCATCCAAAAACACGTTGGAAAATTCCCTTACCACATCCAATTCGATCAATGGCTTGATCTCTACCTCAGTATCAGTCAGAGATGCTAAGTAGCCTTGGCATTCTTGATTCAATAGCTTCTTCATCTGAGGGGTTGATACAATAACCTTTTTGGGTTTTTTGGGTTTATCTCCCTTAAAGGTAAATTCTTCCTCATCACGGGTCTAAAAATTATCACCTTCTCTGCACATAGCACACTAGCTCTATGAGCGGACAACCAATCTATCTATCCCTAAAATTATGTTGAAGTCGGCCATGTCCAACTCGATCAAATTACATTCAAGTCATATTCACTAATGGTCACCGGGCATGGCTCATGCACATAATTCAAAACCACCACACTTCATGTGGGTGCTTTCATATGACCAGCCAGGTCACTTAGCCATGACATGACCCCACCATCGACCGGGTGATGCACCTTATACTTTGCCACCTAGGCCCCAATAAACATATGCAGCCAATAGGCCAGTACAGCCGCCACAGGGCTAGAGACCCCAAGGAAGAGTGTTTGCTATGATAACCGAGGATACGAAAGCTACTCCAGGTGTGGTGACAGGTACCTTATTGATATCATTATTACCTGCACATATGTTATTTGACTCAAGAGAATCCCACAGATTGAGATACACCACTAGAGCGGGAGGACTGGGAGGCTTGGCTTGCTTCTAGTTTTCTAGACTAGACTGAAGTTGGGTCTATATAAGGCCCTCTAGAAAGCTTGCTGGCTCCTTGAGAATCAATGGACCCCAGGGGTCTCTTTCCCAATCCTTGCTATGCTATGAAGTTATCCTGTGTCAGTCCTCAATGGACTTAGCCACTTGGACCACCTCAGCATAAGTCTGTAACTTCAACCTAACCATTGTTGAACTAATACTCAGCCTTAAATCCTTCTCAAACTTCTTTTCTTTAGCCCGATCACTTCGGATGTGCTTAGGAGAAAAATAGAATAGCTCCTTAAACTGTTGCTGATATTCCAATATTGAACGGGACCCTTGCACCAAGTGTGAGAACTCACTTTCCCTTGTCTCTGAAACTCTTGGGAAAATAGTTCCCAAAAAATGTTTCCTTAAAATCCTCCCAAGTGGGGTTTGGGTTGTCTACCCTTAGAATAGGCTCAATATCCCTCTACCAAGTATCGGCTTCATTTTGTAGTTGATAGCCTGCACATAGTATCTTTTGTTCGTCGAGCAGCCCATCAACCTAAAAAATTTCTCCATACCTCTGATCATCTCAAGGGTAACAATTGGTCTTGGCCCACATGATACCAAATCAGCCATATGCACATAAGGAAGCGTATATTTTAAACAAGGAGATAAAATAAAAACCCAACCTCAGTCTGTACTGTTCACTGGAAATAAGGAGGAAGTTCACAAGAAACAGGGTGAAATCCATTGGAAATATAAGTCTTGTTTTCGATGGACTAAATGGAGGCTGATTTAAAAAATATTTTCATCGGAATTAGCCACCGGATCTTGGTCCAGTGTTTCCGGTGGACCTAAAACTGCTATAAATAGGTGCGGGATTCATCTTCTCACAAAACCTTATTCTAACTTATGGAGAAGAGAGAGAAACGACCAAGGAGGTCTGCCCCATCTATTCCCCACCTTCCACTTGTGATTTCGTGGTTGATTTCTGTCATCTACGCATCCAAGGTAAGTTCTTCTTCTTCCCTAACCTAGGTTTTGAGGTTTTCTTCTCTATTCTAGTTATTCTTTTCTAACCTAGGTTTTGGTTTCCTAAAACCCCATGTACCTATTTCCTATGATTATGCCTGGATGCCATTCTCTTCCCCGTCGTGCCGCCTCTCAACAACAATGGGCTCTTCTCGTAAAGGAGCAATATGTTCTCTTTTGGTTTCGCTCTGTGGTAAACCATTGGGAGATCTTTGAGTACTAGAATGTAGACCCTAGGAAGTATGTGCGGGTGAGGGACTTCTGTCACTTCCATATCTGTCAGGGATTTGAGGAGCTGGGATGGTATCATATTCTAAAACCAAACAGATATTACTATCCCAATCTGGTGCGATTCTTCTACTGCAACCTACGGTGTGAGAACAGTGGTACCGAGGGTATGAGGATCACTTCGAGGGTGAATGGAATTAATATCTCCTTTAACATGGTGGAATTGGCTATGATCCTGAGGATTTCCAATGTGGGGGACCTGGCTTATTGTCCTCCCAGGACTCCATCCCACGAGTTTCAGAATTTTGATGTCCAGATGGACAACATGCTTACAAAGGAAGGCTCCCGGTGCCAATGCACTGTTAACTACAATGCCACTCCAAAGGTTGTTTGCAGGATGATTCAACTGGATGTCCTTCCTACGAGTGGGCATTACGATGAGGCATGGGTGTTGCAAGCTTATATCACCTACTACATGTACATAGGGTTACCACTCTATTTCCCTTACATACTAATGTGGAATATGGTGGTAAATGACTAGGATTGTAGGTCTAGGAACCTTTGCTATGGTCGGATCCTAGTTGAGGTCTTCAGGCACTTTGGGGTCGTGTTAGAGGACGAGAAGAGACTTGGGGTTGAGGTCCTTGACATTAACCAAGAGTCCTTGAAGAAGATGACCTTGGTTATGGATGAGGTGATAGAGGATGAGGAAGAAGGGTAGTAGCCCATAGATGTGGAGGACCAGCAGGGAGGAGGCAACATAGGTGGTCAGGATGGTGCTGACCAAGAGGGTGATCAGGAGGGTGCTGAACTAGTGGGCTACCATGGTGCACCTCCTCTAGGGGTATTTCCACCCCTACCCCCATGAACTATGGGGACTACAGTGGCTTCCTCTTCCAGGGGCTCTAGGGACTCGTGGCCTTATGGAATAATGATGTAATGGCTTGTTTGGATGCCACCAACAACATTTTAAGCAGGTTGGACAACTGTCTGGAGAGCGTGGACAGGAGCTACTATCTCCTGAATAGTCAGGTTGCTACTATGGAGGGACAGATGAAGGACATGGTCCTTTACCTTGGGGTTCCCTTGACTGAGCTTGGGGTACAGGCTCAGAACTATAACCAAGGCCAAGATCAGGACTAGGAGCAGCAAGAGTAGTGGCTTATGATGCCACAATAGTTTTAGGATTTCTCGATTTTCATGCTTTCCGACAAAGCCAACTTTGTTTTCAGTTATGATGTTTTAGGATTTTAGCATACACTTTTATTTATGTTATTTGCTTATTGTCATTTATGAATTCTTAGAACTTAGGCTAGTTTAGGATTTTCATGATTTCAGAAATTTTATTCTAAAACTTTGGTGTAAGCTTATGTATTCAAGTTCTCATTATAATGAAACGGATTTGACACATATACTTGTCTCCTACTTGTGTAATTTATAATATTAAATTCTCTTGAGGTTTTTAGTTTAATCCTAATCCCAAAAATTAAGGTTCGATTAGGTTGTTAGTTAAGGTAGAGCATCTCGCTCTGATGCTAAGTTGTCACACCCCAAATCTCAATTGTGGGATTCCGTGGTGTGAGTAAGATGCTTACCTATCTTACACCTCTACTAGGATCTCTAATAGCAGTACCTTAACATTCAAAACCACACAACACGAACCACAAGAACAATTGTAGTGGAATTAGAGTATATATTAAGTGGAATATAAATGAAGTGGGGAACATTTAATGTTAATATATATCCATAACTGGGTTATTCAATTACATATATCCATGACTTACACATATTAAGTCCAATAGTATACCATAATCCAGTATCAAAATCTCAAAAGGGAACCCAAGCCTCTCAAAGTGCCAAGTAGGCACAGGGGTCACAAGCACAATTTTGGTCGTGCTCTTCTGCATTTGGCATCCACCAGTCGGTCACTCCGTACTCGGGTGTGGAGGTAGAGTCACATTCCATCAGTACCACGGTACTTGCATCATCATCTAAAAAGCAATATCCACAAGGGGTGAGCTCCAACTAGCTCAGTGAGGGGTGGGGTTCATGCACAATCAAGCACAATCAACCACGTAAATACAATAAATCATGATGCCATGAGTACAGAAATAGACATATAGTCCATGATGTGAATGATGAAATTTATTTGATTATTAATCCACCTAACATACAGCTAAATCTAGTAAATACTACTACGACACATTATGTTGTATCCATAGTCCTGACACTCGCACATCGATCATGTAACGCTACAAACCGTAGTCATGATTAGGAGCCTGCCATTCTGGGAATGTGACCATTGATCATCCAGTGAAACCCTGATAACCCTTCCTGGCAGTCATGGAACCAGAATTACCATTGACCATACTGGACTAGTTCCCACCTCTGGCAACAATCATATCGTATCAAAGGTGTGGTATTCCGAAAAGGTTCATCGAACAAACCACTATTGGGTTATCCAACACCTTACCCCTGGTGGCAAGGGGACGTAGCATAGGGAATGTCACCTAGCCATAAATATCCTACATGCTTTGCATAATGATACAGTTAGTATGGACCACGTGATACTGGAATTACCATTTGCCAGAAAGCGGGTCCATTTTCAAGTATAGTCTCGGGGTACACGATACTGGAATCCCCATCCACCATAAAGTGTAACCTATGACTATATACCTATTCTAACATACAAGCAGTTGAGTATGGGCTACGTAATACTAGAATGACCATAAGCCACAAAGTGTACTCATTTCCAAGTATAGTCCCAGAGTACATGATACTGAAATCACCATCGGGCACAAAGTGTAATTCATGACTTTATCTAATCTAATGCATATAATCAGTGCATGAACGCAACATCGACACTGCGATCATGGTACCAGCACCACCTAAGCCACACCGGATCCCGCCACACATCTCAACAAACATTACATATCATAATTTCCAATTCCATATCATAAGAATTCAAGAACATAATATGTCATGATATTCACATATGAAATTAACAACGAAAGAGCATTCATGAATTCTAACACATGTGAGTAATTTCTATAATGTAAACATTCCATAAAATAAAAGTCACCCATCCCTCACCTCGGTTGTGTTTGACTAAATCGGGTTCCAAGTGTATTAACCAGGTGTTCAATTCACTTCCATTCATGTTGTACATGCACATCACTATCCTATGTACAATGGTAGATGGGTGTCATTACATGTCAAAAACATCGGAAGGGCCCCATAAGGGTTACACCCAAAGGGCACAAGTATTGTCAACTTTGATAGTTCTGGGTAGGTCACCGAAAATAGGCACAAAAAATATTCCAAAACCATCGAAAATATCAGTGGTGTTTCTGGTGGCCTTGGCAGAGGCCTCTTGAGGTGCTGGGACCTCATCTAAAATAGCCACCGAACCCAGGCCTAGTGGGAAAACAGTAGCTTCCCACCTCAGTTGGGGCTTTTTGACTCGGGCTTGACTATCGGGATTTGTTCCATGGAGTTTGTAGGTGATCTCCCCACCTCCATTTTGAGCTAAAGAAGTTCTAATTCCGTTGAGCCGTTTGGAAGATACGACAATTGAACGGTGGAAACCCTAACTAGGCATTTGGTCATAAGTGTTGCCGGAGCTCATCTGGCTTTGGCTTGAGCTTAGCAACCACACTGGGGAAGTGAAATGAACAATCCCCATGCTCTAAAAGGTGCTGGGGTCATGTTTCACCTCCATGCTCAACTATGCTAGGTCAAAATGAAGAGAGTGAGTGGTAGGAGAAGATGGTACCAACCTCCGACAAGGTTTTGGCAGCAGGATGAAAAGCTAGGAGCTAAGATGAGCTCCTCCTCTCTTCTCCTTCCTTTTCTTCCTTTCTCTCCTCTTCTTTCCCTCTCCCACATTTTGGACAAGTGAGGATGAAAAATGAACTCACTCCTCCTTTTTATAGTAAGTTATGTCCTTAGGGTCTATTTGGTTGGCCCTTGGCCAGTCCAAGTAGGTTAATTCAGCATTTGGGACATGCATGCCCATTTCCATAGACTCATAAGGTGTACAAGTCATAGGGGAGATGTGGGAGAGTGTCTGGGGTCATCCGAAGTTGTTCACGATGCGGGCGGTGGGGCTTACAGGCATCGAAACCCAACTAGTAGCCTAAAGGGCCATCGAAAATATGCCACGGATCCAGCCGGCTATGTTTGATGGGCTTATTTCTGGTGGTCAAGGTAGTGTTATGCCTTGATTGCCTATTATCCTCACTTGGTCATTCCTAGGGTGTTTTTCCTAGGTTGTGTGTATGATCCTCCGATAATTTTGGTACATATTGGGACTCGGGTGCCGGGGTATCAGGTCACTTACCATCTGGGCTTAGAAGGCTTGAATCCTCTCTAGTTGGATTGGGAAGAAATACATGAGCAAGTGGGGTCATCTCTCACCCTTTTACAATGAGCGGCCTTAAGCCAAAACTCGGTGGTACTTTCCACTTCCGGTCTGAGATCTAGTACGACAGTTCAAATAGACCGGTTTAGGGTACGGGTGTAACACGTAAGAATCTTTCCAAACCTTGTAAAAGTCTATGTGTTGTGTTTGTAGATTTATTATTTGTATAGTACTGCTTAGAAGTGTATGGAATGTGGAATGGATGTGCACACTCAGAAGTGCCTATGAGAGGTTGAGTGTGCAAACAACTTTATGCTTGTAGATATAGTGTTTGTAGAGATTATCAAGTCAACGTACACATCAGATCAATGGAAGGCATTTGGATTCACTGATTCACCCCCTTTTAGTGACTGTTAGTTTACAACAATCATTCTTCTTCGTGGTGGAAAATGTAATCGCTCGTGTCATTTCTTGAGTATATTACGTATTAGAAATCGGTGACATTATCTCGCTCTTCTTCGTGGTGGATATTTCCATCGCCTTTGTCCTTTTTGAATTATGTTGAGTATTAGAATTTGCTAGTGTCATCTCCTTCTTCGTGCTGGACGTCCTCATCATCAAGTAGTAGTCTCAATTGCTTTTCTATCTAACACAAACAGAGAGAGAGAGAGAGAGAGAGAGAGAGAGAGAGAGAGAGAGAGAGAGAGAGAGAGAGAGAGAGAGAGAGAGAGAGAGAGAGAGAGAGAGAGAGAGAACCCCATGGAAGTAACGACGAATTAGATTGTCTCACCTTAGTCATTTGGATTTTAGAGGAAGCTACATCATTGAAAATGTCAGCAAGATATGATAAGCCATTCATCACAAATCAATAAGAGGAATAAAGATAATGGATTTCTATACTCCAAACAATGAGATATAGGCGAAATATAGACTATATTAAGAAACGTGAAGTTCTTAGCATATTAACAATTAATTGCATCATACAATAACTAAATATAGCAATGCATTACTGTTATCATGTCTTAGTCATACACATGATGAAAGTACCAATCATATGCCAACAAATATTGTTTTGAATTAATAGTAATGTGGATAGGTGTGAGGGTACGGCCGGAGATCTCTCTTCTCCCCCTTTGTTGGAGGGGAAAAAAGACTTGTATTTAGCCTTCTCTCCTCTCTTTCTCTTTCTTGGGGAGGGTGTGTCGTGTGTCTTTACCCGCGGGCCCTGCACCACCGTATTGCCACTTGGATATACATGGGGGCCTATTTTGCAGGAGTGTAAAGGCTGTCATTGAGATGGGGATTTGATGATGGTCCAATACGGGGGGTTAGGATCATGCAAAAGAATTTGGAGTCGCCACCTAGGATTATGGGCCTAGGACACGAAGGTGGGTCCAATTCCTAAGAAAAGGGCCCAAAAATTGGTCTGGTCCAGGGATTTAGGGTATGTGTTAGGTTGTAGAATTGGGAAGGTGTTAGGCACCCAATCTACCTGGTTCAATGGTCTTCCTACTAGATGCTTGAGAATGAATATTTTCCACAATTATTCCTATTCCACATGTATGGCTTGGTTATCACATATATATACATTGACTGAATTTAAATAATTATATACACTAAAACAAGGTCAATATAAGATCTATATTATGCTAATTCGGGTGAGAAATTATACCTGAGCTTGATCCCTATTTTGAGTCAAGAGGGGTGAACCCCCTGATTAGTGTTGGCACAAACTTTCTTGTGGATTCTCCTGGCTTAGGGGAAGATGGTCTTAACCTCCAACTTCCTTCTTTGAGAGATGCTAATTGTGGTAATACTCGGACAGAGTTCTAGCTAGAAAGGTTAATTTCAGGTTTGAATTATGGCAGAGCTTTAGCTAGGAAAGGTTATTTTCAGGCTTAGGCTAAAGTGTTACTTTGGCAGAGCTTCCGCTAGGGATGGGCTACTTCTGAATTTTGGCTAAGGTGGCACTCCGACAGAGCTTCCACTAGGAATGAGCTACTTTCGAATTATGGCTGAGGTGGCACTCCAGCAGAGCTTCCACTGGGAATAGGCTAGGAGAGGGCTAGCCTGAGGTGGCACTTCAATAAAGTTTCCGCTAGGAATAGGCTATGAGAGGGCTAGGCTGAGGTGGCACTCTGGCAGAGCTTCCACTAGGAATAGGCTATGGGAGGGATAGGCTAAGGCTTGAAGAAATTCGAATGATTGAAGAACTTCGAAGATTTAAAGAACACTTCGAATCTATGAAGATCGCTTCAAAGATTTGAAGAACCTCAAAGGGGGGAAACGAAGGTAAGGTTTCTCCTATAAAAAAATGCTCACTAAAAATCTCGGATGATTGAAGAACTTCGAAGGCCCAAAGAAAACTTCAAAGATTCGAAAAATACTTTGAATCTTATGAAGATCTCTCTAAAGACTTAAAGAACCTCAAAGGGGGAGGGGGGAGAGAGGGCAGAGCTTCTCTACAAGGGGCGCTCACTAGGAGGCTTGAGTGTGAAAAACTAAAGGGAGGGGGGTATCTATAATTTTTTTGGGCCAGTGGGGAAATGGGGATTTCCTTGGCCAATGGGGTAAAAAAGTGGATTTTTTTGGCTAATGGGATTAAAAAGTAAATTTTTGGGCCAATGGGGTGAAAGAGGTAATTTTTTGGCCAATGGAGGAAAAAGAATTTTTTTTGGGCCAATAGTGTGAAAAAATACTTTTTTGGGCCAATGGGAAGTCACAAGGTAGGGTACGATAAAGGGGCGGTGCGTAGTACACAAGTGTGTGAAAAGTGAATCTCTTCAATCGGAGTGAGGATAACGATCATTAAAGGGGGTCTGCGGGTTAGCGCAGGGGCACACAGGAGGCTGAAGGGGGCACACATGGGAAAGTTGGGGCTCACGAGGTAGGGCAGGGGCACACAAGGACTGACGGGGGTGCACGGGGTAGAGTAAGGTGGGGGTACATGGGGCAGGGTGGGGGCGCATGAGGCAGGGTGGGGGTGCGTGAGGCAGGGCGGGGGCATGCAAGGTAGGCGAGGGTGTGAGAGGTAGGGTGGGGCTGAATGCGAGGTAGGATAGGGGTGTGTGCAAGGTAGGGTAAGGGTGTATACGAGGCATGGTAGGGGCGGTGCTCACGGGGTACGAGGGCACGCTAGGTTAGAGTATGGGTGCCTATGGCAAGTTGTGGGTGCTTGCATGGGAGGGGTTTGGGTACTCATGGCAAGGTGTGGATGCTTGCATGGGCGGGGTTTGGGTGCTCATGGCAAGGTGTGCATGCTTTCATGGGTGGAGTTTGGGTGCTCAAGATGTAACTTCTGGGAATAATTACGGGAGATCCGATGGTCTGATTTTGATGCACCATATATCATTGGAATCATGATTTCAAGTACTATCCATCTGTATCATTGTTTTGGACTGGATTCTTTCGTATATGAAAAGTCATAATTGAACCCCTCTTTTCTCTCGCATGGGATTTTTGGGATTTTTGAGTGAGTATGGAATGCTTCCGGGTTGGGTCACCTCAGTCAATTGTCATCTCTGTGGATCGAAAGTGGGAAGTCACATCCATGATATCTAAGTCATCATAGCCAGAGGAGGGTGACAAAATTGGTGTCTACAAAATGCCCCTCTTTAGCCGAGGCCTGTGCCAGTAGCCGAAGGCTAAAGAAAAGAGCGACCACATTTTGTCATTCGGAGCATGTATTGCCGTCATCTTGCTCATTAATGACATAGTTAAAAATGCAACAGGTAATATCTCTTAACTAATTTTAAGTTTTGGATCTTACTTGGGCTGTCGATTCTAGGAAAGAAATTTGAAACCTTTCGATCCTATTGGAAAATGTTGAACCATCATTTTGCAGAGATTTGAGCCCTCCTTGCAGAAGATGTTTGAGTTTGTTCTTGAGCCATTGTTTGCAGAGATTTGAGCCCTCCTACAAAAGATGTTAGTACTTGAGTTTGTTTTTGAGCCATCGTTTGTAGAGATTTGAGCCCTCCTTGTAGAAGATGTTAGTACTTGAGTTTGTTATTGAGCCATCATTTGCAAAGATTTAAGGCCTCTCTGCAGAAGATGTTAGTACTCGAAATTGTTCTTAACCCATCATTTGTAGAGATTTGAGCCATCCCTATAGAAGATGTTAGTGCTTGAATTTGACTTTCCTAGGCTGGGCTTCCTTGTGCCAATCTATGGAATTGTCCAATGGGATTGGGCCACTTGGGGCTGGTTCAATGAGATTGGGCCGCCTGGGGCTATTTCAATGAAATTGGGCCGCCTAGGGCCGGTTCAATGAGATTCTTTCTTTCTTGATTTTTGTCTTTTGACCTTTGATTTAGATTCTTAAATTGGAATCTTTGAATTGCTTTTGATTTGGATTTGATTTGAATTTTGCTTTTCACATAAATTTGATTTGCATTTAAGTTTTGCATTACATGAATGTGACATGAATTTGATTTTCATTTAATTTGAATTTTACATTTCACATGAATTTGATTTGCATTTGATTTGAATTTTGACTTTCACATGAAATTGATTTGAATGTGACATGATTTTGATTTGCATTTCATGTTTTGTGGTAAGAATATTTGAGTTACACCTTGAAATTGGAATCTTAGAATTTTTTTTTCCAAAAGATCCGAATTTTAAACCATAAAGTGGTCCCCCCCCACTAACTTCTCATTCTGATTTTTCGGGTTGAAAGTGAGTGTTGGGATGGTTCATCTTAGTTTTTTATATTCCTTTGAAGATTTCAAGATCTTTTGAAGGTCTTCGCTATTTGGTTGAGTTTCTTCGAATTTTTTCGAAGATCTTCAAGTTTTCCTTGAAGCTCTTTAAAGATCTTCATCTTCTCTTTGAAGATCTTCAAAGTTCTTGAGGAGGGAGCCATTTAGAGAATTTGAAATATTTTTAGGATTTTTTTTTTTTTTTTTTACAAATTTTAGGAATTCTTGGAGTTCCTTGTAATTTTGAAAAAAATATGGTTGAGAAGAGGAAAAGGACTCCGGAGGGTGCCAACTAGATGGCGCAAAAAGTCGTGGTACTTCAGTTGGGGGAGATGAGGGTCCTGCGGATTGGTATATTGGACAGATGCTCCAGAAGACCCAGGGCCACATATGCAACTCTGTATGGGGTGCATGAGTAAGTCTTTATTTTTGAAAAATCATTTATCTTCTTTTTTATTTATTTATTTATTTTATATATATTATTTTTTTCTTTACTTTATTTTTAGGAGCCCCGTGGGGAAGATCCACCCGCATTGGCCAGATATGGCCATCCAAATTCAGCCTGGGAATGATATCAGGTACTTCCCTATAGAGTTAAACGCATAGTAGATGCATCTTACCTGAGTAGATTGGTGTCATTAGAGACCAAGAAGTTCAGCCCAGGATTAGTAGGGGGCTTGATTGAGCGATGGTGGCTGAGTATCCATTTCTTCTATCTTCCCATAGGCGAGATCACCATCACACATTTTTACTTCTATGCCTTGATGGGCATACCATTTGGGCAGAGGCCCCTGATTCTGCCCGAGACCACGGAGGCAGAGGACTTTATGGACTTGACTGGTAATGCCATTTCGGCTGACCAAAAATCTGTTCTTCTGGGTGCGATCAGTGCTCGTTGGTGGAGTCCTACCTAAGGGTGAACCGCCATTACATAGTTGGCACGTTCTTTTTGACTATTTGTTGTGGGCCAGTACCTTTTTAATGACCTTCGAGGCAGGATAGATATCCATATGGCTGCCCTTTTTCGGGATCTCTGGGAGATGGATACATGGGATTGGGGCGGGGCAGCCTATGCATATCTGTTACAAAGTCTTGACCTTCTGGCATATGGAGATCATTGCCTCTAGGGAGCAGGCTACATCATCCAGGTAATCTCCCATCCATATACACCTTCCATTTCATTTGGTTGCACTTTCTTATCTTTATTTTTTGAATCAGCCTTGGTGTTATGAGCATTTGGGGATCGTGGCCCCCATATTGAAGGACCCAGAGGCATCATTCTTCCCTGTGGCCATAAGATGGGGAGATGGTCAGGTACTCAGGGCTGGATGCTATCCCTTTGGGACCACTGCTCGTTCTCTCCTTAACGGGCTTACAGAGGTATGCCATATTTGGTGCTGAGTTTCCCTTTGTCTTGTGCTGTACTTACTTCTTCTGAACTTGCAGGTTACCTAGAGACCATTTCTACATCTTCGGTTCTTCATTGTCAAGGAGGTTACTAGGGCCAGACACTTGACTAAGAGCAGAGTTCTGTTCAGGGGTCTTTGGGGCCATGCTTGGTATCTGGGGGAGCGGGTCACTTTCCAGTGGTCTGTTGCTGATTCACCCTTTCCTCTTTGTCTTCCTCCACCGACCATGCATCATCTAGAGCTTATCCCTGAGGACTAGGTGGAGGGGCTGGCCGAAGGAGTATGGGATGCCTCCTTTGTAGACATGAATGGAGATTATGAGACCTTCCTTGAGGAGGAGACAGTCTGAGTCCCCCTTGGTCCTATAGGCCATTGGTATGTTCCCTTTCTTGATTATCCTTTTCATATTTCAAATCTTTCTTTTTATTTTTATTTTTTTTTAATTGATGTCCTTTTAGTGGAGGACACGCCATGCGGCCCCTTCTTCTGTTCGGCTACAATCGAACGCTGTTGACCCTTCCCTTATTGGACCCTCTACTGCTGCAAGTGGGTCTCATAACATGGCCACTGTCCCTTTTCCTAGCTTCCTGGGTTGGTTTTATCCCAATGCAGCCAACCCCAATATCCCAAAGCTTCTTGTATGCAAACTGGATGGAGATGCTTCTCTTGGACTACCCATCCCCTAGGACTATGTGAGTGTCCAAATACTTATCATCTGATTGTCCTTTGACTTCTTTTGGCTGACATAGTCTTTATCAGGTGTCTTTGGAGGCCTATGCTGACATTAGGCGAATGTACCGAGCCTATATGAAGTCGTGTTCCTCAAGGTATCATCCTTTCTTTAACTTTGCCCCCTTTTTTCATTTTTATTTTTATTTTTACCATTCCTTATATTTCCAAGGACAGGGAGAATGCTTTTTTGAGGAGACAAGTTAGCTCTCAATAGGAAGCATTTGCTCGGCGAGACTCTCAAATTATGGACCTTACCAAGAGGATGGCAAATTCGGGATTAGCACCCGATGACTCCTCGATGTTTCTTGTGGATGACCCCAAGTATGGCTCGGATGAGGATGATGATTCTTGGGGACCTGGTCTTGTTGTTCCTGTAAACAAAAGCATGTATTCATTTTTTCTTTTTCCCTCCCCATGTTCATTCATCACTTTTTTTTGTTGCTTTTTTTCTTTTAACCTTTTGTATTGCCAGGCTCGGCATTTTATGAATAGAAATCTATCTCTAGTGTAAAGAAAATCTCCTTTGTTCATGAATTAGAATTTTATGGCATGATTAATTCCATAACTATAGTCTTTATTAGAATGGTTGGAATGACACGAAAAATCCAAATATCACCTCACATTACTACTAAGTGAATTACATAGAATGGAAATAGCTTTCCTACAAAAGACATGATAGGTGGGCGACAACGTGGGGAGACAATTTTTGGGGTGGGTAGAAGTTCACCAACTCTTCTGGGTCCTCTGCTTTCAGTCCATACTATCGGCTGATGTAAGTAGGCAAGTAAAATATGTGTGAGCCAACCCATCAACCTGACGTAGTTGCATCCAGGGGGTTTCATTAGAAACTAATCTCGTGAACACCCTGGGCATCTCCATGCAATATCTCGTTCAGTTCTTCCTTATAGGTACTCCTTCCAATCAATGATAAGCTTGAATTTTGAGACTTTTCTCTTGTCTTGGTAGTTGTGAACTCTAAGTTAACATCCGTTTGATGGCCTGGTCAATTTCAATTTCTCAAGTAGTCAAAGTTGGAAAATGACATGACTTCCTTGATAATGATCAATTCTGACTCTGCGGCTATGGCTCATGTCATCAAATCCATTAAGTGTCTCTGTAAGAACCATGGGGATGATATCACCTCCTTTCTTCAATTGCTTTACCACTTCTATCAGACCAAGTGGTGCAGCATGTGCGAGAGTTCAGAGAACATAGCGAGCTATCATGCAAAGTATATAAGCATCATGTGATCTTTGCTGATGTATTCCTCCTAGTGGTAGATACCGGTGTAGACACCCATGTTTTGTCACCCTCTCCTGGCTATGATGACTTATGGATTTTGGACACGACTTCTTGCTTCCTATCGACATAGATCATTATTGATTGAGGTAACCTAATCCAGAAACATTCCATACTCACCCAAAAATCCCAAAAATCCCATGTGAGAAAAAAGAAGGGTCCAATTATGAGTTTTCATTTACAAAGGAATTCGGTCCAAGGCGACCATATAGATGCATAGTACTCAAAATCATGATTCCAAGAATATATGATATGTCAAAATTGGACCATCGGATCTCCCATAATCATTCCCAGAAGTTACTTCATAAGTGCCCAAAGCCCTCCCATGCAAGCCCCCACACCTTGCCTTAAGTGCCCAAACCCCACCCACACATGCACCAACCTTGCCCAACATTGTGCATCCTCACACACACCATTCGGCTTTGTAAGCCCTGTGAACCCCGACACCCCCGCCAGAGTCTCACGCCCCCTATTGAAACCTCGTGTGCACTTGCCTAGACCCCTGAGGCCTCGACGCCCCCGACGAAGTCCGATGCCCTCACCGAAGCCTTGACCCCCCCGCTAGAGCCCCAGTGTGCCCTGACCCCCCCACCGAGTCCTATGCCCTTGTCAAAGTCCCCAAGCCCCTATCTAGCCTTGATGCCCCACCTAAGCCCAGACACCCCCACCGGTGATCAGAATCCTCATTTCGATGACCAGATTTGTGAAGAGATTCTTTCTTCACTTGCTTGTGTACTCCACATTGCCCCGCTAGTATACCCTACACCACGATCTTCCATTGGCCCAAAAATGCATCTTTTCATATCATTGGCCTAAGAAAGTATCTTTACACCTTATTGGCCAAAGAAATTCACCCTTCACCCCATTGGTCCAAAATTTCACTTTGTTACCCCATTGGTTTAGAAACTCCTTTCCACACACCGAAACCGGCTGTTGCCTACCCACTCCATTCATGCTGATCATCTCAAAAGCAAGCTCCCATCCTTCTTACCAACGACATATTCTCTCTCTACAACCCATCCAATATCAGATATACAATAAGAGATTAGAAAACCTATTAAACAATTAATAAATAGAGCTAAATCTGTAGTCCCCCTTTTTATTCAAATCAATCCCTACCTGAGTGGAAATCATACCCTACACCTACTTGAGTGGAGAGTCTACTCAATTGCTAATCGACTAAATTAATCACTACTTGATCCTCACTAAGATCTACACCCTTTATTTTATTGCTTGGGTTAGACTTTGGTCACAAATCATTGTAGTAACAACCCTTCCTTGCTATCTTCGATCACATTGGGGCTTAGTTACTGCTATTTTCTCCCAGCAAGCTGTATCTCCCTTTATACTTTATTAAGTTCCCTACTCTGATAAACTACCCTCTACTTGCCACTTCTTCATCTGCATTCCCCTAATCACTTACTTGGCACGAGTTGTACTTCTCCCTGGGCCTTTTTGCCGCACGTAGCCTGACGGTAAGGGAATCTCTCACACTGCCCATGTAAGGCCATAATAGGGTGGTTAGTTACTTATAGTTGTTTACTTTTGCATTTGATATATTAAATAAATTATATTACATAGAAAAAATCATAAGCACTTAGCATTTTAAATTGTGTTCTTTTGAATTAGCACTTGGGAAGTCTGAACTTACTTGGTTCATCTAGCTTGCTTTGCTGTAAAATATATATATATATATATATACATATATATCTCACTTTACATTAGGCTCATTTTATTCTTTATTGAAATAGTATTACCTTCCTTGATCATATCGGGTGCACCTTTTTAGTTGTAGTTACTAAAAAAAAAATAAAAAAAAATAAAAAAATCTGTTCTCGTACTTGCTTTTGGTTTCTTTTCTCGATTATTTATACATATATATATATATATATATCTATATCTATATCTATATCTATATCTATATATATATATATATATATATAGCAGGTGCATCAGTTAGGCAGCCGACACCATACATATTTATACTCAGCCAAACCCATTTGCATGGATCCTACTATCTTTGAATTATAGTTCTTTTATTGTCTTTATATCCATTTTTGGCATGTCTTTCGGTACTAATCCTATAGGTAAGCTTAGAATTTGAGTTGCATCATGGAACATTGGATCTCTAACGGGTAAAAGTATGGAGTTTGTAGATGTTATGCAGCGAAGAAGAATTAATGTTGCAAGTGTTCAAGAGACAAGATGAAAGGGCAGTAAAGCTAAGGGCTGGATGATTTCAAGCTACGGTATTTGGGAAGAAAAAGTGGGAGAGGTGGAGTGGGTATTGTAGTGTACAAAGACATTAAAAATGACATTGTTGAGGTAAAGAGATTTGGGGAGAGGAATCTTCATTAAGATGGTGCTAGACGATAAGATTATCAACATTGTTAGTGCATATGGGCCCCAAGCAGGATTTGATGAAAGCGTTAAAGTACAATTTTGGGAGCATATGGATGACGTGATGCTTTGTGTTGGCTAGGGAGAAAAAATTATTATAGGTGGGGATCTAAATGGGTATGTGGGCAAAGAACCAAGAGGCTATGAACTCTTTCTTTGAGAAGAGAGATGAACATTTAGTTACTTACAAAAGTGGGTAGCATGCAAGCCAAATTTACTTCTTTCTCACTAGAAGATTTGATAGATTGTTGTGTAAAGATTTTAAGGTTTTATCGGGGGAGAGTTTAACGTCTCAACATCGATTGCTGGTATTGGATATGCATCTCTATAGGAAGCAATGTAAAAAAATCCAAACTTATTTGCCCTAAGATGAAGTGGGGGTGCCTACAATGAGCTACCATAAAATATTTTTATGATAAAGTGGTCGTGAAAGGCAAATGGGACTGGAAAGGGAATATTAATGAGATATGGACTAATATAACGACTTGTATAAAGAAGGTTGCCAAAGAAGTTCTAGGGGTATCAAAGGGTGGGAGTCAAACCACCAGAGAGACCGATTGGAGGAATAATGAGGTCTAGGCTGCCATTAAGACTAAGAAAGAGTGTTTTAAGTTATGGCAAAGGACCAACGAGGATGGAGATATAGCACATTATCACACAACTAGAAATGAGGCTAGGAAGATTGTGGGGAAAGCAAGGGCAAAGAAATATGATGAACTGTACGAAACTCTAAATACAAGGGAAGGGGAGAAAGAGATATATAAAATAATGAAAATAAGAGAGAGATTGGCCAAAGATTTAGACCATGTCAGATGCATTAGGAGTGAGGATGGAAGAGTTCTAGTACGAAATGAGGACTTTATAAAGAGGTGGGGTGATTACTTTTACAAACTACTAAATGGAGATCCAATGACTAATAGGAGTGACTCAAGAGTGGAAGAAAGTAGACATTATGCTGATTCTCATGGGGAATGTACACTGCAGGTTGGAGAAATCGAGGTTATAAAAGCCTACGAAAGATGAAGGTAGGTAGAACACCGGGTTGAGATGAGATCTCAATTGCAGTTTGGAAGAGCCTTGGAGGACAAGGGGTGTCTTGGCTAACAAAACTATTTAACAAGATTTTGTACACTAAGACTATGCTAGATGAGTGGAGGAGAAGTAATGTAGTCCCGATTTTTAAGAACAAAAGAGATGTTTAGAACTGCAATAACTATAGAGCTATAAAACTTATGAGTCATACTATAAAACTTTGGGAGAAGGTTATTGAAACACATATAAGGAAAAAAACTAAGATAACAGAGAACCAATTTGGTTTTATACCAGGGAGATTCACGATAGAGGCTATTTACTTGCTAAGGAGACTTGTAGAAGTTTTTAGAGCCCACAAAAAGGACTTACACATGGTCTTTATTGACTTAGAGAAAGCCTATGATGGAGTACAAAGGGAGCTCATTTGGGATGTCTTAGAAAAGATGAGGGGTGGGAATAACTATGTTGATATAATCAAGGCTATGTATGAGGGAGTGGTGACGAGTGTCAAGACGAAAGAGGGTAAAAGTTGTTAATTCCCGATTACTATTGGGCTACACCAAGGATCGGCTCTGAGTCCTTATTTTTTTGCACTCATAATAGATGACATAACCAAGCACTTACAAAACCCGGTTCCATGGTGTATGCTATTTGCAGATGATATTGTTCTGATAGACGAAACTATGGAAGGAATTAATACTAAAGTGGAGCTATGGAGATCAAACTTGGAATCAAGAGGTTTTAAGATAAACAGAACGAAGACAGAGTATATGATGTGCCCCTTTTGTCAGACTAGAGGAGGGGGTGCAGTGGTAAAACTTGGGGAACGAGAGCTATCCCAGAGTGATAGTTTTAAATATCTAGGGTCCATCTTTAACAACGAGGGGAATATAGATGATGATGTTGCCCATTGAATAAAAGTGGGATGGATGAAATGGAGAGGTGCATCAGGAGTACTATGAAACAAAAGAGTGCCTATTAAACTTAAGGGGAAGTTCTACAAGACAGTGGTACAACCAGCTACAACATATGGAGTAGAATGTTGGGTAGTTAAGAAGAGTGATTTGATCAAACTGAGTGTAGCAGAGATGAGAATGCTAAGAGGAATGTGTGATAAGACTAGGAGAGATAGAGTAAGGAATGACTGTATAAGAAATGAGTTGGGGGTTACATCAATCCAAGACAAGTTCCACGAGAATAGGTTGATGTGGCATGGCCATGTACAATAGAGACCTGTAGAGGCTCCACTAAGGAAGATTGAGCAGATTCATTTGGAGGGAGGTAAAAGAGGGAGGGGTAGGCCTAAAATGACTACTAATGAAGTGGTGAGAAAAGACATGCATATGGTGGAGCTTGATTCTAGTATGACAATAGATAGAGTTTTGTGGAGGACTAGGATCCGGATAGCAGACTCTGTGTAAGGGATGTTCATGTGATGCATTTTGAATTTCTAGCTTATTTGCTTCTCTTAGTCCCTTTTCAATTATTTTCCTTTCATTGCTTCTTGATTCTCGTTTTCACATCGGATCCGTGTAGCCGACCCCATTTAGTTGGGATAAGGTTATGTTTGTTTTTGTTGTTGTTGCCCAAGGAAGTTCCCCTTTCCTCCCCATTGGTCCAAAAAATCTATAAATACCTCCTGTTTGAATTTTAAAAGTTAGCGCAAGCTTATGGATCAGTGTAGCTAACGGGTTGAACACAAGGAGAGCAGCCACTTTATTTTTACCTTCTTTTAGTAATGCAAAAGTGTAATGATTGATTATGGTGATCTAATTCTATCTACCGACCTAAAACAAATGCATCTAATAGAACGTCCTAACCAACACAACTAAGAAAATTGAAAATTGGAATTGAAATTAAAAATTGAATGACCTAACCATTCACATCTAACCCTAACTATTTGTCATCTAGGAATTTAAATACTCAAACCACGCAATTAAAAAAAGCAAATAATTGAAATAAAAAGTGTTGAAAAGTAAATAAACAAAATAAAAAGGAGAAAAAGCTAGAGAGAGGCACACAAGTAGGTATCTCTACTTAGTCTGAGGGATGCACCATAAATAATATGAGCTTCCCTACTTGACCAGAGAGTACTCTTACAAGGGCTTTTATATTTGGCTTTAGAGGAATGGATGCAATATAAATAATCAAAATAAAAGGATGGTTCCATGGCTAGAGAGGGGCAAAGCCAACACATGCATCTAGCCATGAACCTTGGGGGAAAGGGAAAGCAGTAATATAAAACTGAAAATTTAAAACCTAATTTAAGAATGATGGGTAGCAAGAAGAGGGAATGAAAGGGGGGGGGTGAGAAGACTGCTATAGAAGCCTACTTACCTGAACTTCCACACTTGAATCCTTGAATTAAAATAACTTGATTGATTTGAAATACTACTAGCCCTAAAAACCAGATCTGAACTAATTCAAATCTGAAATTGTTAGGCCTGGTGAAAACAAATCATCAAGAGAAAAACTGGACTTGAAAGAGATGCTCCACAGCTTGTTCTTGTCACCTAGAACTAAGCCTAGAGCTAGAAATTAAAATGATTACATTTTTGAATAACTTAAATAACATGAACCATAACAATAAAAGACATTACATTAATGAAATAAAACCAATTACAAAAGTGTTTAAAGTAAGAAAAACTAAGAGGAACTAAAACTAGAACTAGAAGGATAGCATAACTAAAAATTAGAGAAAAAGAAAGCAAGAGAGGGACACCCCTTTAGGATTTGGTCCACTCCCTTTTATGAGGGGAGGGAGTAGAGGAGGTCGCCCAAGGGAGATCCTCTTGGACGATTTTGATGAGGTGGAGGGGGGGATTGGGAGATAAAATAGGAAGTAGGGGATTTTTTTATTTCTTGCCTTTCTTTCTATATATATTTTTTCTTTTTTGTGACCAACCACTTGGCCGAATTTGTGTGATGAGGTGGAGGAGAGAGGAGAGAGAAGAGAGAGAGAGAGAGAATCATAGGAGGGATTTCCAACAATTTTTTCCTATCTTCTTTCCTTTTTTTTTTTTTTTTTAAATTTGTTCTCCTTTATTTCGTTCTTTCTCTCTCTCTCTCTCTCTCTCTCTTCAAACTTGCGCACAAACCCCCCTTACATGATTCCTACTTTCCTTGCTTTGCCTTGAGACCTCCTGGTGAGCAAGGGATTTTTACACACCATAACTCACCAACTACGCTAGGTAGTTGTTGTTACCAAAAGAAAATCTTCAATCACTTTAGGGGGGGTCCATCGATCCTTGTTGGAATTTGGAATATTCCTTCTACACTTGGGACAACTGCAAATGGGTTGGTTTTGCATCTCGGTTCAGTTCTAATATGTTTTTCTTTTTCTGGGCTGAAAAAAATAATCACTTGTATGGGTGACCAAATGGATGTGTTCTTTTAATGTAACATGCACATCTTGCTTAGAATTTTATCCTCTTCACAACCATAAAATAAACATGACCTCTTTATGTGTAAAATTGAAGATACGATGCCCGATAGTCCTTAAGGCCTTCAAAATATAAAACCTGCAAAAAGAGAGTAAAACCCAAGGTAGCTCCATTCTAAATATGTAAAATGAATGCTTTTATACCCTAGATTTTATACATAAATGTGCTCATTAGAATTCCCCCACATTTAAAATTTGTTAGTCCTTGAGAAAAACAAAAAGAATAAAAGGTAACACAAAAAACCTAACTCACTTTTGTAGGAATCACGATTGCACTTAGTATGTGCAACAAACCTTTAAACCCCTAGATCACCCCTAGTGGACGAGTTGTGTCTCGTGGGTGTTTACAGTAAATATACACCCAAAATTCAGAAAAAAAGAAAAACAAATCCTACCCTTGGCTAAAGGTAAGGGCCATACGTATCCGAAGCAAAGACAATTCTTCTTACACTTGATCTTGGGGACCCCACACTTGAATTTTTATTACCCCATATCGATTTCAGGTACAAGCATATTTCTTATTTTGGAACTCACCTTGTCTCTTTCAAAACATCCTTATCTTAAGGCAAGACCACTTGTGAAGTAATAGGGAACCAAGGACTAAGGCGTTGGAGTGTTTTCGACCAAATATATTACCAAGGCATTGATGACAATTGCACATACTTTCCCACTGTGTGGTTTTCATTCTTTTTTTTTTTTCACAATAAACTTTATCCTACTCCACTATTGTTGGCTTAAAATACATGGTGGAACAAACACCAGACACCCATGTTACTATATAGCTTCATTTTTTTTGCATATCTCCACACAGACAATGATGCTAGAGTTTTTTCAGAAGTTTCCTCCCTAGGAATTTCGATCAAGACACCACGCTTCCTGAGGCGCAATGCCCTATCTAGTTCTAAGGAAATCAACTCTTACTTTATTTATATCACTTTCGACATTTCATTTAACATTGTGTATTTGTCAACTCATGCCAATCTAAAAAAAAAAGGTCTCAACTCCAAATCAAAAGTATAGGGAACCCACAAACTTACATATAGTCCAACACCGTATAACAAGGGTCTCTTATTTTTCAAAAGAGAGTCCCATCTCAAGACATAGGCTTGATTCTTTTTTTCTCAACAGGGTTTTTATGCGTACAAGATGAGTACCTTAATAAAAAATTCTTATATTTATACATCAAGCAACCAAATGGTATGATCATTAACCAAAAGCCAAAGTAGGACTTCATCCTTAGCAAGCTCAAAATGTCTACAGCCCCATGGGTATATACATTATGGACAATGAATGGGCCATCCCATCTAAATCTAAACTTACCATGAAAAAGGTGCAACTAAAAGTTATACAATAAGACCTTATCACCAATTACAAAAGATTTATGCAGAATATGCTTATCATGGAAGGCTTTGATATTTTTCTTGTAAATCCTAGAACTTTCATAGGCATCATTCCTAAGTTCCTCAAACTCAGATAGTTGGAGCCTACAATGAATACCCGCTTCAGACAAATCAAAATTTAGTTTCTTAATGGCACAAAAGACCTTATGCTCCAATTCAACTGGTAAGTGTCAGGCTTTGCCATACACCAAACGGTAGGGAGACTGACCTAGGTCAGTCTTGAATGCAGTCCGATGGGCCCACAAGGCATCCATGAGCCTAAGGGACCAATCCTAACGGTTGGTATTAATAGTTTTCTCCAAGATTTGTTCAATTTATCTATTAGACACCTCCACTTAGCCACTATTTTTGGGGTGAAAGGGGTAGATAACTTATGGGTGATCCCATACTTTTTCATCAAGGACTCAAAAGGCCGATTACAAAAATGAGTACCCCTATCACTAATTATAGCACGTGGTGTACCAAAGCGGGAAAATATATTTCTTTGAGAAACTTGACCACCACTTTGTGGTCATTAGATTTACAAGGTATGGCCTCTATCCATTTAGAAATATAATCAATGGCCAAAAGTATATACAAATTCCGGAAGGAATTAGAGAATGGGTCCCATGAAATCAATGCCCCACATTAAAAATCTCAACTACCAAAATAGGGGGCATCATGTTCCTCTTATTGATATGACCAAAAGACTGGTAGGTCAGAAAAGCCTTACAAAAATGAAAAGCATCTCTAAAAAGAGTGGGCTAATAAAATCCATATTGGAGAACCTTTGCAGCAGTCTTCTTAGGTCCAAAGTGTCCACCACATGCATGATCATGGTAAAAAGATAAAATTGAGTGCTGCTCATGATCAGGCACACAACGTCTAATAATTTGGTCAGGAAAAACTTTGAAAAGATAGGGATCATCCCAAAAGAAATGCTTAACTTGAGAAAGGAATTGATACCTATCTTGGGTGGACCAGTGATCTGGAGTAACACCCGAAACTAATAAGTTGACAATGTCAGCAAACCATGGTTCACTGGAACTGTAAATAACTGTTCATCTGGGAAATTCTCATTGATTGGAGAATCGACAGTTAAGGAATTCAAAATCCTGGATAAATGGTTTGCAACTAGGTTTTCAACTCCTTTCTTATCCCTAATTTCCAAATCAAACTCTTGTAAAAGTAAAACTCAAACTAATAAGATGGGCTTTGGCATCCTTCTTCTGAACTAGGTATCTAAGAGCGGAATGATCAGTGTACACCACCACATGTGACCCAACTAAGTACGACCAGAACTTTTCTAGCATAAACACAACATCTAAAAATTCTTTCTCTGTGGTTGTATAGTTGAGTTGTGCATCATTTAGGGTTCTACTAGCATAGTAAATGGCAATGGGCATCTTATTGATCATTTGATCCAAAACCGCTCCTATGACAAAATTTGAAGCATCACACATTAGTTCAAAAGGTACAGTCCAAATAGGTGGTTGAACAATGGGTGCATTGGTCAACTCCTTCTTAAGTTGCTTGAAAGATTCTAGGCACTCTGTAGAAAACTCAAAAGTTTGATCTTTGGCAAGTAGTGTAGTGAGAGGTCAGGCTAACTAACTCAGTCCTTGGTGAACCTTCTGTAGAAGCCAGCCCCAGAAAAGACCGGACGTCCTTAATAGATTGAGGAGGTGGTAAATTATCAATTAAATCCACTTTGACTCTATCTACCTTAATTTCCTCCTTGGATACAACATGGCCTAAAACAATATCATATTTAACCATAAAATGACATTTCTTCCAAATTCAAAACCAAATTCTTAGATATGCACCTTTTCAAAACTAGGGAAAGATGGTGAAGACACTCAGAATAGGAATTCATATGAATAGAAAAGTCATCCATAAATACTTTTAAGAATTTTTTGATCATATCAGAAAAGATGCTCATCATGCATAGTTATAATGTAGCGGGGGCATTGCAAAGCCCAAAAAGCATATGCCTGTAAGCAAATGTTCCATATAGATATGTAAAAGTGGTCTTATGTTGGTCCTGTAAAGCAATGGGGATCTGATTATAGCCAGAATATCCATCAAGAAAACAATAGTATGCATGTCCAGCTAACCTCTCTAACATCTGGTCAATGAATGGTAAAGGGAAGTGGTCCTTTTAGGTTGCCACATTAAGTTTCCTATAGTCTATGTACACTCTCCACCCTGTTTGGACATGGGTTAGAATTAGTTCGTTGTTGGCATTGGGAACTACACTAACACCAGATTTCTTGGGCACTACATAAACTGGGCTTACCCATTGGCTATCAGAAATAGGATAAATTATTCCATGATCCAAGCACTTTAGGATTTCTTTCTTAATGGCTTCCATCATCACTGGTTTAGCTCTTCTTTGGAGTTCCGTGGATGGTTTGGAATCCTCCATAAGATGTATATGATGTTAATAATAGAAAGGCTTATACCATTGATATCAGCCATGGTCCAACCTAGGGCTTTCTTACTGTCTTTTAACACTTTCAGTAATTCCTCTTCCTGGCTAGAAGTCAAACTTGAAGAAATTATTACTGGAAGAGTCTGGTCAGGCCCTAGGAAAGCATACCTCAAATTAGACAACAACTCCATAAGATCTAGCTTCGGGAGCTCAACTATGGAAGGTTTGGGAATGGAATTGGAAAGGGGTCCTAGGGGCTCCATAGGTGTGTGAAGACTCAAGACTTCAGAAAAGAAATTTTCACTATCATCATCCAACTCATCCATACACTCTTGGAAATCTGAATCAAAATCAATATCAAAGTTAGTAATTAAATCATTAGAGAAATCTAGATAATCCTCATGCATATTGATCTCTTCTTCCATATGTGGTTGCTTGCCTATCCTAAACATGTTAAACTCAATAATTTGGTTGCCAAAAGATAATCTTAGGAAACCATTCCACAATTGATTAATGCATTACTAGTAGCCAGAAATGGTCTTCCTAGAATTATGGGGATATCATCCTTTGTTGAGAAGGGCTTGGTATCTAACACAATGAAATCAACAAGGAAAATAAATTCCCCCACCTTAAGTAAGACATCCTCAACCATCCCTTTAAAAATCTTAATAGGCCTCTTTGCCAACTGAAGAGTAGTTCTAGTGGCTTTCAATTCTCCCAATCCATGTTGCTTATACATATGGTAAGGCAAAGGATTCACACTTACGCTAAGGTCAAGTAAGGCATGCTCAATGTCGGTATTGCCTATGACACAAGATATGATAGGGCTCCCTGGATCCTTATACTTGGCTGCTATAGGCTGAGTAACTATGGAACTAATGTTACCTGCCAAGAACACCTTTTTGGACACAATCCTAATACGTTTGTGAGTACACAAATCTGTCAAGACCTTTGCATAGGCGGGGATTTGGGATATGACATCCAAAACAGGAATGCTCACTTCTACCTTTTTGAAGACTTCAAAAATTTTATCGAAGGAAGTAGTCTTCTTTTTGTTTACCAAGCGAATAGGAAAGGGGACAGGAGGAACATAAGGATTGTTAGGGATTTGCCCTTTTTTAGAAGAATCATTTTTGATTTTGTAGATACAAAATTTTGTCACCCACCTCTGGCTTTGATGAAATAGGGATCATGGATGCGAATTTTAGCTTCCGATCAATGGAGATGATGATGGAAATGTTCTCCTACCTAAAACCCTATAAATCCTACGCAGGAGAGAAGGGGGTTCAATTTTGACTTTTTATATATGAAAGAATTTTGTTAAGATGACCATACGAATGGATAGTGCTTGAGAATACGATTCCGATGATATACAACACACTAAAATCAGACTAACGGATCTCCCGTAATCATCACCAGAAAAACCCATAATTGCGCGTGTTGATCATGCTGGCCTACACGTGCTTGTTGCCCGTGGCTGCTGCCCAACATGCTGCCCACCCAAGCTAAAGCCCTTTCCCACAAGCCATACACCTTCCATGCACCTACCATGCACCTACCATACACCACCCAAGCCAAGCCCTTGCCCACGAGCCATGCACCACGACCCAAGCCAAGCCCATACCTGCCAACCATGCACCTGCCATGCACCTACCATGCACCACTCAAGCCAAGCTCCTGCCCACCAGCCATGGACTACCCATGCATCCCCAGCCCCCATGCCCCATAGCCTATGCCCCCGCACCAGCCTACCTGTGTGTGTGTAGCATGGGCTCGTGCCCCCTTGTCCCTTGCTCGCTCTCCCGCCCCTCATCTCTCTCCCCCATGGGCACAGACCCGCACCCCCTTGGGCATAGACCCCGCCCCCGTGGGCATTGGCCTGTGCCCATGCCATATGCCTGTGTATTGACATGCGGGCCAACCCGTGCATGCACGTGCTGGCCAGCAGGCCAACCTGCACATACCCACGTACCATGTACTGCCCAACCTTCCCATCTATGGCCCATGCTCGTGCCCCCTTTGCCAATTGCTTCCCATACCACGGTGTCGCGCCACTACCCACGTGCCATGTGCCGCACACCCATGACCCTGTCCCGTGCACTTCAGCTCAATCATTTACGCTCCGACAATGGCCAAGATTGTTATTCCGCTGGCCCAAGATTGTTATTCCGCTGGCCCTGTAGGTTAGGGGATTCCCCCTTCACCCACTTGAAGCCAAAAAATCTCTTTTTTTGCTAGTGTTTCTCTCTCCCAAGAACCCACTTTTTACCCATTGGACAAAAACCTTCCCCCACCATTTTGGTTCAAACCCCTCTTTTATAAAGGTCTTCTTCCCCCACTTTAGGTAAGAAACCTTTTTTTGTCCGACAGACAGAGAGGTTCCCCCTTTCCTATTGGCCGAAAAAACCTATAAATATCCCCTCCTTTGGATTTCACACACAAAAACCCCACCTCACTCCCTTGTAGTGAAACTCTCCTCCCCTCCCCCTCTTGATTTTCTTATGGTATTCGGAGCGATCTTCGTCAAGATCCAAAATCTTGTTTAGATCTTCGAAGTGTTCTTCAGGACTTTGAAGATCTTCAATCCAAGTTTTTAGTCCAATCTAGTTTTTTGCCAAAAGTAGTATGGTCTTCAACCCCCTCCGACAAGTGTTCTTGAGCTTTACCCAAAGTAGAAACCCCCCCTTTGAGGTTCTTTAGGTCTACGGAGAGATCTTTGTCAAGATCCGAAGCTCTATTTGGATCTTCAAAGTTCTTCGGGGCCTTGGAGCTGTTCAATCCATTTATAGGTCAATCCGTTTCTTTCCAAAATAGCAGTTCCTAGCAAAATCCCTGTCTGAGTGCCCCGGTATCTTTTTAGAAATTGCCATTCCTAGCAGAAGCTCTGTCGAAGTGCCACCTCAGCCTAGCCCTCCCCTAGCCTATCCCTAGCGGAAGCTCTACCAGAGTGCCACCTCAGCCTAAACCCAGAAATAGCCTTCCCGAGCCAAAGCTCTGTCCAAATCCAAATATGGAAGTAGCCATCCCTAGCCGAAGCTCTGTCCGAATCCAAATCTGAAAGTAACTGTTCCTAGCCGAAACCTTGTCTGAATACCATCACAATCAGCATCTTTTAAGAAAGAAAGTTGGAGGTCAAAACCATCTTCCCTTGAGCCAGGAGAATCCGAAAGATAGTCCAAGCTGGTACTAATCAAGGGCCCATGCCTCTTGACCCAAAACAGGGATTAAGTTCAGGTATAATTTCCCAACCAACTTGTCATAATGTAGACTTTATATAGACCTTGTTTTAGTGTATATAGTAGTTTATAAATTCAGTCAATGTACATATGTGTGATAACCTAGCCATGCATGTGGAATAATAATAATTGTGGAAAATGTTTGTTCTTAAGCATCTAGTAGGAAGATTGACCGAACCAGAAAGATTGGGTGCCTAACACCTTCCCAATTCTGTAACCTGACACTTACCCTAAATCTCTAAACCAGACCATTTTGTGGACCCTTTTTTCAGGAATCGGGCCCACCCCAGGGTCTTAGACCCATAACCCTAGGTGGCGACTCCAAACTCCCCATTTGTATGATCCCGATCCCCGTATTGGACCATCATCAAATCTCGTATTGAATGATGAATTTCACACTCTTGCGAAATGGGCCTCCACATATCTACTAGCGGCGATACGGTGGTGTGGGGCTTGTAAGTAAAGCACACACGACATGAACCCATCCCCTTATATAAAAGAGAAAGATAAAGGAGAGAGGACGGGATGTAAGTCCTTTCTCCCCTAAGGGAAGAGAGACATCTCATCATCTTCGGCCGCTACCCTCATAGTGGCGACTCCACTGGGGATTAAATGTCAAGCTTCTGATGCTACATGTTACCTTTAAATGCAAGAATATTTTCCACCACATTTTTTTGAAAACGTGTTTGGCTAACCCCATGTTTGTAATTGTATTCACTAATTGCATCATGCATCGTGCTCGAAGTGAAATCATTTGGCGAGGGTACTCCCTGTCTTGCCTGCACCCTCGGGGAGGTCAGTGCATGACATACTAAGTCTATGAGAGCAAATGATATCCGCTTCTTACACAAGAATGGAAGGAATCATCAAACGACGAGGATGTTGTAATTGTGCCAGCACCCTCGGGGACGTTCGTGCACTTTATGACATTCTGAGATTGAATGCATCATCAAATGGTGAGGATGTTTGTATTTGTGCTAGCACCCTCAGGGAGGTATGTGCACTTTATGGCATTCTGAGAACGAATGATGGTTACCCTACATTACATTTTTGCACACAATCACTCACTATTCCACCACCCCGTGGCCAATTGCTTAACCTTGTGTGTAGTCACGAGTAATGGGCAAGGAAGTCACCCCCTTGGTCTCGTATCTACGGGTATATCAAAAGGATCATGTACCTCGCATATATAGATCCTGTTAAGGAAGCCTTGTTGGTCCTATTGCATCCACTGCATGCTTGCATCATATAAAAAATAGATGAAGAAGCTAGGAGCGCCACAACTAACTGTAGAACTTCTTTGTGGTCTTAAAAAGGAATGTCCCTATATTATATTCCCATCATAAAGAATTGCTTTCCTAAGTGAGCTTAACATGTGTCCCTCCTCCTTAAGGAAAAAGTCCAGATACTTGACTTAGGGGTAATCTCATTAGAGTCACGTCAAGTCTCGAGAAGTCCCGAGAAAATCAAGAGGATGGACAGCTAGTGGGAAAAAGAATAAGGAAAGCATGACTTTATTACATGGAATGTCTTATGGGAATATTCTTGACAAGCCATTTGTATAAATCTCCTGCTTATGACATTAGGTGGACCAGGGGCATCGAACCCTATCCACCCCTATCATTAAGCAGACTAACTTTGGATGGATCATTGGTTGTTAATCTAGTGAATGTATGAACAAGGTGTTGGGAATTCAAAAATCCTAAAATAAACCGCTTTTGGTTCAGGCACAATCCCACACCTCAAGGATTCTCCACGGTCCCTTTGGATGCGTCAGGCTAATCGGTTGACTCACTTAAGTCCAGTGTCACCTCCATCATCTCCTCGAGACTATCTACCACCATGTGATTACAGCCCAGTTAGTATGGATCCACACGACTCTGAATCACCTGAATAGGCCTGGGTTCATCCAGTGGAGACCTTACAAAAAAATATGGCTGAAGTCAAGAGAGGGATAGCTTAGATATTGCATGCACTTTAGAATCTTCCCAGAACTGATCCCAGGAATGAGCTAGCACTAGCTATAGGAGATGTGGATAAGAATGGAGCTATAGGTTATCATGGGAACTCTTCCTGGGTTGACTCAGGAGAACTAGAGCAAGTTAGGTCAGCTGGTCAAACAGGATCTTCTCCTACTCACCTAAATGGTCAATGAGGGGTCTATTCCAGGGTCCCTCCTCCTAGGGTAGTGATTGAAGATGATGAGGAGGAGTTTGCCGCACATATCTGAATGGATCCTCCAAAGATAGAGAAAGAAAGGAAACTTAAAGAGCAGTTAGAGAAGTTAGAGAACACGATTCAAACGAGAAAAAGCTCGAAAGGCCAAGCAGTGGATTCAGAGGAAATGAGTTTCTTCTCCAGGGCAAGAATTCCCAAAAAATTTAATTGGCAGATTGATAGATTTGATGGGTCAGGAGACCCCAGGGCTCATCTCAAAGTCTTCCTCAGAATTGCCAAGTCATAGCAACTTGCAGATAACTAGATGGGGAAAGCCTTTATGCTAACCCTATCGGGACTAGCACTAAGGTAGCTCACACAGTTGGAGTCATCCCAAACTCAGAATTGGGTGACGGTGGTGAAAGTCTTCACCAAATAGTACTCATACAACACCAAAGTGGATGTGAAGTGACAAGAGCTTGAGATGTTGAGGTAGCAGCCTAGAGAAGGATTCACCACCTGTTGGGAAACATGTCCACACTCCTTGCTATGTTTTGGTGTTAAGAAACAAACATACATCTTTAACTTGGTGTGTGATTAGCTTGAACAAAGTGTTATTAGCTTGAAGAAACACTTAGAAGGTCGAATCAAGACATCAAGGTTTGAACTCATGCAAACATGGCCCTGAAGCTTAAAGACACTCAAGAACCAAGATTATAAAGACATTCAAGACCAAAGAGTGGAAGAATCAAGTGAAGAAGAAGACCACTGGGATAGATTGGTCCTTTTTAATGTAATTTGTAACTTCCAAATATATATGTGCACTCACCACATGCATGTGCATTGCATCATACTAGAATGACCATAGAGCATACCTTAACCAAGTATGGAGAGTCTCTAAGTGGTGAGGAGCATATTAGGAAAAATGTGTTCTAGTGAAATTCTGTGAAAACCACACTAACTTGACTTAAAGGTATTGTGGGCAATCTTAAAAGTCAGTATCAAGAAATGAAACCTTCATAGAAGTTGTAGGAAATTGGGTCACAATTCCAACACAACTGATTTCAAGTTAATCCAAGGTTGGACCAAAAAGTTATGGTCAAAACACTGACGGCTAGTTAGTATGATAGTATTCTGTCAAAAACAGTTTGTCATGTTGGCGGTCGACCGGCTGGAAGCCCCGGTCGACCGGACCTATCCGAGACCATAGCCGATCGACCGGAAGAAAGTCTTGATCGACCGGTGCCTCCCTGAAAAGCTCTAACGGCTAGTTTTTTGACCTCAATGGCTCTTTTTGATCTACCAGCTACCGATGGTGGTTGACCGGTGGTCCCAGAATACGTCCGTTAGAGCCTAATTTCTTGCCTAAAATGCTTCACTAAGTTCACCTATAAATACCCAAACCACTCTTAATTAAATATTAATTAAGAAAGAGCTTAAAGAGCATTATTGCAAGCATTCAAGAGTTATTAAGATTATTCTATTCTACTTGAGTTGTTCGATTGCACCAATCCCAACAAAGGCTCAAGTCTCAATCAAGTCCTCTACTCTCTCATATGCAAGTCAAAGCCATAAGAGAGGACTTTACAAAAGGTGCATCATTCATCTCTCATTCTAATCATTTGCACCACACTTGAGGTATTCCTCCTATTTCACTATTTTCTATTTATTTCTATTTTTACAATTCTAGACTGTACTTAGGATTGTAAGGATTCTCTTATCCTAAAAAGAAGAAGGTGTCTCTCTACCTCCAAAAGAGATTGTAAAGGCGCCTCTATGCCTATAAAGGGGATTTGTAAGGATACTCTTATCCGTGAAAAAGATTGTAAAGGTTTTCTTCCCTACTTACCGTATTGAAAGGGAGAACTAGTGGAATACCTTACAAGAGAATTCTTGTAGGGAGTGGACTAGACTTGGATTGAGTCGAACCACTATAAATCTTGTGTTGTGTGATTGTGCTTGTTTTATTTATTCCGCATTGTTTTAACTTGTAGTCACACTTGTGGCCTATACATCGAAAAGAGTTAAATTCCACTAGTATAACCTTTTCACCCCCTTTAGGTTATTTCAATTAGTATCAGAGCGGGAGCTCAATTTATTTAAGACTATATCGTCTTAAAAGTGAGTCAAAGACCATGGTCACATTCCAAGGACCACCAGAAGGCATGAACTCCTCGAGACCCCCTTACTTTAATGGAGAGAGCTTTTCCTTTTGGAAGTGCAGATTCAAGAACTTTGTGTGTGGTCAGAACATTTTTGTATGGAGAGCCATAGAGAATGGACCATACACCATCACCAAAATAGTTGATGGAAAGACAATATCGAAGGATGAAGGGGAATGGATGGCTGAAGACATCACTCTCATCTAGTACAACTTTCGTGCAATCACATTCCTTCAATGTGCCCTTAATGAACAAGAGTTCAACCGAGTCATAGCATGTGACACAACTAAAGAGATTTGGGATATACTTCTTGTCACACATGAAGGTACAACAGAGGTAAAAGAAAGAAAGGTAGACCAACTCATTTCTGATTACGAATCCTTCTTTATGAAAGAAAATGAGTCAATAACTTCTATGTTTACAAGATTTACTGATATTGTGAACAGTCTCAAAGGTTTAGGTAAGACTTATACTAACGCTGAAAAAGTCAAGAAAATCTTAAGAGCCTTACCTGCAGCTTGGAGACCCAAGAAAATAGAAATAGAAGAAGCCAAAGACTTGACGAAAATCTCCTTGGACTACTTGCTTGGATCTCTACAAACTTATGAAGTAGAGTTGAACACCGACAAACCAAATCCTGAGAACAAAAGGAGAACCATAGCTCTAAAGTCAACTCAAACTATCGAAGAAGTAAGCGATGATGAAGAAGATAAAGAATTCGATATGGAAAAAGAAATTTCACTAATCACGAGGAAATTCAACAAGTTCCTAAAAAAGAAAGGTATATTTCAACACAAGAAAAAATCCTACGGAGACAAATCTTATGGGGAAAAAGGTAAATAAAAAATTAAACCCAAGGAAATCTCTTCTAAAGATATAGTCTGTTTTGAGTGCAGAAAGCCTGGACACTTCAAAACCGAATGCCCAAATAAATCAAAGAAGAAGGCTTATACAGCCACATGGGACTCAAGTGATGAAGAGGAGAAAAGTGAATTTGGAGAAAAAGTCTCCAACCTCGCCTTGATGGCCATCGGAGATGAAGAACAAGAGGTATGTCAAACTCGAACTGAATTTTTAATAAGGGACTCTAATGAGGAGCTTCAAGAAGCCTTTGAGGCCTTGTATAAAGAAAGTATCAAATTAGAGTTTGATAAAAATGAACTTGAGAAAGAGGTCGACACACTAAATAAGAGAGTGGAGGCACTAACCTCAAAGGTAAGTGAACTGGAGGAAGAAAACTTCAAGTTGAACTCCACCCTCTGCATATTTACCTAGGGGCAAAAGAACTTTGACAATCTTCTTGGTTCTCAAAGGAAAGGTCCAAATGAAAGAGAAGGACTGGGTTAGAATGGACAAAATCCATCTAAAAATGAGAATCCAAGAAGGGGTGACCAAAGAAACCAACCATCCACCTCTTACATTAAATGCAGTTTTTGTAAAAAGACAGGACACTCCATAAACCAGTGTCACTCCAAGAAAAAGAAAAAACCCAATTCTCAAACTGAGAGACCAAGAGTTAGCCATGCCTACTACTACACGCCCCTAAGAAGGCAATATAGGTCTCAAGAAAACTCTAGGCCTATGCCTAGGTATAGAAAATCCCAATCTCAAAGAGAATACTCTATTGAGAGGCCCCAAAGACAATACCAAGGGTATAAGAACTATCCTCAGGAGACTTACAGACCACAAGGTAAAGACCAAAACCAAGGATTCTATAGATTTCAAAGATATTATACTCCTCAAAGATCAAATGGATCTTATGAACATCAGAGGACCCAAAGAAACCCAAAGTCATCCCAAAGGCAGAACCAAAGACCTGAAAAATGCAAAACCATTTGGGTTCCAGTCAGAAAGTTTGACACTAACAATGATGGACCCATAAGATTATGGGGACCAATGTACGATTAAATTTCTGTTATAGGTTTGCTTGAAGAATAAGGTGGAAGCTGAATGGGTCATCGACAGTGGATGCTCCAAACACATGACATCCAACAAGAACCTATTCTCAAACTTACGGGACTACAATGGAGGATGGATCTCCTTTGGAGATGACAACAAAGGAAAAATTGCTGGTATTGGAAAAATAAGACTTGGAGGTATTTCAATCTCAAACGTTTACTTTGTGAAAAATTTGAATTATAATCTCCTAAGTGTAAGTCAGTTATGTAGCATTGGATACAAAGTAGAATTCAATGTCTCCCATAGTTGCATTAAAGATGCAAATGATAATCTAATACTAAAAGGGTCTAGGAAAAATAATATCTATGTTTGTATGCTTGATGAAGCAAGTTCCTTGAATGCATGCTTGGTTTCTAACCATAGTGAGTCTTCATTATGGCATAGAAGACTTGGACATGTAAATTTCAAGTTGATTCAAATCATTGCATCCAAGGATATTGTGAGGAACCTCCCTATAATCAAGTATGAAATAGACAATTTTTGTGATGCTTGTCAAAAAGGCAAACAAACCAAGGTCTCCCATAAGTCGAAGAATATTGTCTCTTCCTCTACCATTGGAACTACTTCATTTAGACTTATTTGGACCTATCAATATATCTAGTATGAGTGGTAAAAATTATACCTTTGTAATCGTTGATGACTACTCTAGATACACTTGGACTGTTTTTCTGAAAAATAAAAATGATGCCTTCGATGAATTTGCAACTTTATGTAATTGACTGCAGAATCAGAAAGGGTATACTGTTACCTCTATGAGGAGTGACCATGGAGGAGAATTTGACAATATAAGTTAATTTGACTTATATTGCAACAAGCATGGTATTGACCATAACTTCTCCACTCCTAGAATGCCTCAATCTAATGGGGTAGTTGAAAGGAAAAACAGGTCATTACAAGAGACAGCAAGGACTACGCTTAATGAGTATTCTTTGCCTAAGTACTTTTGGGTTGAAGCTGTAAATACAGCTTGTTATGTACTAAATAGGATAATTCTCAGACCTTTACTTTCTAAAACCCCTTATGAATTGTACTTTGGTAAAATACCAAAAGTAGACTAATTTAGAGTTTTTGGGTGTAAATGTTTCATCTTAAACACCAAAAATCATCTTAAAAAATTTGATGCAAAATCTGATGAAGGAATATTCTTAGGATACTCACTCAACAATAGGGCACATAGTGTTTTTAATAAAAAGTCATTAATGGTTGAAGAATCTATGAATGTACGATTTGATGAATCTTTATCTAATGAGTTAAACAAATCTCCTATTGATGATGATGATATCATAATTGATGAACTTAAAAACAAAGCTAATGATATTTCTCTTGATGATACAAATGATGTTACCATAGAAAAATTAGAAACACTACCTAAGGAAGTCATTCCACATAGGAATCATCCCTTAGAAAACATCATAAGGGATCTAGATGGAGAAATCCAGACTAGATCTAAAACCCGAGAGGTATGCAATCACATTGCATTTATCTCAAGGAACGAACCCAAGAACATAGAAAAAACACTAAAAGATAGTGATTGGATTATAGCTATGCAAGAGGAGCTTCACCAGTTTGAAAGAAGCAAGGTATGGGAACTTGTCCTAAGACTTGACCACCACACCATCATTGGTGCTAAGTGGGTCTTTTGCAATAAGCTGGATGAAGATGGGAACATAGTGAGAAACAAAGCAAGACTAGTTGCCAAAGGGTATAATCAGCAAGAGGGAATAGACTATAATGAAACCTATGCACCAGTAGCAAGGTTAGAGTCCATTAGAATGCTACTAGCTTTTGCATGCCATAAGAACTTTAAACTATATCAAATGGATGTCAAAAGTGCCTTCTTGAATGGATACATTCAAGAAGAGGTTTATGTAGCTCAACCCCCTGGTTTTGAAGACCCTAAGTTTCCAAACCATGTCTATAAACTTGAGAAAGCCCTGTATGGCCTCAAACAAGCCCCTAGAGCTTGGTATGAGAGAATAAGTACTTTCTTGATAGAAAGTGGCTTCTCAAGGGGGAGGATTGACACAACCCTATTCGTGAAGAGCTTGAAGAATGACATACTCATTGTTCAAATCTATGTAGATGATATCATCTTTGGCTCAACCATCGAGAGAATGTGTACTGATTTCAGTAACAAGATGAGCAATGAATTTGAAATGAGTATGATGGGAGAGTTAAATTTTTTCCTTAGACTTCAAATAAAACAAACTGATAATGGAATTTTCATAAACCAAAGCAAGTACACCGAGGAGCTGCTAAAGAAATTCGACATTAACAGTAAAAAATCTTCAGACACTCTGATGAGCTCATCCTTGAAACTAACCAAGGATGAGGATGGCACTTCTGAGGATGTTACTAGATATAGAGGCATGATTGGGAGCCTTCTATATCTAACAGAAAGTAGACCTGACATCATGTACAGTGTATGTGCATGTGCTCGGTTTCAAGCTGATCCTAAGAAATCTCACCTCACAGCTGCAAAAAGAATTTTTAAATATCTGAAAAGCACATGTGATGTTGGGTTATGGTACCCCAAAAACCAACCCCTTGACTTGGTCAGCTTTTCAGATGCCGGCTTTGTAGGCTGCCATATCGATAGAAAAAGTACCAATGGTACCTGTCACTTTCTCGGCTCTTGCCTTGTATCTTGGTTCAACAAGAAACAAAACTCCGTTGCTCTATCTACCACTGAAGCTGAATATGTTGCAGCTGGTAGATGTTGTGCTCAAATCCTTTGGATGAAGCAAACTCTCCAAGACCTTGGAGTGAGTTTTGAATCTTGCCCAATCATGTGCGATAACACCAGTGCCATAAACTTGAGTAAAAATCCCATTTTACAATCAAGGGCAAAGCACATTGATATTCGACCACTTTCTACGAGACACCATTCAAAATGGCGATGTCTCTCTGGAATACATTGAAACTGAGAAACAACTTGCAGATATATTCACTAAACCACTTGGTGAAGAACGGTTTAGTTTCCTAAGGAAGGAGCTTGGCATTTGCAACCCATTTGGCTGAATGAATAAACACTCTTTCATGAATATTTCTTCCAAAAGCCTAGACTTGAAAAACCCTTTCCACATCCACAATTTTCTAGGTTCTTAGGCAATTTTGGATTCTTCCGGTCGACCGCCCCAATATACCGGTCGACTGGCACTAACCGAATGGATTACCGGTCGACCGCCTTAAACCTTTCGATCGACCTCCTTTGACCGAAAGGATTACCGATCGACCGCCATAATATACTGGTCGATCGGTGCCACCGAAAATTTGATTCCGAACTCTTTTAAAATCAATTTTTTAGAACCATTTTGTCCATTTTTAAAACCACGTTTGGCCTAAAACCCCATTTCGACTCTTCCTCTCCCAAAAACCCTAGCTTCGAACTCCTCTCTAACCTAGATCTCTTAAGATCCTTTCCTATCCTTTCCTATCCATCTCAAATACCCTTGCTTCTCTTCTCCTCTTACGCCTCTAATCATCATAGACTCTCACCGCCCACAGAGGCAAGAAAACGGTATTTCAGAAGGGAAAAAGGAAGGCCTCTAAAAAAGATATCTGGTTCTCCTCCTCCATTGCTCAAGAATCATGGGATCTCTACATCTCTCGAAGCATAGAGCAAGGTAGGACCATCAATTCTGACTCCTTGTCCAGGTATGACATCAAAGACCTGTTTGATGCTTTGGGATGGGGCAACATTCTCAAACTCGAGTCCCACTGTTATCCCCACCTTGTCAAAATGTTCTTTTGTAACCTTACTTTCTCTGGTGAAGGTGACAACCTTCTAGTCCATTCCTATGTTAAAGGAGTTCCTATAGATATAGACATCATGATATTATAAGAAATCCTAGACATTTTTGTGGTAGGGGAACTAAAATGCTACCAACCCAAGCCCTACATAGGACAATTCATGGATGTTGACTGTGTGTATTCTAGCATCATGAAGGAATATGCTAATACTCACAAAATTAAGGCTAAGGAACTCACTGATAATGGGAGGATTGTAAATCTCATCATCTCCTACGACATACTCCCAAAGAGTGGTCATAGAGATGAAGTCTCCCCATTTCATGCTTATCTCACCTACTGTGTTTGCAAGACTGTAACCATCAACCTTCCTTACATTCTGCTCAAAACCATGATTATCCATGGTGATAGACTTCGAAAGGAAAATCTTCCCTATGGAAGGATGATTTGCCAAATCCTGGACCACTTTCATGTGGATTTTTCTAGTGAATCATTTGACCCATTTCCTCAAGAGATCAATCTTTCCACTATTCACAAAATGCATCTTCTTCCCAAGCAGCCCACTAACTCCAAAAAGACTGCTACTAGACCCAACCAGCTATAGTAACCAGGAAGTGATGATACCTCAGCCTATGTGACCGTTGCTGATCTTTAGAAGGTTGGGAACATCATCCTTGCCGAATTGGCGAAGATGGAAAGAAAGCAGAATGAGATTCTCAAGCTCCTACGCAAAGACGAGGAAGATGAAGATGCCGGAGAAGAAGACGAAGAGGAGGACATGGAGGATGAGGATGCAGAGGATTAGGAGTTATTTTTTTTAACTTTGTGTTTGTTTTAGTCATTTATGTTGCCTTTTTTTTTTTTTGCTAAAATACTCTACGCTACGAAGTTGAACTTATGATAACTTTTTATGTGTTATATTTTTCTTTGGCACATACTCAGGGGGAGAATTTTAATTTCTTGTGTCGTTTTGATTCCCTTTTTTCTATTGACAAAAGGGGGAGAAAACATCTATCTTTAATTGTAACATCTATCTTTAATTGTTTACTCTTTTTGGAAATGACAGTATCTATCCTTGACAGTATCTATCCTTGTTTACTATCCTTGTTTATTTTCTGGCACTGAATTAAATTATCTTATTGAACTTTACACATTATTACTATCATTTCGGGTATTTGGTTATATTGCCTGTGTTTGTTTGTCATCACCAAAAAGGGGGAGATTATTGGGAAACATGTCCACACTCCTTGCTATGTTTTAGTGTTAACAAACAAACATACATCTTTAACTTGGTATGTGATTAGCTTGAAGAAAGTGTAATTAGCTTGAAGAAACACTTAGAAGGTTGAATCAAGACATCAAGGTTTGAACTCATGCAAACATGGCCCTGAAGCTTAAAGACACTCAAGAACCAAGATTATAAAGACATTCAAGACCAAAGAGTGGAAGAATCAAGTGAAGAAGAAGACCACTAGGGTAGATTGGTCCTTTTTAATGTAATTTGTAACTTTCACATATATATGTGCACTCACCAGATGCATGTGCATTGCATCATACTAGAATGACCATAGAGCATACCTTAACCAAGTATGGAGAGTCTCTAAGTGGGGAGGAACATATTAGGAAAAAGGTGTTATAGTGAAATTCTGTGAAAACCACACTAACCCGATTTAAAGTTATTTTGGGCAATCTTAAAAGTCAGTATCAAGAAATGAAACCTTCATAGAAGTTGTAGGAAATTGGGTCACAATTCCAACACAACTGATTTCAAGTTAATCCAAGGTTGGACCAAAAAGTTATGGTCAAAACACTGACGGCTAGTTAGTATGATAGTATTCTGTCAAAAACAGTCTGTCATGTTGGCGGTCGACCGAATGGAAGCCCTGGTCGACCGGACCTGTCCGAGACCATAGCCGATCGACCGGAAGAAAGTCTTGATCGACCGGTGCCTCCCTGAAAAGCTCTAACGGCTAGTTTTTTGACCTCAATGGCTCTTTTTGATCTACCAGCTACCGATGGTGGTTGACCGGTGGTCCCAGAATACGTCCGTTAGAGCCTAATTTCTTGCCTAAAATGCTTCACTAAGTTCACCTATAAATACCCAAACCACTCTTAATTAAATATTAATTAAGAAAGAGCTTAAAGAGCATTATTGCAAGCATTCAAGAGTTATTAAGATTATTCTATTCTACTTGAGTTGTTCGATTGCACCAATCCCAACAAAGGCTCAAGTCTCAATCAAGTCCTCTACTCTCTCATATGCAAGTCAAAGCCATAAGAGAGGACTTTACAAAAGGTGCATCATTCATCTCTCATTCTAATCATTTGCACCACACTTGAGGTATTCCTCCTATTTCACTATTTTCTATTTATTTCTATTTTTACAATTCTAGACTGTACTTAGGATTGTAAGGATTCTCTTATCCTAAAAAGAAGAAGGTGTCTCTCTACCTCCAAAAGAGATTGTAAAGGCGCCTCTATGCCTATAAAGGGGATTTGTAAGGATACTCTTATCCGTGAAAAAGATTGTAAAGGTTTTCTTCCCTACTTACCGTATTGAAAGGGAGAACTAGTGGAATACCTTACAAGAGAATTCTTGTAGGGAGTGGACTAGACTTGGATTGAGTCGAACCACTATAAATCTTGTGTTGTGTGATTGTGCTTGTTTTATTTATTCCGCATTGTTTTAACTTGTAGTCACACTTGTGGCCTATACATCGAAAAGAGTTAAATTCCACTAGTATAACCTTTTCACCCCCTTTAGGTTATTTCAATTAGTATCAGAGCGGGAGCTCAATTTATTTAAGACTATATCGTCTTAAAAGTGAGTCAAAGACCATGGTCACATTCCAAGGACCACCAGAAGGCATGAACTCCTCGAGACCCCCTTACTTTAATGGAGAGAGCTTTTCCTTTTGGAAGTGCAGATTCAAGAACTTTGTGTGTGGTCAGAACATTTTTGTATGGAGAGCCATAGAGAATGGACCATACACCATCGCCAAAATAGTTGATGGAAAGACAATATCGAAGGATGAAGGGGAATGGATGGCTGAAGACATCACTCTCATCTAGTACAACTTTCGTGCAATCACATTCCTTCAATGTGCCCTTAATGAACAAGAGTTCAACCGAGTCATAGCATGTGACACAACTAAAGAGATTTGGGATATACTTCTTGTCACACATGAAGGTACAACAGAGGTAAAAGAAAGAAAGGTAGACCAACTCATTTCTGATTACGAATCCTTCTTTATGAAAGAAAATGAGTCAATAACTTCTATGTTTACAAGATTTACTGATATTGTGAACAGTCTCAAAGGTTTAGGTAAGACTTATACTAACGCTGAAAAAGTCAAGAAAATCTTAAGAGCCTTACCTGCAGCTTGGAGACCCAAGAAAATAGAAATAGAAGAAGCCAAAGACTTGACGAAAATCTCCTTGGACTACTTGCTTGGATCTCTACAAACTTATGAAGTAGAGTTGAACACCGACAAACCAAATCCTGAGAACAAAAGGAGAACCATAGCTCTAAAGTCAACTCAAACTATCGAAGAAGTAAGCGATGATGAAGAAAATAAAGAATTCGATATGGAAAAAGAAATTTCACTAATCACGAGGAAATTCAACAAGTTCCTAAAAAAGAAAGGTATATTTCAACACAAGAAAAAATCCTACGGAGACAAATCTTATGGGGAAAAAGGTAAATAAAAAATTAAACCCAAGGAAATCTCTTCTAAAGATATAGTCTGTTTTGAGTGCAGAAAGCCTGGACACTTCAAAACCGAATGCCCAAATAAATCAAAGAAGAAGGCTTATACAGCCACATGGGACTCAAGTGATGAAGAGGAGAAAAGTGAATTTGGAGAAAAAGTCACCAACCTCGCCTTGATGGCCATCGGAGATGAAGAACAAGAGGTATGTCAAACTCGAACTGAATTTTTAATAAGGGACTCTAATGAGGAGCTTCAAGAAGCCTTTGAGGCCTTGTATAAAGAAAGTATCAAATTAGAGTTTGATAAAAATGAACTTGAGAAAGAGGTCGACACACTAAATAAGAGAGTGGAGGCACTAACCTCAAAGGTAAGTCAACTGGAGGAAGAAAACTTCAAGTTGAACTCCACCCTCTGCACATTTACCTAGGGGCAAAAGAACTTTGACAATCTTCTTGGTTCTCAAAGGAAAGGTCCAAATGAAAGAGAAGGACTGGGTTAGAATGGACAAAATCCATCTAAAAATGAGAATCCAAGAAGGGGTGACCAAAGAAACCAATTATCCACCTCTTACATTAAATGTAGTTTTTGTAAAAAGATAGGACACTCCATAAACCAGTGTCACTCCAAGAAAAAGAAAAAACCCAATTCTCAAACTGAGAGACCAAGAGTTAGCCATGCCTACTACTACACGCCCCTAAGAAGGCAATATAGGTCTCAAGAAAACTCTAGGCCTATGCCTAGGTATAGAAAATCCCAATCTCAAAGAGAATACTCTACTGAGAGGCCCCAAAGACAATACCAAGGGTATAAGAACTATCCTCAGGAGACTTACAGACCACAAGGTAAAGACCAAAACCAAGGATTCTATAGATTTCAAAGATGTTATACTCCTCAAAGATCAAATGGATCTTATGAACATCAGAGGACCCAAAGAAACCCAAAGTCATCCCAAAGGCAGAACCAAAGACCTGAAAAATGCAAAACCATTTGGGTTCCAGTCAGAAAGTTTGACACTAACAATGATGGACCCATAAGATTATGGGGACCAATGTATGATTAAATTTCTGTTATAGGTTTGCTTGAAGAATAAGGTGGAAGTTGAATGGGTCATCGACAGTGGATGCTCCAAACACATGACATCCAACAAGAACCTATTCTCAAACTTACGGGACTACAATGGAGGATGGATCTCCTTTGGAGATGACAACAAAGGAAAAATTGCTGGTATTGGAAAAATAAGACTTGGAGGTATTTCAATCTCAAACGTTTACTTTGTGAAAAATTTGAATTATAATCTCCTAAGTGTAAGTCAGTTATGTAGCATTGGATACAAAGTAGAATTCAATGTCTCCCATAGTTGCATTAAAGATGCAAATGATAATCTAATACTAAAAGGGTCTAGGAAAAATAATATCTATGTTTGTATGCTTGACGAAGCAAGTTCCTTGAATGCATGCTTGGTTTCTAACCATAGTGAGTCTTCATTATGGCATAGACGACTTGGACATGTAAATTTCAAGTTGATTCAAATCATTGCATCCAAGGATATTGTGAGGAACCTCCCTATAATCAAGTATGAAATAGACAATTTTTGTGATGCTTGTCAAAAAGGCAAACAAACCAAGGTCTCCCATAAGTCGAAGAATATTGTCTCTTCCTCTACCATTGGAACTACTTCATTTAGACTTATTTGGACCTATCAATATATCTAGTATGAGTGGTAAAAATTATACCTTTGTAATCGTTGATGACTACTCTAGATACACTTGGACTGTTTTTCTGAAAAATAAAAATGATGCCTTCGATGAATTTGCAACTTTATGTAATTGACTGCAGAATTAGAAAGGGTATACTGTTACCTCTATGAGGAGTGACCATGGAGGAGAATTTGACAATATAAGTCAATTTGACTTATATTGCAACAAGCATGGTATTGACCATAACTTCTCCACTCCTAGAATGCCTCAATCTAATGGGGTAGTTGAAAGGAAAAACAGGTCATTACAAGAGACAGCAAGGACTACGCTTAATGAGTATTCTTTGCCTAAGTACTTTTGGGTTGAAGCTGTAAATACAGCTTGTTATGTACTAAATAGGATAATTCTCAGACCTTTACTTTCTAAAACCCCTTATGAATTGTACTTTGGTAAAATACCAAAAGTAGACTAATTTAGAGTTTTTGGGTGTAAATGTTTCATCTTAAACACCAAAAATCATCTTAAAAAATTTGATGCAAAATCTGATGAAGGAATATTCTTAGGATACTCACTCAACAATAGGGCACATAGTGTTTTTAATAAAAAGTCATTAATGGTTGAAGAATCTATGAATGTACGATTTGATGAATCTTTATCTAATGAGTTAAACAAATCTCCTATTGATGATGATGATATCATAATTGATGAACTTAAAAACAAAGCTAATGATATTTCTCTTGATGATACAAATGATGTTACCATAGAAAAATTAGAAACACTACCTAAGGAAGTCATTCCACATAGGAATCATCCCTTAGAAAACATCATAAGGGATCTAGATGGAGAAATCCAGACTAGATCTAAAACCCGAGAGGTATGCAATCACATTGCATTTATCTCAAGGAACGAACCCAAGAACATAGAAAAAATACTAAAAGATAGTGATTGGATTATAGCTATGCAAGAGGAGCTTCACCAGTTTGAAAGAAGCAAGGTATGGGAACTTGTCCTAAGACTTGACCACCACACCATCATTGGTGCTAAGTGGGTCTTTTGCAATAAGCTGGATGAAGATGGGAACATAGTGAGAAACAAAGCAAGACTAGTTGCCAAAGGGTATAATTAGCAAGAGGGAATAGACTATAATGAAACCTATGCACCAGTAGCAAGGTTAGAGTCCATTAGAATGCTACTAGCTTTTGCATGCCATAAGAACTTTAAACTATATCAAATGGATGTCAAAAGTGCTTTCTTGAATGGATACATTCAAGAAGAGGTTTATGTAGCTCAACCCCCTGGTTTTGAAGACCCTAAGTTTCCAAACCATGTCTATAAACTTGAGAAAGCCCTGTATGGCCTCAAACAAGCCCCTAGAGCTTGGTATGAGAGAATAAGTACTTTCTTGATAGAAAGTGGCTTCTCAAGGGGGAGGATTGACACAACCCAATTCGTGAAGAGCTTGAAGAATGACATACTCATTGTTCAAATCTATGTAGATGATATCATCTTTGGCTCAACCATCGAGAGAATGTGTACTGATTTCAGTAACAAGATGAGCAATGAATTTGAAATGAGTATGATGGGAGAGTTAAATTTTTTCCTTGGACTTCAAATAAAACAAACTGATAATGGAATTTTCATAAACCAAAGCAAGTACACCGAGGAGCTGCTAAAGAAATTCGACATTAACAGTAAAAAATCTTCAGACACTCCGATGAGCTCATCCTTGAAACTAACCAAGGATGAGGATGGCACTTCTGAGGATGTTACTAGATATAGAGGCATGATTGGGAGCCTTCTATATCTAACAGAAAGTAGACCTGACATCATGTACAGTGTATGTGCATGTGCTCGGTTTCAAGCTGATCCTAAGAAATCTCACCTCACAGCTGCAAAAAGAATTTTTAAATATCTGAAAAGCACATGTGATGTTGGGTTATGGTACCCCAAAAACCAACCCCTTGACTTGGTCAGCTTTTCAGATGCCGGCTTTGTAGGCTGCCATATCGATAGAAAAAGTACCAATGGTACCTGTCACTTTCTCGGCTCTTGCCTTGTATCTTGGTTCAACAAGAAACAAAACTCCGTTGCTCTATCTACCACTGAAGCTGAATATGTTGCAGCTGGTAGATGTTGTGCTCAAATCCTTTGGATGAAGCAAACTCTCCAAGACCTTGGAGTGAGTTTTGAATCTTGCCCAATCATGTGCGATAACACCAGTGCCATAAACTTGAGTAAAAATCCCATTTTACAATCAAGGGCAAAGCACATTGATATTCGACCACTTTCTACGAGACACCATTCAAAATGGCGATGTCTCTCTGGAATACATTGAAACTGAGAAACAACTTGCAGATATATTCACTAAACCACTTGGTGAAGAACGGTTTAGTTTCCTAAGGAAGGAGCTTGGCATTTGCAACCCATTTGGCTGAATGAATAAACACTCTTTCATGAATATTTCTTCCAAAAGCCTAGACTTGAAAAACCCTTTCCACATCCACAATTTTCTAGGTTCTTAGGCAATTTTGGATTCTTCCGGTCGACCGCCCCAATATACCGGTCGACTGGCACTAACCGAATGGATTACCGGTCGACCGCCTTAAACCTTTCGATCGACCTCCTTTGACCGAAAGGATTACCGATCGACCGCCATAATATACTGGTCAATCGGTGCCACCGAAAATTTGATTCCGAACTCTTTTAAAATCAATTTTTTAGAACCATTTTGTCCATTTTTAAAACCACGTTTGGCCTAAAACCCCATTTCGACTCTTCCTCTCCCAAAAACCCTAGCTTCAAACTCCTCTCTAACCTAGATCTCTTAAGATCCTTTCCTATCCTTTCCTATCCATCTCAAATACCCTTGCATCTCTTCTCCTCTTACGCCTCTAATCATCATAGACTCTCACCGCCCACAGAGGCAAGAAAACGGTATTTCAGAAGGGAAAAAGGAAGGCCTCTAACAAAGATATCTGGTTCTCCTCCTCCATTGCTCAAGAATCATGGGATCTCTACATCTCTCGAAGCATAGAGCAAGGTAGGACCATCAATTCTGACTCCTTGTCCAGGTATGACATCAAAGACCTGTTTGATGCTTTGGGATGGGGCAACATTCTCAAACTCGAGTCCCACTGTTATCCCCACCTTGTCAAAATGTTCTTTTGTAACCTTACTTTCTCTGGTGAAGGTGACAACCTTCTAGTCCATTCCTATGTTAAAGGAGTTCCTATAGATATAGACATCATGATATTATAAGAAATCCTAGACATTTTTGTGGTAGGGGAACTAAAATGCTACCAACCCAAGACCTACATAGGACAATTCATGGATGTTGACTGTGTGTATTCTAGCATCATGAAGGAATATGCTAATACTCACAAAATTAAGGCTAAGGAACTCACTGATAATGGGAGGATTGTAAATCTCATCATCTCCTACGACATACTCCCAAAGAGTGGTCATAGAGATGAAGTCTCCCCATTTCATGCTTATCTCACCTACTGTGTTTGCAAGACTGTAACCATCAACCTTCCTTACATTCTGCTCAAAACCATGATTATCCATGGTGATAGACTTCGAAAGGAAAATCTTCCCTATGGAAGGATGATTTGCCAAATCCTGGACCACTTTCATGTGGATTTTTCTAGTGAATCATTTGACCCATTTCCTCAAGAGATCAATCTTTCCACTATTCACAAAATGCATCTTCTTCCCAAGCAGCCCACTAACTCCAAAAAGACTGCTACTAGACCCAACCAGCTATAGTAACCAGGAAGTGATGATACCTCAGCCTATGTGACCGTTGCTGATCTTTAGAATGTTGGGAACATCATCCTTGCCGAATTGGCGAAGATGGAAAGAAAGCAGAATGAGATTCTCAAGCTCCTACGCAAAGACGAGGAAGATGAAGATGCCGGAGAAGAAGACGAAGAGGAGGACATGGAGGATGAGGATGCAGAGGATTAGGAGTTATTTTTTTTAACTTTGTGTTTGTTTTAGTCATTTATGTTGCCTTTTTTTTTTTTTGCTAAAATACTCTACGCTACGAAGTTGAACTTATGATAACTTTTTATGTGTTATATTTTTCTTTGGCACATACTCAGGGGGAGAATTTTAATTTCTTGTGTCGTTTTGATTCCCTTTTTTCTATTGACAAAAGGGGGAGAAAACATCTATCTTTAATTGTAACATCTATCTTTAATTGTTTACTCTTTTTGGAAATGACAGTATCTATCCTTGACAGTATCTATCCTTGTTTACTATCCTTGTTTATTTTCTGGCACTGAATTAAATTATCTTATTGAACTTTACACATTATTACTATCATTTCGGGTATTTGGTTATATTGCCTGTGTTTGTTTGTCATCACCAAAAAGGGGGAGATTATTGGGAAACATGTCCACACTCCTTGCTATGTTTTAGTGTTAACAAACAAACATACATCTTTAACTTGGTATGTGATTAGCTTGAAGAAAGTGTAATTAGCTTGAAGAAACACTTAGAAGGTTGAATCAAGACATCAAGGTTTGAACTCATGCAAACATGGCCCTGAAGCTTAAAGACACTCAAGAACCAAGATTATAAAGACATTCAAGACCAAAGAGTGGAAGAATCAAGTGAAGAAGAAGACCACTAGGGTAGATTGGTCCTTTTTAATGTAATTTGTAACTTTCACATATATATGTGCACTCACCAGATGCATGTGCATTGCATCATACTAGAATGACCATAGAGCATACCTTAACCAAGTATGGAGAGTCTCTAAGTGGTGAGGAACATATTAGGAAAAAGGTGTTATAGTGAAATTCTGTGAAAACCACACTAACCCGATTTAAAGTTATTTTGGGCAATCTTAAAAGTCAGTATCAAGAAATGAAACCTTCATAGAAGTTGTAGGAAATTGGGTCACAATTCCAACACAACTGATCTCAAGTCAATCCAAAGTTGGACCAAAAAGTTATGGTCAAAACACTGACGGCTAGTTAGTATGATAGTATTCTGTCAAAAACAGTCTGTCATGTTGGCGGTCGACCGACTGGAAGCCCCGGTCGACCGGACCTGTCCGAGACCATAGCCGATCGACCGATGCCTCCCTGAAAAGCTCCAACGGCTAGTTTTTTGACCTCAATGGCACTTTTCGATCGACCAGTTACCAATGGCGGTCGATCGATGGTCCCAAAATACGTCCGTTAGAGCCTAATTTCTTGCCTAAAATGCTTCACTAAGTTCACCTATAAATATCCAAACCACTCTTAATTAAATATTAATTAAGAAAGAGCTTTAATAGCATTATTGCAAGCATTCAAGAGTTATTAAGATTATTTTATTCTACTTGAGTTGTTCAATTATACCAATCCCAACAAAGGCTCAAGTCTCAATCAAGTCCTCCACTCTCTCCTATGCAAGTCAAAGCCATAAGAGAGGACTTTACAAAAGGTGCATCATTCATCTCTCATTCTCATCATTTGCACCACACTTGTGGTATTCCTCCTTTTCCACTATTTCCTATTTATTTCTGTTTTTACAATTCTAGACTGTACTTAGGATTGTAAGGATTCTCTTATCCTAAAAAGAAGAAGGTGTCTCTCTACCTCCAAAAGAGATTGTAAAGGCGCCTCTCTGCCTGTAAAGGGATTATTAAGGATACTTTTATCCATGAAATAGATTGTAAAGGTTTTCTTCCCTACCTACCGTACTGAAAGGGAGTTTGACTAGTGGAATACCTTACAAGAAGATTCTTGTAGGGAGTGGACTAGACTCGGATTGAGTCGAACCACTATAAATCTTGTGTTGTGTGATTGTACTTGTTTTATTTATTCCGCATTGTTTTAACTTGTAGTCACACTTGTGACCTATACATCAAAAAGAGTTAAATTCCACTAGTATAACCTTTTCACCCCCCTCTAGGTTATTTCACCACCTTCTTGATGAGGTTTAGAGATAAGGCCACCAAGATGACAGATTGGCTTTTAGAAGGAGAGCAAGTGGAGATGTTAATAGAGAACTTATCAAAGCCTTATTATGATGTTCTTTACTACCAACATCTACAGACTTTTGATGCCTTGATAGCCACCGACACACGGGTGGAGAACAGAATCCTAAGGGAAGCCCAGTATCAAGGATCCTCCCAAGATGCAAGGCAGAACACCAGAGTCAGATGTGGAAAGGGTTTGAAAACTAATATGGCGAGTGCAGTTCAGTAGTCAGGCCCACCAACCACTTCTTCATAGCCATTCTTAATACAAGCAGATGCACCCTCCCAGAAGGCCCCTCATCCAAAAAGGTAGTTTTCTGATTTGGGAATGCCTGTGACAATAGTGTATGAGAAGCAAAAGAAACAGGGATTGTTAGGGACAGTGGCTCTAAGAGCAATTAACAACCCTCCTCCAGCTTGGTATAGGGATCATGAAAATTGTGCTTACCACACTCAAAAGGGGCGCAACACTGAAATATGCTTGGGTTTGCAACATACAATTTAGGACTTGGTAGACAATAAAACCATTGAGGTCAAGGTGAAGCAACCTCCCAATGTCAATACCAATTCACTCCCCTATCATGTGAACAATTTGGATGAAGAAACTACAGAGACTGATCCCACACAACTCATTGTACCTAGAGTTCAGAAGAATCATATGAATGCCCAAGCTTATAGGAAAATCATGAGTCAAAGGGCTGGAATCATAAGGACTCCCAGAAAAAGAGAATCATTAGAAGAAGAATCAGAAGATTAGACACCCACTGTTTATCCTTCCTCATCAACAGAAGGGTCCACAACACCATATTATCAACCCCCACTATACCTTTCACCTTCACTATATTATCAGCCTCTGCCATATCATCAACCTTACCCCCACCATCAAAGTGGAGGAACCTCTTCATCTTATCACCCCTAATCTTCATATCCTACCTCCCATATCACTTCGTCTTCATACCATCCCGCTTCATATCCTTCATCACGCTCATACCAATCCCATTCTCAAGGTTTAGTGTATAACCCAAAGGAAGGATGGATGGACATGTATGATTGGAAGGATATGCTTGCACTACCAGATTCCCTAAAAATGACCTCATCAACAGGGTCAGTGAATGCATTAGAGGAAGACCAAGAAAGTGATCCCACTTCTCTAATTCAGCCCGTTATATCTTCAGAGGACGATCTAGAGGTAATTGAAGAGGTTACAATTGATCTTCTCAGAGTAGTAACCGCATTGGCCATAGGGGAACAGGTTAAGGAACACATCTCCCTAATCCACATAGGGAGTGACACAAAGGATGATGAGTCAGGACTGGTCCAACTTTGAGCCATTGATGTTGAGACTGACCCTATGGAAATCTTTCGGTCCATATGCTCTGAGTACTACGAGTGTTTGGATGCCGAAGATTTTGATGGACCAAAAGAATCTGATAAAGAACCAAGTGAGGGGGAAATCAGTGAAGAAGAGGATGATGATGATGACAATGAGGACGAGAAGGAAGATGAAAAGGATGGAGATGACTTTGATTCTCAAGAGGATGATGGGTATTCAGACTGGGATGACTACCAAGGGCCTTGGTACAATGATTATGATGATAAGTCAGAATACTGCTCACCAGAACATCCGACATGTTTCTCAGTCTATGCTATTGGTGGTGATGATTTAATAGCTGATCCGACAGGTGGCATTTACCCTTCCCTTTGTATGGGAGGAGATGATTCTACGTTAGATTCAGAAAGTGATAAAGAATCTAGAGAGCCGATGGAAGCTTATCTGATGAACATGAATCTGCATTAGAGATGGAGGAAAAATTGTGTGAAGTGAACTTCAACACATTGAGAATATAGGAGAAGGTGGAAGAAATTGTCAATATGCTGGGTGAAGTAACTATCAGTGATAGTTACTACCATGAGTAGTTGGATGATCTGGAGGAAATAGGGCCAGATGACACTTTTGCAGAGGCCATAGTCGCTGCATTCCAATATCTTTCCAATGCATTTAAGAACCTATGAGCCAGGGCTATGGATATTTGTGGAGGACCTCGACTTCCCACCCCAAGCAGGGAAGAAGAATAAGAAGAAGAAGATGATTCTATGGTACGGATAATCACACTAACAAGCATTGATGATGAAGACTGCTATCCCATGGAGATTATTGTAGAGAAACCTATCGACATGATGGAAACTAGAAGTGGGAAAGACTACAAGGGCAAGACTCTAGCGGTAGAACAATTAAGGACTAATGAGGCAGGAACTAGTAGCGTGAAGAAAGAGCCAGAAAGCCCAATCTTGGATTAACTTAAGAAGTCCCAAGCAAACATCTCAATTTAGGGATTGTTGATGGCATCCCCCACACACCATGAAGTAGTCTTGAAGTCCCTCACTAATGTACAAGTGCCAATCAAAATAAATCTGGCACATCTCACACATATAGTAGGGGCAGCATATGCGGTGCAATCTCTAATGTTCTCAGATTCAGAGCTTCAAAAAGGGGTTTAGCACAATCGAGCTCTCAATATCATAGTAGAATTCCTTGACAAAGTGGTTCCCTAGGTTCTTGTTGACAACGGCTCCACTTTGAATATGCTACCATTGAGATTGACAAAGAGTATTGGCATCAATTTGGAAGAAATAAGGCCAACCACCCAAACCAAACGGGCGTATGACAATACCGAGGGGCAGGTCCTTGGCATCATTAAACTTGCTATAAAGATTGCCCCGATGAAGTTTGATATTGCTTTTCAAGTCATTGATATACTGACGGCCTTTAACATGCTCTTGGGAAGGCCATGGTTGCATCTTGCGAAGGCAGTGTTCTCTAGTCTCCATTTAAAAATGAAGTTCATTCATGAAGGGAAGGTGATCACAATAACCAGAGATCCTGAAGAGGTTAATACTTTAGTCAATATTAAAAATGGGGAAAAACAAGACCAGGAAGTCCAACTAAGTGGTTTTGAATTGGACACAACTTGTGCAGCCATTGCCAAAGAAACATCAAAGGAGGAAATCCCAGCTAACTATGAAGCAATCCGAAGTCCACCGGTGAATCAGATGATGAAGAATATGTAATATTTTCCTGGCATGGGACTAGGGAAATATCATAAAGGAGTTCCAAAGCAGCCTAGTTTGGCCGTGAACAAAGGAAAGAATGGTCTTGGGTACACTCCTCCAACCACCCAAGGGCAGAAAGTGCTGAGGATGACTAGGAAGATCTCTGTCTCTTACTACCCTACTCTCTCAATGGGTATTTTGTAAAAAAAGGAGAGGATTTCCCCTTTTGTGGAAATGTGGAGCCATCGTTTGATGAAATCGCCGTAAAAATGCAACCAAGATTTGAAGTATTTTTCCAAGACAAGTTCGACTAGGTGACTCATGAAGTAGAACAATAGAAAATACTGGTCAATGAAAGTGATCAAGATAGTTGCATCACTGGTATAGCAAAAATTGCACTAATTGAGATTGGGTCTTCCCCTGGTGACCTACAACATTGATCCAATCAAAGGAGGCACCAAGTCCACGAGTCCTCCTGAAAAGAGAATGGGAAAAGAATATAAGACTCACCTGGAGTTTGTCACTTTCCATTGATATGAAAGGCTTCATTTGCTCCCTCCTACGAGAGCCAAGAGCCCAAGAGCTGCATGATCTCAAGCCTCGCCCTTTCAGAGGAAGAAGCATGTATGTAAAGCAAAGGAAAGCATAGAGAATGATGGTCGGTATGTATTGAGCCCAAACCAATTGCAACGGGAAGGCTCATGAAGGTGGTCAAAGATGTGACCGAGGCACTGTGATGGCATCCCTCAACAAGCTTGAAAAGATAGACTTCATAGAAAAGGGATTGAGTAGTCTCCACCAATCTTCACCCCTCAGAAAGTTCGGCTTCTGAGAGTATGAGATTGACTAGTTGGTATTCGTGAAGAAGCGGGCACTTATCTAGAAGAACCATCATGCCACTGAAGAAGTAGCAGCAACTTTCTCAGAAGGAGAAGAAGGCCCTTTGCCACACCTCCTCATTCATCAAGCCATTGAATTGCTCTTGAACTTAACAAGCAATGGAGAAAACTTCAAGTTTGCTCATGCTATTGAGTCAACTGGCTTGAATACCCCTGGCGAAAGCATTAAGCCAGTTATCATTTCTGTAGTCGAGTCTATTGTTTATGATTTCGTGTTGACCTCCCCTCTTGAGGAAAGTCCAGATTCCTTGTATGTCAATTTTATTACTCCTTTTATGAATGAAATTTTTTATTTTAAGTATGACTTACCTCCTTTTTTCTGATGATGATCTTAATAAATATCAAGAATCAATAAAAAAATTCAAACCAAAGATGCCTAACCCACCCAAGAGGATACTCGGGTTATTAATTTAGGAACCGACCAATACCTTCGAGAGGTAAAAATTGGCAATACCCTTGATGACAAAAAAGCAGAATAGATGATTAGTCTTCTGAAGGAATTCACCGAGTCTTTGCTTGGTCTTATGAGGATATCCTGGTATCGACCCTAACATCGTGCAACATTGATTGCTGACTTACTCTGGGGCAAAGCTTGTATAGCAGAAGCTCCGAAGAATATGGACAGATTGGAGTGAGAAAATCAGAGAAGAATTTGTGAAGTAGTGGAATGTGGGGTTTCCATAAGTAGTGAAGTATCCCCAATGGTTGGCCAACATTGTACTAGTACCAAAGAAATATGGCAAGGTACAAATGTGTGTGGACTTCCGAGATCTTAACAAAGTGAGCCCTAAAGATGATTTCCCATTACCTCACATTGATGTATTGGTGGATAACACGATGGGGCATGCTTTGTTATCATTTATGGATGGATTCTCGGATACAACCAAATAAGTATGCACCTGAAAGATCGTGAGAAGATAGCCTTCACCACTCCATGGGGAACCTATTGTTATAAGGTGATGCATTTTTAACTAAAGAATGCTGGGGCCACTTATCAGAGAGCAGCTATGGCCATATTGCATGACATGATGAACAAAGATGTGGAAGTCTATGTGGACAACATGACAGTGAAGTCAAAAGATTAGTAAGGGCATATTCCCACACTAAGGTGTTTCTTTGAAAGAATCAAGAAGTATCAGCTGAAGTTGAAAGCTCAGAAGTGTGTATTTGGGCCAACAATAGGAAAGTTGTTAGGTTTCTTGGTGAGTGAAAGAGGCATTGAAGTCAACCCTATCAAGATCAAGGCAATTCAAGAAATTCCCACACCATGGACTGAGAAGCAAATACGAGGATTTCTGGGTCATATCCAGTATATTAGCAGGTTCATAGCTCAGTTTACTACAATCTATCAACCAATTTTCAAGCTGTTGAAAAAGGATTAGACCACAGAATGGCACCAATGCCAACAAGATTTTGACAAGATCAAGGGATACCTCATGAACCCACCAGTATTGACACCACCAGTGGAAGGAAAACTACTTCTATTGTATTTGTCTGTGGGAGAATGTTTCATGGGCTCTTTGCTAGCCCAAAAGGAGACAAAATAAGGGGTAGAGCTTGCCATATATTATCTCAGTAAGAAGTTCCTAGAGTATGAGATGCGGTACACATCTTTGGAAGGAACTTGTGCTGCACTGAATTGGGTAATGAAAAGGTTACGACACTCCATGCTTTCTTATCTAGTGCACTTGATCTCAAGAATGGATCCCATCAAATATCTTTTCGAGAAGCTTGCTTTAATAGGAAGGATGGCCCGTTTGTTGCTTTTACTATCAGAGTTTGAAATCACCTATGTTACTCAAAAATCTATCAAATGGTAGGCCATAGCCAATCATTTGGTTGCCTATCCCACAGAAGATGGAAGATCCTTAGATGATGCCATTCTCGATGAAGGAATTTCCATAATAGATGAATAAGGCATAGTTAATGAATGATAGTTATTCTTTGATGGAGCAGTCAATTAGAAGGGATGTGATATGGGAATATTGCTTGTCACTACTAACAGTCTTTATTTGCCTTCGTCATTCTGCCTCGACTTCCCCTGTACCAATAATATTGCTGAGTATGAAGCTTGTGCTTTGGGACTAGAAACGACCTTGACCATTGGGGTTAAAAGGATCAAGGTGTATGGAGATTCATCCATTGTCATTTGTCAGACACAAGAAAAGTGAAAAACTAGAGATGAAAAGTTGAAGCCATATAAGAACATCTGGAAGAGGTGATTGAACACTTTGAGAAGATCTCGTTTAAATACTTCCAGAGGGATAACAATAGGTTTACTGATGCCCTTGTAACCTTGGCTTCCATGGTAGAATGCAACCCTATGGATAGGGTCTGACCATTCTTGGTAGAACAAAGAAGCAGGCCCATTTATCAGAATTCGATGAATTCTCTCACTATAGATGGTCGGTCTTAGTTCGCTCAGATAATGGATTTTGTCAAGGAAAGGAAGTACTTGATTAAAACAATTGATAGAGAAAAGAAGTTTCTGAGAAGATATACCACCCAGTTTATTCTTCAAGAGAATCTGTTATACAAGAGATCCTATGACGGAATACAGTTGTTGTGTGTGGATGAAGAACAATCTACAACCATCATGGAGGAAATTCATCAAAGTCTTTGTGGGCCCCATATAAATGCCAAGATGTTATCCAAGAAGATTCTCAGGCTGGGATACTACTAGAACACAATGGAAGCAGATTGCGTGGACTTTGTCAAAAAATACCACAAGTGTCAGATATTTGCTAACATCATACACATCCCTCCAAAAGAGTTGCATTCGCTCAGTTCACCTTAGCCATTCTCCACTTGGGGCATCGACATCATTAGAAAGGTCAACCCCAAGGCATCTATTGGTCATGAGTTCATCTTGGTAGCCATTGATTATTTCACCAAGTGGGTAGAAGCTCAGTCCTATGCGGTCCTCACGTTTGCTAAGGTAGCTAAATTCATCTAAGAAAATATCATCTCCTAATATGGAGTACCTCAGGAATTGATATCAGATCAGGGATCCCATTTCTAGGGCAAAATCGATAAAATCTACACAAAGTTCGGTATCAGAAGGCATTGCTCTACTACTTACAGGCCATAGACCAATGGGATAGTAGAAGTAGCCAATAAGAACATCAAAGTCATCCTACAGAAAATGGCGGAAACACACAAGGATTGGGCTGACAAGTTACCCCTTGCCTTGTGGGCATATTGGACTTCTGTGCGATCCTCGACAGGGGCAACCCCTTTCTCTTTGGTATATGGGGTTGAGGCGGTTTTACCAGTGGAAATCCTAGTACCATCCCTAAGAGTGCTCCTTGATAGTCATCTACTTGAAGGAGAGTGGGTGAAGGCTAGACGTGATGAGCTCAAATTTCTCGATGAAAGGAGTATGAAAGCCATGGATAATTTGAAAAAATATCAATTGAGAATGGCCCGGGCCTTCAACAAGAATGTGAAGCCTCGTCACATAGAAGAAGGTGAACTTATTCTTCGAGAACAAAGAACCCCAATTTATGACCCAAGAGGAAAATCTAGGAGTTGGGTCATTCACGGTTAAAGAAATTCTACCAGGAAAAGTTGTGAAATTCATAGACCACAACGGCGAAGAAATACATAGATTGGTCAACATGGATCAACTCAAGAAATATTATGTCTGAAAGGGCAAATAGCATGAACTATGTCAGACCTGATTCCTTTTGAGGGATATGTAGGCAACTTGACATGTGCAAGTGCTATCTCAACCATCTAAAGGGAATAAATTGGTTCCTCGATTAATAATCAAAGTATCTTAAAAAATCATCATAGCTTGTGTCCCCCAAGAATCGTCATTTGGTGTGCAAGGCCATTAGGTATCTGTCATTCACCTATGGTCTGTTAACTCTTATCCAAGATTCCATCCCTTAAAAGAAAATTTCCACCCAACATCAGTTTATCAAGGCCAATTTATTCCTTACCCTTGATCAGTCAAAGTAAAAAAAAAAAAAAAAAAAAAAAAAAAAAAAAAAATGAGAGTTTGATGCAATAGTGGTAAAGGCTTGTTTAAGTCATTAACTAATGAGTAATGCTTTGATAAATCATCATATCTCTTTGTTTGTGATGGTTTCAAGAAAATTCATGGGCTCGTTGGATGAGACGTTGAGGAAATGGACCTTAGACATAAGCATGAGGGCATCACGATTGTTGGAATCCATGAATGTGTCATTTCTCAGCCAGATTGAATGTGTGAAGCTACATCACCAATTACTCCGGTAGGTGCCTCAACACTGGGATGCCAACCTGCATTTATTTCGGTTTGGATTAGTAGAGATCTGCACAACTCTCAAAGAATTTTGAGTTTGTATGTTATTTCCTCCCAAAGGCAGTTTGCTCCAACCATCTTTGAAGAAAGATTACTCAGAGGAAATTTAGGACTTCTTTGGATGGAAAGAAGAGGAAGTGAAGCAATTTGTCAGGTATGGGAAGATCGACATTTTGAAGGTGGCCTAGATCTTCATCCGATATCTACCAATGAGAGGAATCTATCAAGAGAGATCACAGGATACTTATTTACTTTGCATGATAGCTCGTTATGTTCTCTGCACTCTCGGACGTGGTGCACCATCCGTTCTGATTGAGGTAGTAAAACAATTGAAGAAGGGAGGTGACATCATCCCTACAGTTCTTGCAGAAACACTCAAGGGATTCGATGATATGAGCCATGGCCATAGATTCGGATTAGACCATTATTAAGGGAGTCTTGCTATTTTCCAGATTTGGCTCCTTGAGAAATTGGAATTAACCAAGCCATTAAAAGGAGGCCCACTCGAAGTTCTTCGCTACCAGGATAAGAGGAAAGTTCCAGAATTTGACCTTATCATTGATTGGGAGAAGTGCATGCAGGAAAGAACTGTGCAAGATATCACATAGAGGTGCCCAGGGAGGCCACAAGAAGATTTTTTTGATGAAGACCCCTGGTTACGATTATGTCAGGTTGATGGGATTGACTCACACATCCTTTTATTTGCCTATGTACATCAGCCGACAATATGGGCTCGAGGAGACAGACTCAGAAGATTTAGTGAACTTTCACCCACCTCAAGAATTGTCTCCCCACCTTATTACTCACCTATCCCACCTGTGGTAGGAACATTGTTCGCCTTTTCAAATGATTCACTTGGTAATAGAATGAGGAAGTATTTGGATTCTCGTGTAAGCCCGATTATTCTAATTATGACTTGAGTCATGGAATTGATTATGCCTGAACATTGCAAGCAAACAAAAAAAAAAAAAAAAAAAAAAAAGAGAAAGATTTTCTCTATGTCAAAAGTAAGTTTTCATAAGATGCTGAAATAAAATGATGAACAAATAAGGGGAGGGAAAAATAAAGAAAATATCCATGTGTTTGTGTTTTCAATAAATGTAGGAACAAATCCCTATAAGTCAAAAGCCATCATTTGAGCTATACTTTGAACCATCCTTATGAAGCACTAGGGAATCCGTAGATGCTAGTCCAACCTACTCTAGCCTCTAGGTCAGGTCCTGAATCAGTGCATCCTACAGTGTAATCTCCCAATCCTTGGCAACTATCACCTCGCATAGGCCATAGTGCATTCTCCTAATCTCAGCATAGACCTCCAGGGACACCTGAGAAAGAGCATATCAGCCAAAGAAAATCAAGAGTTAATTGGAGGATGATCAGATACTCACATAATCATAAGGAATAGGCAGCCTAAGGGAAGTGTCTACATTTGTGTTTGACTCTAGAAGATGAGGGAGACTGGGGTTGGCTGCGTTGGGATAGGTCCAGGTAGGGAAGCCATAAAAGGGGATGTTAGGAACCCTAAGAGACCTGTCGACATTGGTCCTGCTTGTGAAGGATCAGTAGCACTGGCATGCGACCGAACAGCAGAAGGATCTACACATCTCACTCTCCCTTGAAAGAACATCAGTCAAGACCAGAACATAAGGGATTTGAAGGAAATACTCAAGAAAGGCTAACATACCATTGGACCATCAGGACCAAGAGGGGTGCATACTATCTCCTTTTTAGGATTTAAAATGTAACTACAAGCATACGGATCAGTGTAACTACGGGTCGAACACAGGGAGAGCAACCACTTTATTTTTTGCTTCTTTTAATAATACGAAAGTGAACCAATTAATGGTTGTGATCTAATTCTACCTACCGTCCTAAACATATGTATATAAAATAATGCCCTAACCATTCATCAACTAAGAATTTAAATACGCAAGCCACGCAATTAAAATTAAAAAAATAAATAACTGAAAATAAATAACCCACACAATTAAAAAGTCAATGAAGGAAAAAATGCTGAAATAAAAATAAAGTAAAAGAAGGTTTCTCTACCTAGCTCAAGCGATGCATCACAATATGAGCTTCCCTACTTGACCAGAGAGTCACTTTTACACGGGTTACTCTACTTGGCTTTAGGGAAAGGGAGACAATTAAAATAAAAATAATAAAATGATGGTTCTATGGCTAGGAGGGGCAAAGCCAACACATACACTAGCCATAAACCTTGGGAGAAAGGAAAAGCAATAATGTAACGATTGAAATTAAAATCCAAAATTAAGAAAAAAAAGGTAGTCAAAAGAGGGAATGAGAGGGGGGAGAGAAGACTATTGAAGAAGCCTACCTACCTGAATCAATGCTTGAACTTGAAAGATTGGGTGATTTGAGATACTACCAACCCTAAAAATCAGATCTGGAATGAACCAAATCTGAAATTTCTAGGCTTGGAGAAAACAAATCTTGAAAAAAAAAAAACTGAACTTGAAAAGGAGATGCTCTAGGGCTCGTGATCTTGTCACCAAGATCTAAGCCTAGAACTATAACTTAAAAATTACAACTCAATTGCATAAATCATAAACATAAAAGACTGAATAAAAATAAACGAGTGCTTGCAATAATTGAAATAAAAAAGCTATTACAAAAGTGATTAAAGAAAAAACAAAGAAGAACTAAAACTAAAGAGAGTGAGAGAGATAGCAACTAAAAAAAAAAAAAAAAAAAAAAAAAAAAACCCCTAGAAGAAGAATGAAGTGTCTCCTCCACTTGTGTTGATTCTATTATATAGAGAATGGGGGGAGGGAAGCTAACGATTTTAGCTTCTAAAAAAAAAAAGGATTTTTTTTATCTTATTGATGAGGTGGAGGAGAGAGAAGAGAGAAAGAGAGAAAACGTATGGAGAGAAAATCTCCCACAGTTTTTGTTGCCTATTGTTTCCTATTTTTCTCTCTCTTCTTGCATAAGAAACCCCCCTTGGACAAATTTTCTTGCTTGGATTTGGATAATATTCTATTTTAATGGAAAATTCCATCCATGCCCTTGTCTTTTTTTTTTCTTTCCTATTTTTCTCTTTATTTTCTCTCTCTTCCTCAAACTTGTGCACAACCATCTTGGCCGACCTCCTTTAAGTGATGATTTGGAGAGAGAAAATCTTCTAAAAAAAAAACTCCAAAAAAGGGCCGCCAAGAGGTCCAAACTTGAGACCTCCTAATAAGCAAGGGATTTTGCACACCACAACTCACCAAACTACGCTAGGTAGTTGTTGTTACCAAAAATGAATCTTCAATCACTTAAGGGTGTGGTCCATTGATCCTTATTGGCATTTGAAATATTCTTTATACCCCTGGGACAACTGCAGACAGACTGGTTCTGCATCTTGGTTCAGTTCTGATCCATTATTCTTTTTCTGGCCCCAAAAGAATAATCACTTGTGTAGTTGACCAAATGAATGCGTACTTTTAATTGAACACACCCATGTTGCTCAGAATTTCATCCTCTTCTCAACCATGAAAAGAAACATGACCTCTTTATATGTAAAATTGGTGATATAGCATTCGATAGTCCTTAAGGCATTGAAAATATAAAATCTACAAAAAGAGAGTAAAAAACCCAATGTAGCTCCATTCTAAATATGTAAAATGCTTGTTTTACTACCCTAGATTTCATACATAAATGTGCTCATCACTCCTCCTCCAGGAAGGCTCTATAGTCCCTATCCTGGTCCAGAAATGAGTCATCCCATACTTCGCTAGCCAAACGCTCCATCTTGTCTGTTGGGATGATCTCTGGGCAGTGCATAGTGGGTGGAGGAAGACCGGGAGAAGGGTGTGGCTTGATATCCAACCACTGGGGTACTACTCTCTCTCCCAAATACTAGGCGTGACCCCATATTCCTTGAAAAAGGACTTGGTGCTCGGATAAATGCTTAACCAAGGCTAATCTTTTAAGATCTAGAAATACGAGGTCATGGAATGGTCTCTAAGTAACCTACGAAAACAAGGAGAAGTAAGTACAACAAAATATGAAAGGAATATCAGTGTCAGACATGGCATACCTCGGTGAGATCGTTCAAAAGAGAATGAGTGGTGGTCCCCGAAGGATGGCGTCAAGTCCTGAGCACCTGATTATCTCCCCATTTCATGGCTACAGGGAAGAAGAATGCCTTAGGGTCCCTCAGTTTGAGAGCTATGGCCCCCAAGTGCTCAAAGCACCAAGGTTGTTTCAAGAAATTAAAGTAAGAAAGTACAATCCAAATGAATGAAAGGAAATGGGTACAAGAAGGAAAGTTACCTGAATAATGAAGCCTGCCCCTTGAGGCCCCTATCTCTATAGGATAGCAGATCTAGGGATCGTAGGAGATATGCATAGGTAGCCCCACCCCAGTCCTAAGAGTCTACTATACGAAGATCTCAAAGGAAGTACACTAGACGGGATATCCACTTCCCCTCGGAGGTCGCTGAAGAGGCACTGACCCATAGCAAACAGCAAGAAGGAATGGGCCACCTAAGATATGTTACCTGGGTTCTCCCCTATGCCGGCTTTCCACCATCAGGCACTAATCTCCCCTAGGCGGATGTGTCTGGCCGGTAGCAACGGTGATGCCGGTCAAGTCTGTGAACTCCTGGATAGTCAGAGCCCTAGGTAGGGTCATAGATCTACCCCCAAATGGAATGCCTGTCAAAGCATATAAGCACAAGGGTGTGATGGTGATCTCTCTAGAAGGAAGATGGAAAGAATGAGTACTCAGCCACCACCTCTCCATCAAGGCTCCCACCAGTGCCGGATTAAACTTCTGGGTCTCTACCAAAGCTAGGCGGCCTAGGTATAATGCATCAATTGTCTGCTTTACTCTATGAGAAAGCGTCTTATACCATGACTGAACCATGTTCAGATGGCCATATGAGGCCAAGGTTGGTGTTCCCTCCCCTCATGCTAATGGAAATAAAAAAAAATGCAAAAGAAAGAAAAATAACAACAAACAAAAGAAAAACAGCATAAAAAGAAAGACAAAGCAAAAAAAAAAAAAAAAAAAAAAAAAAAAAAAAAAAGATAATCAATATAATGAATGCAATATAAAGACTTACCCAGGAACCCCATATAGATTTGCAGATGTGATTCCAACTATTATGAAGGGTCTACCCAGAGTACCAGTCAGCCAGGCCCTCGTTCCTATAGGAAGGATTGCTGCAACTCTCAAGCTGGACTTTTCCCAAAGTCTTTCTCTTTCTCCTATCAGCCATATTTTCTAAAAATTGTAAGAAGCCACAGAAACTTTTTGAAATTACAAGAATCCCTAGAAAGTTTCCTAAATTACACAAAAGCCCATAGGAATATCAAATTCTTTAAATGAATCCTTCTTCAAGAACAAGATGAAGAATCCTCAAGAACTTCAAGAACAAGATGAAGATCTTCAAGAACTTCAAGAGCAAAGTGAAAAACCCTAAGAACTAGAAGAAAAACTTCAAGAAAAACCAGAGAGCTCCAGGATTTCAAAACTCACTTAGAAAAGTTAGAATGAAGAATGAACAGGGGAGGGGGACCATTTTATAAAAAAAATTCGTTTGCCCCCCCAAAAAAAATCAAAAGATTCCAAATCAAGCATAAAAATTCAAAGTTCAAATCAAAAGATTCTGAATCAAGCATCTAAATTCAAAGTTCTTTTGATTCTAAATCAAGCATCAAAGTTCAAAGTTCAAATCAAAAGATTCTAAATCAAGCATCAAAATTTAAAGTTCAAATCAAAAGTAGAGAATCTAATATTTGTGTCTTTTACAGGGTTGAAAGAGTAGCGAATTTCTTTCCTATAATTGACAATACCAGAGAGCCCAGCCCGTTCGAAAGAACCCGCCTGGAAGACTAGATAGCCCAGCCTGTTTTGAAAGAACCCACTTGGAAGATCAGATAGCCTAGCCCGGTTCGAAAGAACCTACCTAGAAGATCAGATAGCCTAGCCCGATTCGAAAGAACCCGCTTGGAAGACCAGATAGCCCAGCCTGATTCGAAAAAACCATTTGGAAGGTCAGATAGCCCAGCCCGATTTGAACAAACCCACCTGGAAGACTAGATAGCCTAGCCCGATTCGAAAGAGTTGCCCGAAAGACCAGATGGTCTAGATTGGTTCAAAAGACCCAGTATGGAGACCATAATCCCTAAACTGGCATATGTGAAGCCTAGCTAAGGAAAATCCAAAAATCAATCATTTTTATTTATTACAAGATTGGAAGAGCAGTAAATTTCTGTCTTGTAACCACCGGTCCCAGATAGTCCAGATTGGTTCAAAAGACCCAACATGGAGACCATATTCCCTAAACTGGAACATGTGAAGCCCAGCTAAAGAAGAGTCAAAGATCGAAGTAATCACCTTTTTTACAGGTTTAGAAGAGCAGCATATTCCTTTTCATAATTGGTAGCCCAGGTAAGTCCTAAGACTTTAAGATATTATCTGTTGCATTTTTCAACTCTATCATAAATGAGAATGATGACGGAAGTATATGATCTGGCTGACAAAATATGGTTATTCTTTTCTTTGCCCTTTCGTTGTTGGCACAGGCCTCGGCCAAAGAGGGGCATTCTGTAGACACCCAATTTTGTCACCCTCCTCTAACTATAATGAAATAGGGATCTTAGATGCGACTACCGGCTTTCGATCAATAGAGATGATGATGGAAATATTCCCCTACCCAAAACCCTGGAAACCCCACGTAGGAGAGAAGGGGGTCTAATTTTGAATTTTTATATATGAAGGAATCCAATCAAGATGACCATATGGATGGATAGTGCTCGAGAATACAATTTCGACGATATATGGCATGCCAAAATTGGACCAACGGATCTCCCGTAATTGTCACTAGAAAAACCCATAATCGGGCGTGCTGCGTGCATTGGCCTACATGTGCTTGCTACCCATGGTTGTAGCCCATGCCTGTTGCCCATGGCCGTAGCCCATGGCTGTTACCCATGGTAGCAGTGCATGGCTACTACCCACCCAAGCCAAGCCCTTGCCCGCCAGCTATACACCTACCATGTTGCTACCATGCTGCTACCATGCACCTACCATGCACCACCCAAGCTAAGCCCTTGCCCACTAGCCATACACCTACTATGCACCACCCAAGCCAAGCCCTTGCCCAATATCCATACACCTACCATTCACCTACCATGCACCCACTATGCACCACCTAAGCCAAGCCACTGCCCACCAGCCATGCACTAGCCATGCACCCCCAGCCTAAGCCCCGAGCATAGGCTCGTGCCTCCATGCCCCATAACTCGTGCCCCCGAACCAGCTTACCTATGCACGCCCCTCACAAGCTCTCACCCCCGTGCCTCATAGGCTTGTGCCCCCACACCTCGCAGCCTGTGCCCCTGCACCAGCTTATCCGTGGGCATGCTTCATAGGCTCGCACCCTCGTGCCCCTTGCTCATACCCCAACCCTCATCTCATGCCCCCACGGGCACAGACCAGACCCCCCATATACCTGTGTGCTGACCCACGGGCCAGCCCATGCATGCACGCGTTGCCCAATAGTCTAGCCCATACATGTGCATACTGGCCAGTAGGCTAACCTGCACATACCCGCTCACCATGTATTGCCCAACCTTCCCATCAATGGCCCATGGCCATGCCCCCTTTTCCAGTTTCTACCCGTGCCATAGTGCCACGCCACTACGCATGTGCTATACGCCGCACACCCATGGCCCTGTCCCATGCACTTTGGCCCAATCATTCGTGCCACCAACAACGGTCGACATTATTCTTCCGTTGGCCCGGTAGGCGAGGGGATTCCCCCTTCACCCACTTGAAGCTAAAAAATCTCTTTTTATGCTAGTGTTTCTCTCTGCCAAGAACCCACTTTTTACCCATTAGACAAAATCCTTCCCCCACCCATTTTGGTCCAAACCCCTCTTTTACCCAGTGTATAAAGGTCCTCTCACCCCACTTTAGGTAAGAAACCTTCTTTTGTCTAACGGACAGAAAGGTTCCCCCTTTCCTATTGGCCGAAAAAACCTATTAATAGCCCCATCCTTCGGATTTCACAGAAAAAACCCCACCTCACTATCTTGTAGTAAAAATCTCCTCCTCTCTCCCTCTCGATTTTCTTCGGGTCTTCAGAGAGATCTTCATCGAGATTTGATATCTTGTTCAGATCTTCGAAGCGTTCTTCAGGACTTTGAAGATCTTCGATCCAAGTTCTTAGTCTGATCCAATTTTTTACCAAAAGTAGTATGTTCTTCAACCCCCTCCTGTGAGTGTTCTTGAGCTTTACCCAAAGTAGAAACCCCCCTTTGAGGTTCTTCGGGTTTACGGAGAGATCTTTGTCAATATCCAAACTCTATTTGGATCTTCAAAGTGTTCTTTAAGGCTTTGGAGCTCTTCAACACATTTTTAGGTCAATCTGTTTCTTTCCAAAAATAGTAGTTCCTAGCGAAAGCCCTATCCGAGTGCCCTTGAAATCTTTCTAGAAATAGTCATTCCCAGTGGAAGCTCTGCCGAAGTGCTACCTCAGCCTAGTCATCCCCTAGCTTATCCCCAGCAGAAGCACTACCAGAGTGCCACCTCAGCCTAGTTCTCTCCTAGCCTATCCCCAGCGGAAGCTCTGCCAGAGTGCCACCTCAACCTAAGCCCAAAAATAGCTTTCCCTTGCTGACGCTCTGTCCGAATCCAAATCTGAAAATAACCTTCCCTAGCCGAAGCTCTATCCGAATCCAAATCCAAAAGTAACTGTTCCTAGCAGGAACCCTATTCGAATACCATCACAATCAGCATCTCTCAATAAAGGAAGTTAGAGGTCAAAACCATCTTCCCCTGTGCTAGGAGAATCCGAACAATAATCCGAGCTGGTACTAATCAGGGGCCCACCCTCTTGACCCGAAACAGGGTTAAGTTAAGGTATAATTTCTCAACCAACTTGTCATAATGTAGACTTTATATAGACCTTGTTTTAGGGTATATAGTAGTTTAAATTCAGTCAATGTACATATGTGTGATAACCTAGCCATGCATGTGGAATAATATTAATTATGGAAAATGTTTGTTCTTAAGCATCTAGTAGGAAGATCAGTCGGACCGGACAGATTGGGTGCCTAACACCTTTCCAATTCTGTAACTTGACACTTACCCTAAACCTATAGACCAGACCAATTTTTGGGCCCTTTTCTCAAGAATTGGGCCCACCTCAGGGTCCTAGGCCCATAACCCTAGGTGGTGACTCCAAACCCCCTATTTCTATGATCTCGATCCCTGTATTGGACCATCATCAAACCCCCATCTTGAATGACAAATTTCACACTCTTCCGAATAGGCCTCCATGTATCTTCGAGTGGCGATACGGTGGTACGGGGCTTGCAAGAAAAGCCCACATGACACAAACCCATCCCCTCACATAAAAGAGAAAGAGATAGGAGAGAGGACGAGATGCAAGTCCTTTTCCCCCTAAGGGAAGAGAGACATATCATCATCTCAGACCGCTACCCCCACAGGTTTCCTCAACCAAATCATCTTTAGTTTCAGAAGAATATTTAGGTTCATCAGATGAACATAGAACAAGAGGCACACTTGTGTGCTCAATAAAAGGAGAGTTAATAGGAGTAATCGATGGGGAAGATTTAGGAACACTCTGTTGGTACTCTCGGCCACTCCTAAGGGTATAAACAACCTTAAATTAGTTAGAGGGCCCTTGTTGGGTCTGACCTTGTACTACATTCAATGATACATTAGGTGGTGCTTATGAACTGATAGGCTAATGCCTAGGGTTAGGCTCTGGTTAACTAGGCAATGTTCCTTTCACCCTCTCATGAATAATTGAGACAACTTGGGAGAGTTCTCTCATAAGATTTTGATGGCTTATCCTGAGGGGGGCCATATTCTTTTCCAAATCACTTACTCTACTTGCCTCTCCATTGTTGGTAAACCTAGGGGGCTGCTAATCGGATGATAGGAAAGGGGGCCCAGTGAAACTAGCCTGAGGTGCTACATTTGGCCTAGGAAAAGTATTTTAGGCAAAAGGTTATTGTGCAAAGGGAGGCCTTTAGGGTCCATGTTGACTTTGACTATGAAAATTGGAAGGCCCTGCTTGGTTGATTTGGTTTCAGGAGAAATTGGGGTGATTTCTCTATCTTGGATTATAAGTGTTACTATATGGATTATTCTAATATAAGGTATTCACACTTTCATTGGAAGTGCCCCTAGAGGTGTTGGGGCATTGTGAGGGTAGCGGTCGAAAAAAATGTCGGGTTCCTCCTTTGTGGGGATGAAAAAGGCTTGTATCTATTCTGTCCTCTCTCCTTTCTTTCACTTTCATAAGGGAGGGGTGTGTCATGTGTGCTTACCCTACGGGCCCCGCACTGTCGTATCGCCGCTCGAATATACGTGGAGGCCTATTTCTCAAGGGTGTAAAATTCTTCATTAGAGACGGGGATTTGATGATGGTCCAATACGGGGACCAGGATCATACAAAAGGGTTTGGGGTCCCCACCTAGGGTTATGGGCCTAGGACCCGATGGTGGGCCCAATTCCTGAGAAAAGGGCCTGAGAATTAGTCTAGTTTAGAAATTTAGGGTAAGTGTCAGGTTGTAGAGTTGGGAAGGTGTTAGGCACCCAATCTACCCGGCTCAACCAGTCTTCCTATTAGATGCTTCAAAACGAATATTTTCCATAATTATTCTTATTATGCATGTATGGCTAAGTTATCACACAAATGTACATTAACTGAATTTAAATGATTATATACATTAAAACAAGGTCAACATAAGGTCTACATTATGCAAATTTGGGTAAGAAATTATACCTGTGCTTGATCCCTGTTTTGGGTCAAGAGGGTTGGGACCCTGATCAGTCTCAGCATGAGCTATTTTTTGGATTCTCCTGGCTCAGGGGAATATGGTCTTGACCTCCAACTTCCTTTTTTGAGAGACATTGACTATGGTGATATTTGGATAGAGTTTCGGCTAGGAACGGTTACTTTTGGGTTTTGGGCCAAGGTATCGATTTGGTAGAGCTTCCTCTAGGGAGGGGCTACTTTTCGGGACTTTTGGGTTTTGGGCCAAGGCATCTTAATCCTTTCCTTGATAGTATCAGTTGGAAAATTCCTTGGTATGCTCTCCAACGGTGGATGCATCTTAATCCTTTCCTTGATACTATCCTTGATAGTATCAGCTGGAAGAACCTTAAGAGGGGGTTGGGGACTAAGGGAGAATTTCTTCTATACAAAATCTCACTCAAAGAAGGAAAAGGATTGAGAAGTTTTGAAGGCCCGAAGAACACTTTGGATCTTATTCTGAAGATTTAAAAAATCTCAAAGGTGGAAGGGGAGGAGAGAAGGCAGAGCTTCTCTTCCTAGGATGCTCACTTGGAGGCTTGGATGTTGTGGTGTGAAAAACTAAGGGGAGGGGAGTATTTATAGGATTCTTGAACCAATGGGGAGAGAAAGGGAATTTCCTTGGCTAATGGTAGAAAAAAGTGGTTCTTTTAAGCCAATGGGATGGAAAAAATGAAAATTTGGGCCAATGGAGTAGGAGATGGTTTTTTGGACTAATAGGAAAAGTGAGCCTTTTTTTTTTTGCCAATGAGGTGAGAATATTCCTTTTTGGGCCAATGAGAGGTTATAGAGTATGGTATGCTAGCTAGACAAGGTTAGGTGCATAAGTGGGTGAAGAGAAAATTTCTTCACCCACTAGGTCAGAAGAACACATATTCCGATCATTGACGGTGGCACACAAGGCTGGGCAGGGGCGTTCGGGTATGCATGGGTGAGTATGGGGGGCTGGCTGCTATGCATGGCATATGGCAGGCATGGGTGTAAAAGGGCTGGTAGGCAGCGGGTGCACGGGCTGGCACGATAGGGGTGTGCAGCGTGGTACGTGGGGACGGGCAGCATAGCACGTAGGGTCATAGGCTGGCATGGTAGGTACACGTGGGCTGGCATGATGGGGGCATGCGACATGGTATGTAGGGGCTCAGGCTGGCACAGAAGGGGTGCGTGGTGTGGCACATGGGGCATGCGGGGGCTAACATGATGGGAGTGCGCGACATAGCACGTGGGGGCGCACAACATGCCATGCTGGGGCACAGGCTGGCATGATTGGGGTGTGCCACATGGAAAGTGGGGGTGTATGGCATGGCACGAGGGGGCGTAGGATGGAATGGTAGGGGCGCACGGCATGGCACGCGGGGGCACGCACGATATGCTAAGGAGGGCATGCGCAATATAGCACGACAGACGCACACGACGTGGCAGACGGGGGCACAAGATGGATGTTGGACTGTCCTGTTGGCTAGCAGGCTAGTGCTCATTGTATACAGGGTTGGCCTCTTGGCTGGCTGGCCAGTAAGCGTGGCATGCGAGGCTGGCCTGCTAGTTAGCAGGCATGTAGGCTTGCTGGCTAGCTGGCCGCTGTGTGCAAAATATGATTTTTCAGGGAAGATTGTGGGAGATTTGATGGTTCAATTTTAACGTACCATATATCATTGGAATCAAGTTTCTAAGTACTATCCATCCATACAATCATCTTGACTGGATTCCTTCATATATAAAAGTCAAAAGTGGACCCTCTTTTCTCTCGCGTGGGATTTCCAGGGTTTTTTAGGTAGGGGATGTTTCTGGGTTTCCTAAATCAAATATCACCTCTGTCGATCAGAAGCAAGAAGTCACATCCAAGATCCACAATTCATCATAGTCGGAGGGGGTGACAAAATTGGGTGTCTATAGAACACCCCTCTTTGGCTGAGCCCTGTGCCAACGGCCGAAGGGTAAAGAAAAAAATGACCACGTTTTGTCACCCGGAGCATATATTGTCGTCATTTTGCTCATTAATAACAGAGTTGAAAAATGCAATAGTTAATATCTTTTAACTACTTTGAAGTTTGAGACTTACCTGGGCTACCGATTTACAAGAAAGAAATTCTCTGCTCTTTTAATCCTGCAAAAGACGTTAGTATTTGTATTTTTTCCTATATTGGGCTTTCATGTGCTAGTCTAAGGAAATCAATAATGAGATGGGCCACTCAGAACCGATACAAAGAGATTGGGCCACCTGGGGCCGAGTTAATGACATTGGGCCACCTGGGCCCGGATAAATGAAATTGGGCCACCTGGGGCCGGATAAATACAATTAGGCCACTTGGGGCCGGTTCAATGAAATTGGGCCACCTGGGTCCGGGTAAATGCAATTGGGCCACCTGAGGCCGGTTTAATGAAATGCGGCCACCTAGGGCCGGTTCAACGAAATTGGGCCACCTGGGGCCGGTTCAATGAAATTGTTTCTTTTCTTGATTTTTCTCTTATCCCTTGATTAGGATTCTTGATTTTTGGCCCTTTGATTTGGAATCTTGCTTTTTTGCTTTTGATTTGCTCTTTTCTTTTACTTTCCTTCTTTAAATTTTGATTATAAAAAATTCTTTACCTACCATAATATTTTTGACTTTTACCTTCCTCTTTTCCATGTGATATAATTTTCATCTATCGCATGAATTTGGACCCTCCCTTTGATATTTACCTTCCACTTCCATGTGATAGAATTTTTATCTACCACAAAAGATGACTTTGAACTTGGTATTTGGTCGTAAGAATTTTTGATTTGCACCTTGGAATTCGATTCTCAAAAAAAAAATTATTTATTTATTTTTTTTTTTTGAGAAAATGAATTTTTTTACCCATAAAGTGGTCCTCCCCTTTGTTTATTCCTCATTATGATTTTTCTGAGTTGGGAACAATTTGTGAGTGAGTGAGCTCGGGTTTTGGAATCTTCTCGAAGATTCAAACCTTTTCGCATTTTTTCAGATTTCTTCAAATTTTTTCGAAGATTTTCAAATTTTCCTTTGAAGTTCTTCATCTTCCTTTTGAAGAACTTCATATTTCTTAAGGAAGGAGTCATTTGGAGAATTTGACATCTTTTTGGGCTTCTTTGTAAATTGTGAAACTTCTTGGGGTTCTTTGTGATTTTGGGAAATGTGGTTGAGAGAAGAAAGAGAAAGACTTGTGGAGAGGTCCAGTTGGATGGTTGTAGCAGCTCTTCTCAAGGGGATGAGGGCCTTGCAGATTGGTACTCTGGACAGACACTTCACAACACTCAGAATCATGTTTGTAACTCAATGTGGGGTTTATGGGTAAGTTCTTGCATTTTATTATTATAATTATTTTTTATTCATTCATTATTGTTTTACTTTCTCCTATCATTCTTTTTTTTTATCATCATTTTTATTATTTATTTATTTATTTATTTTTTTTAAAAAGCATGATGGGGAACTACCACCGACCTTGGCAAGATATGGCCACCCAAACACAGCTCGGAGTTGGTACAGGATGCTCCTCTACAGAGTGAAGGAGATGGTTAACTCATCATACCTGAGTCATTTGGTTTCCATAGAGAATAGGAAGTTCAGCCCGACATTGGCAGGGGCCTTGATGGAGTGATGGTGGCCGAGTACTCACTCCTTCCATCTTCCTATCGGCGAGATCACTATCATGCCCTTCTGTTTCTATGCCCTGATAGGCATACCATTTGAGGGGAGGCCCTTGACCCTTCCCGATACTCTGACAACTAGGGAGTTCACTGATTTGGCAAGCATAGATGTCGAGGGTGGTCAGACATATATCCACCTTGGCGAGATCAGTGCTCGTTGGTGGAGGACAGGCCTGGGTGTAAACCCTGGTAACCTGGCATAGGTGACCCACTCTTTCCTTTTGTTCACTGTGGGTCAATGTCTCTTTGGTGACCTCCGAGGCGGGGTAGACATTTGCATGGTCGCCTTCTTTCAAAATCTTTGAGATGTGGACACCTGGGATTGGGGCAGGGCTACTTAGCATATTTGCTATAGTCACTGGATCTGTTATCATATGGGAACTGAGGTCTTAAGGGAGTGGGCTACATCCGCCAGGTAATCTCTTGTTCTTGTACTCATTTCTTTTCATTTGGTTGCATTTTTTCACTTTGGTTTTTCAATTCAGCCCTAGTGCTATGAGCATCTAGAGATTATGGCTCCCATACTGAAGGACCCTCAAGCATCGCCCTTTCCACTAGCTATGAGAAGGGGAGATAGCCAAGTACACAGGGTCCGGCGCTATCCTCCAGGGACTACTACCCGTTCTCTCTTGAACGGTCTTACAGAGGTAAGCCATGCTTTGTCATTAAATTTCCTTATGTCCTGTGCCATACTTGTGTTGCTTGAATTTGCAGGTCACTTGGAGACCATTCCATCCTCTCACATTCCCGGACCTTGATGAAGTTACTCAGGCTAGATACTTATCAGAGAATCGAGTCCTATTCAGGGGGATATGGGGCCATGCCTGGTATTTAGGAGAGAAGGTTATACCCTAATGGTCTGATACTGATACATGCTGCTCTCCTTGTCTTCCCCCACCAACCATGCATTGTCCAGAGTGCGTTCCTATGGACTAAATCGGGAGACTAGACAGCAGAATATGGAATGATTCATTCCTTGAGTCAGATAGGGATTACAAGACTTTCCTTGAGGAAGAGACTATTTGCACTTGTGAGGGTAGCGGCCGGAGATCGATGACTTCACGAGTCGCCATTCCATCCTCTCTCCTCTCTCTTCTCATTTCATGAGGGAGGGAGTATGTATCTTGAGTGCTTCGTTCAAGGGCCCTACACCATCGTATCACCGCTCGGAGATACGTGGAGGCCTATTTCACAAGAGTGTAAAGTTTTTCATTCTAGACAGGGGTTTGATGATAGTCTAATGTGGGGATCGGGATCATGCAAAAGGGTTTGGAGTCACCACCTAGGATTATGGGCCTAAGACCTGGGGGTGGGCCCAATTCAGGAGAAAAGGGCCCAAAAGTTGGTCTGGTCCAGAGATTTAGGGTAAGTGTCAGGTTATAGAATTAGGAAGGTGTTAGGCACCCAATCTACCTGGTTCAACCGTTCTTCCCACTAGATGCTTAAGAACGAATATTTTTCACAATTATTCCTATTCCACATGGATGGCTAAGTTATAACACATATATACATTGACTAAATTTAAATTACTATGCACACTAAAACAAGGTCTATATAAAGTCTACATAATGACAATTCGATTGAGAAATTGTACCTGAACTTAACCCCTATTTTGGGTCAAGAGGGGTGGCCCCTGATTAGTATCGTCTCGGCTTGGCATTCGGATTCTCCTGGCTCAGGGGAAGATGGTCTTGACCTCCAACTTCCTTTCTCAAGAGATTTTCATTGTGATGATATTTGGGCAGAGTTTCGACTAGGAACGGTTACTTTCGGATTTGGATTTGGATAGAGCTTTTGCTAGGGAAGGCTATTTCCAGACTTTAAATGAGGTGGTACTTTGATAGAGCTTTCGCTGGGGATAAGCTATGGGAGGGCTAGGCTGAGGTTGCAGTCCAATAGAGCTTTCGCTAGGGATAGGCTGGGAATGACTATTTCTGAAAAGGTTCTAAGCACACTTGGATAGAGCTTCGGCTGGGAATGGCTATTTCTGGAAAAAAATGGATTGAGCTAAAAATGGATTGAAGATCCTCAAAGCCCCAAAGAAAACTTTGATGATCCTGAGCAAAACTCTGGATCTTGACAAAGATCTCTTCGTAGACTCGAAGAACCTCAAGGGGGGGAGGGATTTCTACTTTCAGTACAGATCAAGAACACTAAAAAACATACTATTTTTGGAAAAAATGGATTGAACTACAAACTTGGATTGAAGATCTTTAAGATCCCGAAGAACACTTCGAAGATCCGAACAAAATTTTGGATCTTGACGAAGATTGCTCCGAAGACCCAAAGAAACTCAAAGGGGGAGGGGAGGAGGCGAGATGGAGGGGTTGTAATTTTTTGGTGTGTTTTTTCTAAAGGAGGGGAGGTATTTATAGTATTTCCAGGCTTAAGGGGAGGAGAGAGAATTCCTTTAACCACTGGACAAAAGGGGCTTTTGGATTAAAGTGGGTGAAAAGGGTTTTTCAGCCTATAGAAAAAAGAGAGTATTTCAAAAAAATGGGAGGAGAGAGAAATTTGAGCCAATGATTAAAAAGCAGGTTTTTGGAAAAATAGGAGAGAGAAATTTTAGCCAATGAGTAAAAAGCAATTTTTTGGACTAACAGGAGGTTGCAGTGTAGGCTATGCCAGTGGAGTAGTTCATACATGAAAATGGGTGAAGAGGAAATTTCTTCACCTGTAGGGCCAATGGAACGCAGATCCCAACCGTCGATGGTAGCATCCAAGGTTGGGTTGAAAATGCATGGGGCATGATCGGCATGGATTCACAGATGGGCAGGCAATGTGCATGGGTGGGCAACAGCTGTGCATGGGCTTGGCAGTAGCTGTGCATGGGTGGGGCAATAGCTGTGCATAGGCTACAGTAGGTAGGGACACGGGCTACAGCCATTGGGGGCACTAGCAGCAACCTGCGAGTGCACGAGCTATAGCCAGTGGGCATGTTGGAAGCAACCAGTAGGGGTGCCAGCAGCATCTTACGGGGGCACAGGCTGGGTCATGTGGGGGCACGTGCAATACTGTGCGGGGTTGTTGGCTGGCAGGCCAGCACACGTAGCCAGCCTGCACGTAGTATGCACGTGAATTATGGAGTTTTCTGACAATGATCGTGGGAGATCCGACGATCCAGTTTGACGTGCCATATATTGTGAGAATCGTATTTTCTAGTACTATCCATTCATGCGGTCATCTTAACCAGATTTCTTCGTATATAAAAAGTCAAATGGACCCTCTTCTCTCTAGCCTAGGGGTTTTTAGGTAGGGGATGAATTTAGGGTATTTGGGTAAGTAGGGAATCTTTTCAGGTTTCCAGTAGGCTTGCCAGTGTGCGTGGCATAAGTACGGGAAAATATAATTTTCCAGGGACGATTGCGAGAGATCTAATAGTCCAATTTTGGCATACCATATATCGTCGGAATTGTATTTTCAAGCATTATCCATCTATATGGTCACATTGACTAGATTCATTCATATATAAAATGTAAAAAATTGGACCCTCTTCTCTCCTACGTAGGGGTTTCCAAGGTTTTCAGATAGGTGGGGATTGTTTTTAGGTTTTCTGCATCATTCATCATCTCTGTTGATCAGAAGTCAGAAGTCAAGTCCAAGATCCACATTTCATCATAACTGAAGGAGGGTGAAAAAATTGGGTGTCTACAGAATGCCCCAGAGCATGTACTGCCGTTATCTTGCTCATTAATGATAGAGTTAAAAAATGCAACAGATAATATCTCTCAACTACTTTAGAGTTTTAGGACTTACCTGGGCTACCTATTGTAGGAAAGGAATTCACTACTCTTCTAATCCTGCAAAATATGTTAGTACTTTGATTTTTGATTTTTCCTTAGCTAGGATTTACATGTGCCAGTTCAGGGAATTCGGTCTCCAAATGGGTTCTTTCAAATTGGGCTAGGCTATCTGGTCTTCCAAGCATGTTCTTTCGAATTGGGTTGGGCTATCTGGTCTTCCAGGCGGGTTCTTTCAAACTAGGCTATGCTATCTGGTGTTGTCAATTATAGGAAAGAAATTCGCTGCTCTTTCAACCTTGTAAAAGGCATTAATAATTGATTCTTGATTTTTTTTAACCTTTGATTCTTCTTTGGATTTTTAATCTTTTGGAATTTTGAATTGGAATCTTGAATTTTGACATTTGAAATAGAATCTTGAATTTGGACTTTGAACTTTGAGCCTTGATCTAATTTTTCTTTTTACCCGTAAAATGGTCCCCCCCTTTGTTTATTCCTCATTCTAACTTTTTTGAGTGCGGAACAATTTTTGAGTGAGTGAGTTCGGGTTTTTAAATCCTCTTGAAGAACCGAACCATTTTGCATCTTTCCGAGTTTCTTTAAATTTTTTCCGAAGATCTTTAAGTTTTCCTTGAAGTTCTTTATCTTTCTCATGAAGATCTTCAAAGTTCTTGAGGAAGGAGTCATTTGGAGAATTTGACATTCTTGTGGGCTTTTGTGCAAATTAGGAAATTTCTTGGGGCTCTTTTATGATTTTGGAAAATATGACTAAAAGAAGTAAGAGAGACTTGTGGAGAAATTCAGCTGGAGGGTTATAGTAATTCTTCTCAAAGGGGTAAGGGCCGGGTCGATTGGTACTCCAGATAGACTCTCCATAACTCTCGAAATCATTTCTATAACTCAGCATGGGGTTCTTGGGTAAGTCTTTGCATTTGCTCATCTTTTTTTTTTTTATGTTATTTATTTCTATTAGCATAAAGGGAGGGAATCACCTACCTTGGCCCTGTGTCGCCACTCAAACATGGTTCGGTGATGGTATAGGATACTTCCTCATAGAGTGAAGGAGATGGTCGACTCCTCCTGTTTGAAACGATTAGCTTTTATAGAGACCCAAAAATTTAGTCTGGCACTGGTAGGGGCCTTGATGGAGCGGTGGTGGCTAAGTACTCACTTATTTCATCTTCTTGTTGGCAAGATTACCATCATGCCTCTGTGCTTCTACGCCTTGATGGGCATTCCATTTGGGGGTAGACCCATGACCCTTCCCGAGACTCCGATAGCCAAGGAGCTTGAGAGCTTGATAGGTATTACCATTGTGGCTGATCAGACACATATCTGTCTTGGGGATATCAGTGCACAATGCTGGAGAACCAACCTGTGGGTAAACCTTGGCAACATGGCCCAGGTGACCCATTCTTTCTTATTGTTTGATATGGGCCAATGTCTTTTTAGTGACCTTCGAGGGGGAGTAGACATTTGCCTGGTGTTCTTCTTTTGAGATCTTCAAGCGAAAGATTCTTGGGACTGGGGTGGGGCCATCTACGTATACCTCTTACAAACCCTTGACCTATTGTCATATGGAGACCGAGGTCTCAAGGGAGTGGGCTACATCCTTCAGGTAATTTTTATCCTTGTACCTATTTCCTTTCATTCATTTGGATTGCACTTCCTTACTTTAATCCTTTTAAACAACCTTGTTGGTTTGAACACCTGGAGATTACAGCTTTAAAACTGAGAGATCCTCAGGAAATTTCCTTCCCCATAGCCACAAGGTGGGGAGACAATCAGGTGCTTAGGGCCCGACACCATCCTCTAGGGACCATTGCTCGTTCTCTTCTGAATGGTCTTACTGAGGTATGCCACATTTGGAACTAAACTTCCTTTTATCATGTGCTATACTTACTTTTCCTTAGATTTGTAGATCACTTGAAGGCCATTCTAGTCTCTTTTATTTCTAGACTATAACGAAGTTGTTGTGGCTAGATGCTTATCTAAGAACCGGGTCCTATTCTGAGGCATATGGGGCCATGTATGGTACCTGGGAGAGAGAGTCATGCCCCAATGGTCTTATCTCCAGTCACGTCTCTCTCCCTGTCTTCCTCCACCCACCATGCATTGCCTAGAGATCATCCCTACAGACGAGATTGAGAGTTTGGCTGATGGAGTATGGGATGAATCATTTCTCGACCGGGATAGGGACTACAAAGCCTTCTTGGAGGAGGAGACAATATGCACCCCTCTTGGTCCTGACGGTCAGTGGTATGTTGCCCTTTCTTGAGTATTTCATTCATGCTTCAACTTCTTTTTGTTTTTGTCTTAACTAATGTTTTTTCAAGGGAGAACACGACGTGTAGACCCTTCTAATGTTCATTCGCATGTCAGTGCTATTTATCCTTCACAAGCCAGACCTTCTACTAGTGCGGTGGGTCTCTTAGAGTAGCCAACATCCCCTTCTATGGTTTCCCTACTTGGTGCTTGATGAGCACATTTATGTGTGAAATCTAGGGTAGTAAAACATGCATTTTACATATTTAGAATGGAGCTACATTAGGTTTTACTCTCTTTTTGCAGGTTTTATATTTTCAAGGCCTTAAGGACTATCGGGCGATATATCTTCAATTTTACGCGTAAAGAGGTCCTATTTCTTTTCATGGTTACGAAGAGGACGAAATTCTGAGCAAGATGGATGTGTTCAATTAAAAGTACACATTCGTTTGGTCACCCGTACAAATGATTATTCTTTTCGGGCCAGGAAAAGAATAATGGATCAGAACTGAATCGAGATGCAGAACCAGCCCATTTGCAGTTGTCCCAGAGGTACAAGGAACATTCCAAATGCCAACAAGGATCGATGAACCACATCTTTAAGTGATTGAAGATTCGTTTTTGGTAACAACAACTACCTAGCGTAGTTGGTGAGCTATGGTGTGCAAAATTCCCTTGCTCACCAAGAGGTCTCAAGTTCGAATCTCATGGTTATTTTTTTTAGAGAATTTGTTGAAGATTTCTTGCTTTTCATTCACTTAAAGCACTAAGGTCATGGAGGGGATTTCCACATCAAATTAGAAGCAAAGAAAATTGTGGAAGGGTTCCTGCGCAAGAAGAGAAGAAAAAAAAAGGAAAGAGAAAAAAGGGGAGAAATAAAGATTCTCCAAATCTTCTCTCTCCTCCACATCATCACCCACCAAAAGATTGTCCAAATCACATAAAGCAAGAAGAAAATCGTTCCTTGGAGGGAGAAAAAGAAGAGAAATAAATTAGAAAAAAAAAGGAAAGAAAATAAGCAAACAAATTATAGGAAATTTCTCAAAATTTATTTCTCTTTTTTCTCTCCTCCACCTTAGCACTTTTGGTCTCAAAAGATCTCACAACCAATTGTGGGTTTTTCTCTTTTAGGAAAGAGAAATTTGTTACCCTACCTCCCCATTCCCTATAAATACAACTCATGTAAGAGGAGGGGAGACAATTCGTTCTTCTTCTAGTTTTTTTTTAGTTGCTCTCTCTTTCTCTTGCTCTCTCTTTAGTTTTAGTTCTTCTTTATCTTTTCTTCAATCACTTTTGTAATAGTTTTTTTTTTATTTCAATTAATGCAAGCACTCTTTTATTCTTATTCAGCCTTTTTATGTTTATGATTTATGCAATTGAGTTGTAATTTTTTAAGTTATAGTTCTAGGCTTAGATCTAGGTGACAAGATCACGAGCCGTGGAGCATTTTTTTTTTCAAGTTCAAGCATTGATTTTAGTAAGTAGGCTCCTTCAGTAGTCTTCTCCCCCCCTCTCATTCCCTCTTCTGACTACCCTTTCTTTCTTAATTTAGGATTTTTATTTTCAGTCGTTACATTATGGCTATCCCTTTCCCCCAAGGTTCATGGCTAGTGTATGTGTTGGCTTTGCCCCTCCTAGCCATAGAACCATCAATTTATTGTTTTTATTTTAATTGTCTCCCTTTCCCTAAAGCCAAGTAGAGTAACCCTTATAAGAGTGACTCTCTGGTCAAGTAGGGAAGCTCATATTATGATGCATCCCTCGGGCTAAGTAGAGAAACCTACTTGTGAGTCTCTCTCTAGCTTTATCCCCTTTCTTTTACTTTATTTTTATTTCAACATTTTTTTTCCTTTATTTATTTATTTATTTTTTTAATTGCATGGGTTGTTTATTTTCAGTTATTTATTTATTTAATTTTAATTATGTGGCTTGCGTCTTTAAATTCTTAGATGACGAATGGTTAGGACGTTATTTTAGATACAAATGTTTAGGACGGTAATTAGAATTAGATCACAACCATTAATCAGTTCACTTTCGCATTATTAAAAGAAACAAAAAAAAATAAAGTGGCTGCTCTCCCTGTGTTCGACCCGTAGCTACACTGATCCGTACGCTTGCGGTTACATTTTAAATCTCAAACAGTGCTATCCCAACGTGGCCAATCCTAGCCTCCCTCATCTTCTGGAGCGGAGTACAGGTGTAGATGCTTCCCTTGGGCTGCCCATTGCTTATGACTATGTGAGTATCTAATCATCCTTCAATTGAATTTTGACTTTCTTTGGCTGATATGCTCTTTTTCAGGTGTCTCTTGCGGTCTATTCTGAGATTAGGAGGATGCATTATGGCTTGTGTGAGACGATTGTTGCCAAGGTATTTCCTACTTTCATTTTCTTTTTGCCCTCTTCTTTCCTTCTTCTTCTTTTTGATCCTTTCCTATATATCTTGGGATGGAACAATTGTCGCCTCAGAGAGCCAAGTTAGTTCCTACGAGTAGGAAATTGCACAGTAGGATGCACCCATTCAGGATATGACACAGGCTTGAGCATACTAGACTAGCATCTGCGCGTTCCCCGGTATTCCATGGGGGTGATTCAAAGTATAGTTCAGATGATGACCTTACTTCTTAGGGACCTATTCTTGTAGTTCCTGCAAGTATAAACACATGTATATATTTTCTTTTTCTTTTTCTCTCCCCCTTTTATTTTGGCATCTTATGAATAAAAATCTATCTTTGACATAAAGAGAAACTTTTCCTTTTGTTTTTGTTTGTGGTTTGTAATGTTTAGGCATAATCAACTCCACAACTCAAGTTGTAATTAGAGTAATCAGGATAACATAAAAAATCCAAATACTTAATCATTTTATTACCAAGTGAATTCTATGGAAGGGGAACAATTTTCCTACCATAGACAGGATAGGTAAGTCTTCAACTGTTTTACCACACCAATTAGGATGGGCGGTGCACCACGTTCAGGAGTTCAGAGAACGAAGCGAGCTATTATACAAAGTAAATAAACATCCTATGATCTCTGCTGATGGATTTCTCCCATTGGTAGATATTGGACAAAGATCTGGGCCACCTTCAGAATGTCATTCTTCCCATACCTGACAAATTGCTTCACTTCCTCTTCTTTCCATCCGAAGAAGTCCTGAATTTTTTTTGTATAATCTTTCTTCAAAGATGGTTAGAATAACCAACCTTTTGGTGGAGATAACATACAAACTCAGAATTGTTCGAGAGTTGGGTAGAGCTCTACTAATCCAAACCAAAATACATGCAAGTTGGCATCCCAGTGTTGGGGCACCTACCAGAGTAATTGGTGATGTAGTTTCACACACCCGATTCGATAGAGAAATGACACATTCATGGATTCCAACAATCCTGGTGCCCTCATGTTCATGTCTAAGGTCCATTTCCTCAACGTCTCATCCAATGAGCTCATGACTTTTTCCGAAACCATCATTAACAAAAGAGATATAATGATTTATCAAAGCATTACTCATTATCTAATGACTCAAACAAGCCTTTACCACTATTGCATCAAGCTCTTTTTTTTTTAATGATCAAGGATGGGGAATAAACTGGTCTTGATAAATTGGTGCCGGGTGGCAATTTTCTTTTAGGTGATGGAATCTGGGATAAGGGTTTTATGGACATAGGTGAATGACAGATAGCTAATGGCCTTGCATGCCAAATGGCGATTCTCGGGGGATTGAATCCTGGATAAGAATTGACAAACCAATAGGGGAATAACAGATACCTAATGGCCTTGCATGCCAAATGACGATTCTTAGGGGATGCAAACTATGATGATCTCTGAAGATACTTTGATTATTAATCAAGGAACTAATTTATTGCCTTTAGATGGTTGAGAAACACTTGCACATGTCAAGTTGCCTATGTATCCCTCAAAAGGAATCAGGCTTGACATTGTTCATGCTGTTCACCCTTTCTGACATAATATTTCTTAAGTTGGTCCATGTTGACTAGTCCGGGTTTTTCTTCACCATTGTGGTCTATGAGTTTCTTAGCTTTGCTTAGTAGACCTCTTTGACAGTGAACGGGCCGCTCCAGTTGGGCCTGAATTTTCCTCTTGGGTCATGAAAATTAGGGCTCTTTGTTCTTGAAGAACAAGTTCACCTTCCTCTATGTGGCAGGGCTTCACATTTTTGTTGAAGGCCCTGGCCATTCTTGATATTTCTTCCAATTATCCATGGCTTTCATATACCTTTCATCGAGAAAAGTGAGCTCGTCATGCCTGACCTTCATTTACTCTCCTTCAAGTAGATGACTATCAAGAAGCACCCTTAAGGATGGTACCAGGATTTTCATAGGTAGAACCGCCTCAACCCCGTATACCAAAGAGAAAGGGATTGCCCCCGTCGAAGATCATACAGAAGTCTGGTATGCCCATAATGCAAGGAGTAACTTATTAGCCCAATCCTTGTGTGTTTTCACCATTTTTTGCAAGATGACTTTGATGTTTTTGTTGGATGCTTCTACTGCCCCATTGGTCTGTGGCCTGTAAGTGGTAGAGTGATGCTTTATGATGTCAAACTTTGCGCAGATTTTATCGGTCTTGCCCCAGAAATGGGATCCCTGATCTGATATGAATTCTTACGGTACTCTATATCGAGAAATGATATTTTTTTGAATGAATTTGGCTACCTTAACAGATGTAAGGACCGCATATGACTGAGCTTCTATCCACTTGGTGAAATAATCAATGGCCCGAAGATGAACTCATAGCCATTGGATGCTTTGGGGTTGATTTTTCCAATGACATTGATGCCCCAAGTGGAGAATGGCCAAGGTGAACTGAGCGAATGCAACTCTGTTGGAGGGATATGTATAATGTTAGCAAATACTTGACATTTATGGCATTTCTTAACAAAGTCCACACAATTTTCTTCCATTGTGTTCTAGTAATATTCTAACCTCAGATAGCATCTTGACATTCATATGAGGTCCACAAAGGCCATGATGAATTTTCTCCATGATGGTTGTGGCTTGCTCCTCGTCCACACACAACAACTGTATTTCGTCAAAGGATCTCTTGTATAACGAATCTTCTTGAAGAATCAACTGGGTGGCATATCTCCTTAGAAATTTCTTTTCTCTGTCAGTTGCTTCACCTAGGTACTTCATTTCCCTGATGAAATCCACTATGTGAGCAAACCAAGACTGACCATATGTAGTGAGAGAGTTCACCGAATTCTGATAGATGGGCCTACTCCTTTGTTCTACCAAGAATGGTCAGACTCTAGCCATAAGGTTACATTCTATCATGAAGGCCAAGGTTGCAAGGGCATTAGAAAACCTGTTGTTATCTCTCTGAAAGTATTCGAACGAGATATTTTTAAAGTGTTTAACCACCTCTTCTAGATGTTCTTGATATGGCTTCAACTTTTTATCTCTGATCTTCCATTTTCCTTGTGTCTGGAAGATGATGATGGAAGAATCACCGTAAATCTTGATCCTTTTCACTCCAATAGTCAAAGCAGTTTTGAGCCCCAAAGCACAAGCTTCATATTCGACAATATTGTTGGTACAGGGGAAATCGAGGCAGAACGATGAAGGTAAATAAAGGCCGTCAGGAGTGACAAGCAATATTTCTGCACCACACCCCTTTTGATTGGCTGCTCCATCAAAGAATAATTGCCATTCATTAACTGTGTCTTCTTCCTCTATTATTGTGATTCCTTCATCAGGAAAGGCATCATCTAAGGATCTTCCATCTTTTGTAGGGTGGGTAGCCAAATGATCAGCTATAGCCTGCCCCTTGATAGATTTTTAAGTAATATAAGTGATGTCAAACTCTGATAGCAAAAGCAACCAACGAGCCATCCATCCTATTAGGGCTAGTTTCTCGAAGAGGTATTTGATGGGATCCATCCTTGAGATCAAGTACACCGGATAAGAAACCATGTAGTGTCGTAACCTTTTTGTTGGCCAAATCAATGCCACACAAGTTCTTTCCAAAGATATGTACCACGTCTCATATTCCAGGAACTTCTTACTATGGTAGTATATGGCATGCTTTGCCCCTTGTTTCGTCTCTTTCTATGCTAGCAAAGAGCCCATGGAATATTCTCCCACTGACAAGTACAAGAGAAGTGGTTCTCCTTCCACTGGCGGTGTCAATACTGGTGGGTTCATGAGGTATCCTTTGATTTTGTTAAAAGCTTGTTGGCATTGGTCATTCCATTATGTGGGCTAATCCTTCTTCAACAATTTGAAAATTGGTTCATAGATTGGTCAATTGAGCTATGAATCTGCTAATATACTAGATGTGACCCAAAAATCCTTGTATTTGCTTCTCAGTTTGAGGTGTGGGCATTTTCCGAATTGCCTTGATCTTGATAGGGTTGACTTCAATGCCTCTTTCACTTACCAAGAAACCTAATAACTTTCCTGCTATTACTCCGAATACATACTTCTGAGGATTCAACTTCAGCTTATACTTCTTAATTCTTTCAAAGAATTGCCTTAGTGCGGGAATATGCCTTTGCCAATCTTTTGACTTTACTATCATGTCCTCCACATAGACCTCCACATATTTATTCATCATATCATGCTATATGGCCATAGCTGCTTGTTGATAAGTTGCCCCGGCGTTCTTTAGTCCAAAAGGCATTACCTTGTGACAATAGGTTCCTCATGGAGTGGTGAAGGCTGTCTTCTCTTGATTCTCTGGGTGCATGCTTATTTGGTTGTATCCAGAGAATCTATCCATAAATGATAATAAGGTATGCCCCACCATATTATCTACCAATACATCAATGTGAGGTAATGGGAAGTCATCTTTAGGGCTTACTTTGTTAAGATCACGGAAGTCCACGCACATTCATACCTTGCCATCTTTCTTCGATACTGGTACTATGTTGGCTAACCATTGGGGATATTTCACAACTTGTAGAAACCCTGCATTCCACTATTTCACAACCTCTTCTTTGATCTTTTTCACTCCATTCTGGATGCATTCTTTGGAGCTTCTGCTTTACCGACTTTGCCCCAGGGTAGGTTGGCAATCGATGTTGCATGATGTCGGGATTGATACCAAGCATATCCTTATAAGACTAAGCAAAGACCTTGGGGAATTCTTTTAGAAGACTAATCATCTGTTCTGCTTCTTTGTCATCAAGGGTAGTGCCAATTTTTACCTCTCGAAGGCATTGGTCGGTTCCTAGATTAATAACCCGAGTATCCTCACGGATGGGTTGGGCTTTCTTTGGTTTGCATTGTTATATTGATTCTTGATATTTATTAAGATCATCATCAGAAAAAGGATGCAAGTCATACTCAGAATCAGAAATTTCATTCATGAAGGATGGAGTAACAGACTCAACATACAAGGAATCTAGACTCTCCTTGAGAGGAGAGGCTGACAAGAAATCATAAACAACAAACTGGACTACAGACTTGATAATTGGCTTGATGCTTTCACCAAGGGTATTTGGGTTGGTTGACTCAATAGCATGAGCAAACTTGAAGTTTTTCCCAATGCTTGTCCAGTTCAGGAGCGGTTCGATGGCTTGATGGATGAGGAGGTGTGGCAAAGGGCCTTTTTCCCCTTCTGAGAAAGTTGATGCTATTTTTTCAGTGGCGCAATGGTTCTTCTGGATAGATGCCTGCTTCTTCACAAATACCAACTGATCAACCTCGTGCTCTTGGAAGCTAAAATTTTTGAGGGGTGAAGATTGGTGGAGATTGCTTATCCTCTTTCTATAAAGTCCATATTTTCAAGCTTGTTGAGGGATGCCATCCCGGTGCCTCGGTCATATCTTTGACTACCTTCACAGACCTTCCCATTGTAGTTGATTCGGGTATAGTTCATGCAAACCATCATTCTTTGTGCTCTTCTTTGCTTTACATACGCACTTCTTCCTCTGAAAGGATGAGGCTTGAGCTCATATAGCTCTCGGGCTCTTGGTTCTTATAGGAGGGAGAAAATATAGCTTTTCAAATCAATGGGAAGCGGTAGATTCCAGGTGAGCCTTATCTTCTTTTCCAATTCTCTTTTCAAGAGGACTCGAGGACTTGGTGTCTCCTTTAATTAGATCAATGTTGTAGGGTCACCGGAGGAAGACCCAATCTCAATCAGTCCAATTTCTGCTATCCCGGTGATGCAACTGTCTTGAGCACATTCATTGATTAGCATTTACTGTTGTTCCACTTTATGAGTCACCTAGTCAAACTCGTTTTGGAAAAATACTTTAAATCCTGGTTGCCTCTTTGTGGTGGTTTCATCAAACCATGGCTCCACATTTCTGCAGAAAGGGAAATCCTCTCCTTCTTTTACGAAATATCCATAGAGAGTAGGGTAGTAAGAGACGGAGATCTTCCTAGTCATCCTCAGCATTTTTTGTCCCTTGGTGGTCGAAGGAGTGTACCCAAGACAAATCTTTCCTTTGTTCACTGCCAAACTAGGCCACTTTGGAACCCTTGATTATATTTCCCTAGCCCCATGTGAGGAAAATATTACATATTCTTCATCATCTGATTCATCGGCAGACTCCAGATGGCTTCATAGTTTGGTTGGATTTCCTCCTTTGTAACTTTTTTGGCAATAGCTGCACAAGTTACATCTAACTCAATACCACTTAGTTAAACTTCTTGGTCATATTCTTCTCCATTTTCAATGTTGGCCAAGGTATTAAATACCTCGGGATCTCCAACTACCGTGATCACCTTTCCTTCATGAATGAACTTCATCTTTTGAAGACTATAGGACACTACCTTCATATGATGCAACCAAAGCCTTCCTAAGAGCATGTTAAAAGCTGTCGGTATATCAATGACTTGTAAATCAATATCAAACTTCATTGGACCAATCTTTACAGCAAGGGTAAGGCTGCCAAGGATTTTCCTCTTGGTATTGTCACATGCCTATATGGTTTGGGTAGTTGGCCTCGTTTCTTCCAAGTTAATACCAATACTCTTTGCCGATCTCAAGGGTAGCACATTCAAAGCAGACCCATTGTCAACAAGAACCTGAAGAACCACCTTGTCAAGGAATTCTACCATGATGTGGAGAGCTCAATTGTGCTAGACCCCTTTGGGAAGCTCTGAATCTGGGAATATCAAGGATTGCACCATATATGTTGCCCCTACTATATGTGCGAGATGTGCCAGATTTATCTCGATTGGCACCTGTACATTGGTGAGAGACTTCAAGATTGCTTCCCAATGTGTGGGGGATGCCATCAATAATCCCCAAATTGAGATATTAGCCTAGGAGTTTTTGAGTTGAGCCAAGACTGGGTTCTCTTGCTCTTTCTTCAAGCTGCTGGTTCCAGCCTCATTGGTCCTTGACTGTTCCACTGCTAGGGCCTTGCACTTGTAATTTTTCCATTTCTAGTTTCCATCACGTTAACAGGTCTTTTTATAATAATCTTTGTGGGGTAACAATCTTCATCATTGCTATTTGTTATAGTGATTATCCCTACCATGGGATCATCCTCCTCTTCTGATTCTCCCTCCCTACCTGGAGTGGGAAGATGAGGTCCTCCATAAATATCCACAGCCCTGGCGTCTGTTGCCTCCGTGAATGTGTCATCTGGCCCTATTTCCTTCAAAACATCCAACTACTCATGGTAGTAATGATCACTGATGGTTACTTCACCCATCTTGTTGTCAATTTCTTCCACTCTTTCCTGCATCCTCAATATGCTTGAGTACACTTCACACATCTTTTCTTCCATTTCTAATGTGGAGTCTTGTGTCGGATCTCCAAATTTCTCATCATTTTCTGAATCTGGTATAGAATCATCTCCTCCTATGTAGAGGGAGGACTGAATGCCACTTGTTGGATCAACTATTAGGTCACCACCACCGATAGCGTAGACTAAGAAACATATCTGGTGATCTGGTGAGCAGTATTCTGACTCATCATCATTATCATTGTACCAAGGCCCTTGGTAGTCATCCCAGTTTGGATACTCATTATCATCTTGAGAATTAGAGTCATCTCCATCATTCTCATCCTCATTCTCATCCTCATCATCGTAGTCATCATCCTTTTCTTCACTGATTTCCCCCTCACTTGGTTCTCCATTAGATTCCTCTTGACTATCAAATTCTCCTGCATCCAAACGCTCGTAGAGAGCATATAGACCAAAATATTTCCACAGGGTTAGAATTGACTTCACTAGCTCAAAGTTGGGTTAAACCTAATTCATCATCCTCTGTATCACTCCTTATATAGGATAGGGAGGTGTGCTCTTTGATCTGTTCCCCTATGGCCAATATGGTTACTGCTATGAGAAGATCATCTATAATCTCTTCGATTACCTCTAGATTGTCCTCTAATGATATAGCAGACTGAATTAGAGTAGTGGGATCACGCTCTTGGTCTTTCCTTAATGCATTCACTGACCCTGTTGATGAAGTCATTTTTGGGGAGTTTGGTAGTGCAAGCATATCCTTCCAATCATACCCGTTCGTCCATCCTTCTTTTGGGTTATATACTGAACCTTAAGAATGTGATTGGTATAAGGGTGATGAGGGATACGAAGCGGGATGGTATGAAGATGATGTAATGTGAGAGGTAGGATATGAAGATTGGGGGTGATAGGATGAGGAAAATCCTTCTCTTTGATGGTGGGGGGAAGCTTGATGATATGGCGGAGACTGATAATATGGTGAATGTGGGAGGTATGGTGGAGGTAGGTAATATAGTACGGTGGATTCTTCTGTTAATGAGGAAAGATGAATGGTGGGAGTCCAATCTTCTGATTCTTCTTCTGATATTCTCTTCTTTTGGGGCTCCTCATGGCTCTGACCCTTTAATTTATAATTTTCCTATAAGTGCAGGCATTCATGTGATTCTTCCGAGCTGTGGGTACAATGAGTTGAGTGGGGTCACTCTCTGTGGCTTCATCATCTAGATTGTTCACATGATTGGAGAGTGAATTGGTATTAACATTAGGAGGTTGCTTCACCTTGACCTCAATGGTTTTGTTGTCTACCAAGTTCTGAATTCATGTTGCAAACCCAAGAATATTTTAGTGTTGTGCCCCTTCTGAGTGTGGTAAGCACAATATTTATGATCCCTATACCAAGCTGGAGGAGGGTTGCTGATCACTCTTGGAGCCACTATCCTTAGTAATCCTTGTTTCTTTAACTTCTCATATACTGCTATCACGGGCCTTCTGAGAGGGCGCATCTGCTTGTATTACAAATGGTTGTGAAGAAGTGGCTGGTGAAACTGACTGCTGAACTGCACTCACCATATTAGTTTTCAGACCCTTTCTAAGTCTGACTCGGGTATTCTTCCTTGCATCTTGGGAGGATCCTTCATACTGAGCTTCCCTTAGGATTCTGTTTTCCACATGTGTTCCAATGGCTATTAGGGCATCAAAAGTCTATAGATGTTGGTAGTAGAGGACATCATAATAAGGCTTTGGTAAGTTCTCAATCAACAACTCCACCTACTCTGCTTCTGAAGGCCGATCTACCATCTTGGCAGCCTTATCCCTAAACCTCATCAAAAAGGTCATGAATCATTCTCTAGGCTACTGTCTCAATGTCTCAAGCTCCCGACATTTCACATCCACCTCGGTATTATAGGAGTACTACTTGATGAAGGCTTTCACCACTGTTGTCTAATTCTGAGTTTGGGATGACTCCAATTGGGTGAGTCACCTTAATGATGGTCTTGATAGGGTTAATATGAAGGCTTGCCCCATTTGGTGAGCCACGACTTGGTGATGCTAAGGAAGACTTTGAGATGAGCTTTGGGGTCTCCTAACCCATCAAACCTATCGGTTTGCCACTTGAATTTCTCAAGAATCCTTACCTCGGAAAAGAAACTCATTTCATCTGAAACCACTATTTGGCTTTTTGAACTTTTCCCTACTTGGAGCATATTTTATAATTTTTCTTATTGCTCCCTAAATTTTCTTTCTCTCTTCATTTTTGAAGGTTCCATTCGGACATGCACCGCAAATTCCTCTTCTTCATCTTCAATCACTACCTTAGGAGGAGGGACCCTGGAATAGGCCCCTCGTTGGCCATTAGGATGGGTAGGTGAAGATCCTCTTTGACTGGTTGGTCTGACTTGCTCTGGTTCTCCTGAGTCAACTCCGAAAGAATTCTTACGATGACCCATAGCTCTATTATATTCTAAATCTCATATAGCCGGTGTCGGCTCAGTCCTGGGATCATCTCTGGGAGGGTTTTGAAGTGCATGCAATATCTGAGCTATGCCTCTCTTGACTTCAGCCATTTCTATCTATAAGGTCTCCACAGGATAGACCCATGCTTGTTGGGGTGATTCAGAGTCTTATGGATCCATACTCATTGGGCTGTAATCACTTGGTGGTATACAATCTCGAGGAGACGATGGAGGGGATACTGGAATTAGGTGAGTCAACAGATTACCCTGACATGTCTAGAGGGACCGCGGAGAATACTTGAGGTGTGGAATTATGCCTGAACCAAAAGTGGCTTATTTTAGGATTCTTAAATTCCCAACCCCTTGTTCACACATTCATTAGATTATAACCAATGATCCATCCAATGTTAGTCCACTTAATGATATGGAGTGGATAGGTTTCGATGCCCCTAGTCCACTCAATGTCATAAGCGGGAGATTCATACAAATAGCTTGTCGAGAATATTCCCAAAAGACATTTTATGTAATAAAGTCATGCTTTCCTTTCTCTTTTCCCACTAGGTGTCCTTCCTCCCGATTTTCTCAGGACTTCTCAAGACTTTACGTGACTCTGATGGGATTACCCCTGAGTGACGTATTTGGACATTTTTTTTAGGAGGAGGGACACGTTTTATCCGAAACCCATTTAGGAAAGAAATTTTTTATGACGTGAATATAATATAGGAACTTTCCTTTTCAAGATCGTAAACAAGTTCTACAATTAGCTTGTGGCGCTCCTAGCTTCTCCATCTATTTTCTACATGATGCTGAGTATGCAGTGGATGTAATAGGACCGACAAGGCTTCCTTGACAGGATCTATATACACAAGGTACATGATCCTGTTAATATACCCGTAGGTATGAGATCAAGGGGGTGACTTCCTTGCCCATTACTCGTGACTACACACGAGGTTAAGTAACTGGCCACAGTGTGGTGGAACCGTGAGTGATTCTGTGAAAAAGTATACTATGGGAATATCATTATCCGATCTTAGAATGTCATAAAATGCATGGACCTCCCCGAGGGTGCTGAAACAATTATGAACATCCTCACCGTTTAATAATACCCCACACCCTAGCATAGGAAGCGGCTACCATTTGCTCTCAGAATACTCTCTATGACATGCATTGACCTCTCCTAGGGTGCAGGTATGATAGGGAGTCCCTCGCCAAAAATTGCACTTCGAGCACGATGCATGATGCGGTTAAACAATACAATTATAAATATGGGGTTAGCCAAACACGTTTTCAAACAAATGTGGTGGAAAATGTTCTTGCATTTAAAGGTAGCATCTAGTATCGAAAGCTTGACATTTATTCTCCAGTGGAGTTGCCACTGTGAGGGTAGAGGTTAGAGATCGATGACTTCATGAGTCGCCATTCCATCCTCTCTCCTTTCTCTTCTCTTTTCATGAGTGATGGGGTGTGTGTCATGAGTGCTTTGCTTGTGGGCCCTGCACCACTATATCGCGGCTCAGAGATACGTGGAGGCCTGTTTCCTAAGAGTAAATTTCATCATTCTAGATGGGGGTTTGATAATGGTCCAATACGGGGTTCAAGATCATGTAAAAGGGTTTGGAGTCGCCACCTAGGATTATGGGCCTAGGACTCGGGGGTGGGCCCAATTCCAGAGAAAAGGGCTTAAAAGTTGGTCTGGTCTAGAGATTTAGGGTAAGTGTCAGGTTACAGAATTGGGAAGGTGTTAGGCACCCAATCTGCCCGGTTCAACCGGTCTTCCTACTAGATGCTTAAGAACGAACATTTTCCACAATTATTCCTATTCCACATGCAAGGCTAAGTTATCACACATATATACATTGGCTGAATTTAAATGACTATGTACACTACAACAAGGTCTATATAAAGTCTACATGATGATAATTTGGTTGAGAAACCGTACTTGAACTTAACCCCTGTTTCGGGTCAAGAGGGGTGGCCCCTGTTAGTACCATCTCAGACAGTTTTTTGGATTCTCTTGGCTCAGGGGAAGATGGCCTTGACCTCTAACTTCCTTTCTTGAGAGATTTTTATTGTGATGATATTTGGGCAGAGTTCCGGCTAGGAACAATGACTTTCTGATTTGGATTTGGATAGAGCTTCAGTTAGGGAAGGTTATTTATGGATTTGGATTCGGATAGAGCTTCGGCTAGAGAAGGCTATTTTTGGGCTTCGAATGAGGTGGCACTCCAACAGAGCTTCCACTGGGGATAGGCTATGGGAGGGCTAGGCTAAGGTGGCACTTTGGAAGAGCTTCCATTGGGGATAGGCTAGGGAAGGGTTAGGCTAAGGTGGCACTCTGACAGAGCTTCTATTGGGAATGACTATTTCTGAAAAGATTCTATGGGCACTCGGACAGAGCTTCGGTTGGGAATGGCTATTTCTGGAAAAAACGGGTTGACTTAAAAATGGATTGAAGATCCTCAAAGCCCCAACGAAAACTTTGAAGATCCTGAGTAGAACTCCAGATCTTGACAAAGATCTCTTCGTAGACCCGAAGAACCTCAAGGGGGAAGGGATTTTTACTTTTGGTAAAGATCAAGAACACTCAAAAACATACTATTTTTGGAAAAAATGGATTGTAATACAAATTTGGATTGAAGATCTTTAAGATCCCGAAGAACGATTCAATGATCCGAACAAAATTTTTGATCTTGACGAAGATCGCTCCAAAGTCCCGAAGAAACTCAAGGGGGAGGGGAGGAGGAGAGAGGGCGAGCTTCACTTCCTGAGTGAGGTTGTAATTTTTTGGTGTGTTTTTTCTAATGGAGGGGGATATTTATAGTATTTCCGGGCTAAGGGGAGGAGAGAGAATTCCTTTAACCGCTGGACAAAAGGGGGTTTTGGATTAAAGTGGGTGAAAAGGAAAAACCAATGGACAAAAGGGGGTTTTTAGAGGAGAGAATTTTTTACCACAGCCAGTGGTTAGAAAGCAGAGTTTTGGAAAAACGAGAGGAGAGAGAAATTTTAGCCAATGGGTAAAAAGAAGGTTTTTAGACTAATAGAAGGTTGCGGCGTAGGGTATGCCAACGGAGTAGTGCATACGTAGAAATGGGTGAAGAGGAAATATCTTCACCCATTGGGCCAGTGGAACGTAAATCCCGATTGTCGATGGTGGCAGACAAGGTTGGGTTGAAAATGCACGAGGTAAGATCAGCACGGATGCATGGATGGGCAGGCATTATGCACGGGAGGGCAGCAACTGTACACGAGCTGGGCATCAGCTGTGCAAGGGCTGGACAGTAGTTATGCATGGGCTGGGCAGTAGCTATGCATAGGCTATAGCAGGTAGGGGTATGGGTTGTAGCCAGCGGCAGTGCCAACAGCATTGTACGGGGGCCTAGGCTAGGTCATGCAGGGTTATGGGCTGGGTTATGTGGGGGCAAGTGCAATGCTCTGCAGGGCTATTAGCTAGCAGGCCAGCGCACACAACATCAGTGTAGGCTAGCCTACGCATAGTATGCCCATGAATTATGGAATTTTCTGACAATGATTACGTGAGATCCGACGGTTTGATTTTGACGTGTCATATATCGTCAGAATCATATTTCTGAGTACTGTCTATCCATATGGTTATCTTCACTAGATTCCTTCGTATATAAAAACTCAAATTTGGACTTGCTTCTCTCCCACCCGGGGATTTTCAGGTAAGGGATGAATTTGGGATATTTGGGTAAGTGGGGATTTTTTCAGGATTCCAGCTAGCTTTCCAGTGTGCACGATAATATACAGGAAAACATAATTTTTCAGGGACGATTGCGGGAGATCCGGCTGTCCAATTTTGACGTGCCATATATCATCGGAATCATATTTTCAAGCACTATCCATCTGTATGGTCACATTGACCTGATTCCTTCATATATAAAAAGTTAAAATTGGACCCTCTTCTCTCCAATGCGGGGGTTTTCAGGGTTTTTAGATCGGTGGGGAATGTTTTTGGGTTTTTTGGATCAATCATCATCTCTATTGATTAAAAGTTTAAAGTCACGTCCAAGATCCGCATTTCATCATAGCCAGAGGAGGGTGACAAAATTGGGTGTCTATAGCACCCCTCTCAGTCCTAACAGTCTAGTGGTATGTTGCTCTTCCTTGAGTATCACCTTTAGTCTTTCAATTCCTTTTAGCTTTGATCGATGTTCTTTCAGGGGAGAACACGGCGTGTAGACCTTTCTACTATCCAATCAAATGTCAATGCTGTTGGTCCATCCCAAGCCAAACCTTCAACTAGTGCCAGTGGATCCCTCAGGATAGCCACCATTCCCTTTCATAGCTTCCTAGGTTGGTCATATCCTAGCACAGCAATCCTAGCATCCCTCATCTTTTGAGGTGGAGAACAGACATAGATGCCTTTCTAGGGCTACCTATTCTATATGATTATATGGGTATCTAATCATCCTTAGTTTGCTTGGCTTTTGACTCTCCTTGGAAGATATGTTCCATTTCAGGTGTCTCCGGAGGTCTATACTAAGATGTAGAGGATGCAACGGCTTGCTTGAGGTGGTGATCGACAAGGTACCTTTCCCCTTCTCTTTTCTTTTTCTTCTTCTTTTATGACTCTTTTCTTGAGCATCTCTCATATTCCTTAGGATGGAAGGATTGTTGCCTTAGAGAACAAAGTCAGCTTCTATCAGCAGGAGAACACCCAGCTGCAAGCATAAATCTAGGATCTAACCCAAAGGTTAGCAGATTCAGGATTGACACCCACAGACTCCTCACCTTTTCATGAGGGTGACTGAGTATGATTCACATGAAGACTTTGACTCTTAGGGATCTGTTCTTGTAGTTCCTACAAGCACAAACACATGTATAACTTTTTATTTTCCCTCCCCTTGTTTGTTCCCTTTTTTATTTTAGCATTTTATGAATAGAAACCTATCTTTGGAACAAAGAGAATTTCCTTTTATTTATAATTTTGAATGGTTAGGCATAATTAATTCTACAACTCAAGTCTTCATTTGAGTAATCGGGATAACACAAAAATCTAAATATTTCCTCATTTACTACTAAGTGAATTACAAGAAAATAACTTTCCTACCATAAACTAGATAGATAGGTAACAATATAGGGAGCCAATTCTTGGGGTGGGTAAAAGTTCACCCGCTCCTCGGGATCATCTGCTTTCAGCCCGTACTGTCGAGTGATGTAAGTGGGCAAGTAAAAAGACGTATGAGTCAATCCCATCAACCTGATGTAATAGTATCCGGGGGTCTTTATCAGAAAATCTTCCTGCGGCTTCCCTTAGCATCTCCATGCAATGTCCTTTGTAGTTCTTCCTTGTTGGTACTCTTTCCAATCAACAATGAGATTGAATTTTTGGGCTTCCCTCCTTTCCTGGTAGCAAAGAGCTCTGAGTTGGCATTCGTTCAATGGCCTAGTCAACTTCAATTTCTCGAGGAGCCAAATTTGAAAAATTATAGGACTTCCTTGATACTGATCAAGTCCAAATTTATGGCTATGGCCCATGTCATCAAATCCCTTGAGCATTTCCACAAGGATCGTAGGGATGATATCACCTCCTTTCTTCTACCACTTTTATCAGAACAAGTGGTGGACCATGTTCGGGAGTTCAGAGAACATAGCAAGCTATCATGTAAAGTAAATAAGCATCCTGTGACCTTTGTTGATGGATTCCTCCCAATGATAGATATTTAGCGAAGATCCTAGCCACCTTCACTTCATCCTCCTTCCATCCAAAGAAATCCTAAATTTCCTCTGTGTAATCTTTCTTCAAAGATGGTTGTATTAACTTGCCTTTGGGTGGAGATAGCATACAAACTTGAAATTCTTCGAGAGTTGGGCAGATCTCAACTTATCCAAATCAAAACACATTATGATTGGTATCCCAGTGTTGAGGCACTTGTTGGAGTATATGGTGACGTAGCCTTACACACCCGATCCGACTGAGCATCGACACATTCAAGGATTCTAGTAGTTCTGGTGCCCTCATTTTTATGTCCAAGGTCAATTTTCTCAGCGTTTCATCCAATGCGTTCGTGACTTTTCCTACAACCATCGCAAACAAAAGGGAAGACGATGATTTACCATGCATCACTCATTAGCTATTAGCACAACCAAACCTTCACCATAGTTGCATCAAACACACATTTTTTTTGACTTTTTGACTAATCAAAGATGAGGAATGAACTAGCCTTGACATACTGGTGCCAAGTGGCCACTTTCGGGAGATGGAATTCTGGATACGAATCTGGAGGATCATAGACAGATGATGGATGTCCAATGGCCTTGCATGCCAAATGGCGATTCTTAGGGGACACAAGCTATGATGATCTTTTTAGATACCTTGATTATTAATCTAGGAACCAATTTATTCCTTTGAGATGGTTGAGACCGCACTTGCACATGTCAAGTTGCCTACATATACCTTGAAAGGAATCAGGTCTAGCATACTTTGGGCTATTCACCCTTTTAGACATAATATCTCTGGAGTTGATCCATGTTGACCAATCTGGGTATTTCTTCACTGTTGTGGTCTATGAGTTTTATAGTTTAGCTTAGTAGAATCTCTTTAACAGTGAATGGGCCACTCCAGTTGGGCCTAAATTTCCCTCTTGGGTCATGAATTGGGGTTCTTTGATCTTGAAGAATAGGCTCACCCTTCTCTATATGGCAGGGCTTCATATTCTTGTTAAAGGCCCTTGCCATTCTCAGTTGATATTTCTTTAGATTATCTATAGCTTTTATATGTCTTTCATTGAGAAAGTTGAGCTCATCATGTCTAGCCTTCACCCATTCTCCTTCAGGTAGCTGACTATCCAAAAGCACTCTTAAGGATGGTACTAGGATTTCCATGGGAAACATTGCTTTAACCCCATACACCAAAGAGAAAGGAGTTGCCCCTGTCGAGGATCACACAGAGGTCCGATATGCCTATAAGGCAAGGGTAACTTATCTGCCCAATCCTTTTGCTTTCTTCCATTTTTTGCAAGATAACTTTGATGTTTTTTTGGCTACTTCTACTACCACATTGGTCTGTGGCCTATAAGTGGTAGTGCGGTGCATTCTAATACCAAACTTTGTGCATATTTTATCAGTTTTGTCCCAAAAATGGGATCCCTGATTAGATATCAACTCTTGAGGTCTCCATATCAAGATATGATATTTTCTTGGATGAATTTTGCCACCTTAGTAGAAGTGAGGACTACATATGACTGAGCTTCTACCCACTTGGTGAAATAAACAATGGCTACCAAAATGAATTCATGACCATTAGATGCCTTGGGGTTAATCTTCCCAATGATGTCAATGCCCCAAGTAGAGAATGGCTAAGGAGAACTGAGTGAGTGTAACTCCGTTGGCGGGATATGTATGATATTGGCAAAATTTACACAATCTGCTTCCATTGTGTTCCAATAATATCCCAGCCTGAGGTTCTTTTTAGCTAACATTTTGGCATTCATGTGGGGTCTACAGAGGCCTTGATGAATTTCCTCCATAATGGTCATGGCTTGTTCGTCATCCACACACAACAACTGTATTCCATCATAGGACCTCTTGTACAACAAGTCTTCTTAAAGGATAAATTGGGTGGCATATCTTCTTAAAAATTTCTTTTCTCTTTCTGTGGCTTCAATCGGATATTTCCTTTCCCTGATAAAATCCACAATATGAGTGAACTAGGACCGACCATCTATTGTGAGAGAGTTCACCAAATTTTGATAAATGGGCTTGCTTCTTTGTTCCACTAAGAATGGTTGAACCCTAGCTATATGATTGCATTCTACCATGGAAGCCAAAGTTTCAAGGGCATCAGCGAACCGGTTGTTGTCCCTTTGGAAGTATTCAAATGAGATCTTCTCAAAGTGTCCAATCACCTCTTCTAGATATTCTTGATATGCCTTTAGCTTCTCATCTCCAATCTTTCACTTTCTCTGCGTCTGACAAATGACAATGGATGAATAACCATATACCTTGATCCTTTTCAACCCAATGGTTTGGGCTATTTCTAGTCCCAAGGCACAAGCTTCATATTCAGCAATGTTGTTGGTACAAGGAAAATCAAGGCGGAATGATGAAGGCAAATAAAGACCATTAGGAGTGACAAGAAATATTCCTATACCACACCCTTTTGATTAGCTACTCCATCAAAGAATAATTGCCATTCATTAGCTGTGTCTTCTTCTTCTTCTATTACTGTGATTTCTTCATTAGGAAGGGCATCATCTAGGGCTCTTCCATCTTATGTGGGTTGGGCAGCCAAATGGTCAGCTATAGCTTGCCCCTTGATAGATTTCTGAGTGACATAAGTGATGTCAAATTCTGATAACAAAGTAGCCAACGAGCCATCCTTCCTATTAGGGCTTGTTTCTCAAAGAGGTACTTGATTGGATCCAACCTTGAGATTAAACATACTGGATACACTACCATGTAATGTCGTAGCCTTTTCGTTGTCCAAATCAGTGTAGCACAAGTTTTCTCCAAAGATGTGTACCACTTCTCATATTCCAGGAACTTCTTACTGAGGTAATATATGGCATGCTCTACCCCCTATTTTGTCTCCTTTTGTGCTTGCGATGAGCCCATGGAATATTCTCCCATTGATAAGTATAACAGAAGTGGTTCTCCTTCCACTGGTGGCATTAATGCCTGTGGGTTCATAAGATATACTTTGATCTTATCAAAAGCTTATTGGTATTAGTCATTCAATTCTATGGGCTGACCCTTCTTTAGCAGCTTGAAGATTGGTTCGCAAATCGTAGTCAACTGTGCTATGAACTTGCTGATATACTGGATGTGACCCAGAAATCCTTGTATCTGCTTCTTAGTATGAGGTGTGGGCATTTCCTGAATTGCCTTGATCTTGATAGGGTTGACCTCGATGTCTCTTTCACTCACCAAGAACCCTAATAATTTTTTTGCTGTTGCCCCAAATATACACTTTTGAGGATTCAACTTTAGCTGATACTTCTTGATCCTTTCAAAGAATTGCCTTAGTGCGGGAATATGCCCCTGTCAATCTTTTGACTTCACTATTATGTCATCCACATAGACTTCCACATCCTTTTTCATTATATCATGCAATATGGACGTAGCTGCTCTCTGATAAGTTGCCCCTACATTCTTTAGTCCAAAAGGTATCACCTTGTAACAATAGGTTTCCTATAGAGTGGTGAAGGCTGTCCTCTCATGATCCTCTAGGTGCATGCTCCCTTAGTTGTATCCCGAGAGTCCATCCATAAATGGTAACAAGGCATGCCCTGCCGTGTTGTCAACCAATACATCAATGTGAGGTAATAGGAAGTCATCTTTAGGGCTTACCTTGTTAAGATCCTGAAAATCGATGCACATTCATACCTTGCCATCCTTCTTTGGCACTGATACAATGTTGGCCAACCATTGGGGGTACCTCACCACTTGTAGTAGAAATCCCACATTCCACTGCTTCACAACTTCTTCTCTGGTCTTCTTACTCCATTCTAGATGCATCCTTCTGAGCTTCTGTTTGACCGGCTTTGCCCCAGAGTAGGTTGGCAAGCGGTGTTGCACAATGTCGAGGTCTATACCAGGCATATCCTCATATGACCAAGCAAAGACTTCGGCAAATTCCTTTAGAAGACTAATCATCTATTCTGCTTCTTCATTGTCTAGGGTGGTACCAATTTTTATCTCTCAAAGGCATTGGTTAGTTCCTAAATTAATAACCCGCGTATCCTTATGGATGGGTTGGGCTTTCTTTGGTTTGCATTGTTTTATTAACTCTTAATATTTATTGGAATAAAAAATTTCATTCATGAAAGAAGGAATAGCCGACTCGACATGCACGGACTCTGGACTCTCCTCAAGAGGGGAGGTCGACACAAAATCCTAAACAACCGACTCAACAACTGACTCGACTATAGACTCAATGACTGGTTTGATGCTTTCATCAGCGGTATCTAGTTTGATTAACTCAACAACATAGGTAAACTTGAAATTCTCCCCAATGCTAGTCCAGTTTAGGAGCGGTTCGATGGCTCGATGGATGAAGAGCTATGGCAATGGGACTCCTTCTTCTTCTAGGAAGGTTGTTGCTATTTCTTCAATGGTGCAATGGTTCTTCTAGATAGGTGCCTGTTTCTTCACAAAAAATAGCTGATCAACCTCGTGCTCTCGGAAGCCAAAAATTTTGAGAGGTAAAGATTAGTGGAGACTGCTCAATCCTCTTTTTATAAAGTCCATCTTTTTTAGCCTATTGAGGCATGCCATCCCAATGCCTCGGTCACATCTTTGACCACTTTCAAGGACCTTCCGATTGTAGTTGATTCGGGCACAGTGCATGCAAACCATCATTCTTTGTGCTCTTCTTTGCCTTGCATAAGTGCTTCTTCCTCTGAAAGGCCTAGCTTTTGTAGAAATGAATAGATGTGACCTTTTAGATCCATGGGAAGTTGTAGACTCCAAATGAGTCTTATCTTCTTTTCCCATTCCCTCTTAAAGAGAACTCGAGGACTTGGCAATTCCTTTGACCAGATCAGTGTTCTGGGGTTGTTAAAGGAGAACCCATCTTCAATCAGCCTACTTCCACTATTTCAGTGATGCAACTATCTTGATCATTTTCTTTGGCTAGCATTTGCTGTTATTCTACGTCATGAGTTATCCAGTTGAACTCATCTTGAAAGAATACTTCAAACCCTAGTTGCATCTTTGCGGTGGTTTTGTCAAACCATGGCTCAACATTTTCGCAAAAGAAAAAATCTTCTTCTTCCCCTACGAAGTACCCATTGAGAGTGGGGTAGTAAGAGGTGGAGCTTTTCCTAGTCATCCTTAGTACCTTCTGCCCTTTGCTGCCATTCTTACTCTTTGGTCCGAGGGTTTGAGGAATGTACCACTCTTTCCTTTGCTAACCATTGGAGTAGGTAATTTTGAAATGCTCTGTTGATACTTTCTAAATCCCATCCCTGAAAAGTATTGCATGTTCCTCATCATTTGATTCACCAGAGGACTCTATATAGCTTCATAGTTAGCTGGAATCTTTTTATTTGGTATTTCCTTAGTGAGTGCTGCACAAGTTTCCTCTATTTCAAAACCACTAAGTTAAACTTCCTGGTCTTGTTCTTCTCCATTTTCAGTATTGGCTAAGGTGTTCACCACTTTGGGATCTCTGGCTACTATTTTCTGATGGAGACTAGAAGACACTGCCTTCGCGTGATGTAACCAAGGCTTTCCCAAGAGCATGTTGAAAGATGCCTGTATATCAATGATCTAAAAATCAATATCAAACTTCACCAGGCCAATTACTACAGTGATGGTGAGGATGCCAATGATTTTTCTCTTAGTGTTGTCATTTGCCCATGTGGTTTGGGTTAATGGCGTTATCTCTTCTAGGTTGATGCTAATACTCTTTGCTGATCTCAAGGGTAGAACATTCAAAGCAGAACCGTTGTCAATGAGAACCTGGGGAACCACCTTGTCCAGACATTCTACTGTGATGTGTAGAGCTTTATTGTGCTAGGCTCCTTTAGGGTGTTCAAAGTCTGAGAACATCAATGATTGTACCACTTTTGTTGCCCCTACTATATGTGAGAGGTGTACCGAATGTATCTTGATTGGCACTTGCACATTGGTGAGAGACTTTAAGACTGCTTCACAGTGCATGGGGGAGGCCATCAACAATCTCTAGATCGAGATATTAGCTTGGGACTTCTTGAGCTAAGCTAAGACTGGATTCTCTGATTCTTTCTTCAAGCCTCTTGGCATGGTGGGCATATGCGGCATGTGGATCTGGCCTGCTGGCTGGTTGGCCAGTACGCATGGCTTACGGGGCTGGCCTACTGGCTGGATGGCTAGTGCGCATGACATACGAGGCTATCTGCCAGGCAGGCATACTGGTTGGTTAACTAGCTGGCTGGCTGGTTGGATGGCTGGCTGATTGGTTGGCTGGTTGGTGCGCGCGACATGCACGTGGAAAAATATGATTTTCCAGGGAAGATTACGGGAGATCCGACGGTCCAATTTTGATATAACATATATCGTTGGAATTGTATTTCTGAGTACTATCCATCCGTACGATCATCTTGGTCTGATTCTTTCATATATAAATGTCAAACTTGGACCCTCTTTTCTCCTACGTGGGATTTCTGGGGATTTTTAGATTAGGGATGTTTCTGGGTTTCCTAAATCCATTATCATCTCT
>NC_056561.1:23727544-23727652 GCF_013358625.1 Macadamia integrifolia | reverse complement strand
TACATAAGGTACGTGATCCTTTTCATATACCTGTGGGTATGAGATCAAGGGGGTGACTTCCTTGCCCATTACTCGTGACACACACGATGTTAAGCAACAGGCCACGGG
>NC_056561.1:23642878-23727524 GCF_013358625.1 Macadamia integrifolia | reverse complement strand
GGAGTGATGGCAGAGCTTCTATTCCTAGGATGCTCACTTAGAGGCTTGGATGTTGTGGTGTTATGTTGTGAAAAACCAAAGGGAGGGGGTATTTATAGGATTCTTGAACCAATGGAGAGAGAAAGGGAATTCCCTTGGCCAATGGTAGAAAAAAGTGGTTCTTTTAAGCCAATAAGATGAAAAAATGAAAATTTGGGCTAATGGGGTGGGCAATGGTTTTTTGGACTAATAGGAATAGTGAGTCTTTTTTTTGGGCCAATGAGGTAAGAATATTCATTTTTGGGCCAATGGGAGGTTGCGGAGAAGGGTATGCTAGCTGGATAAGGTTAGGTGCACAAGTGGGTGAAGAGAAAATTTCTTCACCCATCAGGTCGGTGGAACACATATTCAGTCATTGAGGACAACACACAAGGCTAGGTAGGGGTGTTCAGGGTATGCATGGGTGCATGTGAGGGGGTGGTCACGGTGCACAACCCATGGAAGGCATGGGTGCAAAAGGGCTAGTAGGCAGTGGGTGCGTGGGGCTGGCACAATGGGGGCATGTGGTATGGCACGCAGGGGCACACAGTATAGCATGCAGGGGCACAGGCTAGCATGATGGGCGTGTGCAGGCTCGCATGATGGAGCACAAGGTATGGCACACGGAGGCTCGTGGCATGGCACACAGGGGGGTAGGTTGTCACGGCAGAGGCACGCTGTATGGCACACGGGGCGCGTGAGGTCTAGCATGATAGGGGCACATGATATGACATGCGGGGGAACGTAGCATGGCATGCGGGGGTGCGCAACATGGTATGATGATCGCTCGCATCATAGCACATGTGGGTGCACGACATGGCCTGGCTAGCATGAGTAACATGGCATGCAGGGGCTCGCAGGTTGGCATGGTGGGCATATGCGGCATGTGGATCTGGCCTGCTGGCTGGTTGGCCAGTACGCATGGCTTACGGGGCTGGCCTACTGGCTGGATGGCTAGTGCGCACGACATACGAGGCTATCTGCCAGGCAGGCATACTGGTTGGTTAACTAGCTGGCTGGCTGGTTGGATGGCTGGCTGATTGGTTGGCTGGTTGGTGCGCGCGACATGCACGTGGAAAAATATGATTTTCCAGGGAAGATTACGGGAGATCCGACGGTCCAATTTTGATATAACATATATCGTTGGAATTGTATTTCTGAGTACTATCCATCCGTACGATCATCTTGGTCTGATTCTTTCATATATAAATGTCAAACTTGGACCCTCTTTTCTCCTACGTGGGATTTCTGGGGATTTTTAGATTAGGGATGTTTCTGGGTTTCCTAAATCCATTATCATCTCTATCGATCGAAAGTAAGAATTCACGTCCAAGATCCACAATTCATCATAGTCGGAGGGGGTGGCAAAATTGGGTGTCTAAAAGAATTCTTCTATAACATGTCCAGGGGACTGGCACAAATGGCACATCTTAACCATATTGACTTATTGTGGCTCTCTAGGAACAATAGCCTCAATCCTTTTGATTAGGTTATCCAAGTGGGCTTCCTTGGCTACTATCTCATCCATAAAATATATTTTCCCTCCTATGGTTCTTTCACTCTCTTGGGTTGATTCTCACTCACGGGTTTTATCAGCTAAGTCAAGTAAGAATTCTCATGCCTTTCCTTCATCTGTAAAGGATGTGAATCCCCTAGGGCACATAGACTCTATCATTTGTTTAGTTGGGTAATCAATACCCTCATAAATTGTTTGGCATAAATTCCATAAGTCTAGGCCATGATGAGGGCATTCTTGGAGTAGATCCTTGAATCTCTCCATAAGTTTGGAAAAGGACTCACTAGGCTTTTGTCTAAACTAAAGGATATTATTTCTAAGCTTATTGGTCTTATGAGTTGGGAAAAACTTCTTAAGGAAGGAAACTATGAACTGTTCGCATATGGTTATGGAATTTGTGGGTAACCCATACTACCACTTCTTAGCTTGGTCTTTTAGTGCAAAAGTGATAAACTTGAGCTTAACAACATCATCAAAAAGTTGTATTTTAATTAGAACACATACCTCTTCAAATTCTCTGAGGAATAGGTATGCATCCTCAGAGGTCAGCCTATGGAAATTGGGTAACATCTTGATGAATTGAGATTTGAGCTCAAAATTATTGCCTTGGGCTTGTGGTAGGACTATGTGTGACACCCAATTTTGTCACCCCCTCCGGCTATGATGAATTTTGAATCTTGGACGTGACTTCTTGCTTCTGATCGATAGATATGATAATTGATTAAGAAAATCCAGAAACATCCCCTACCTATCCAATTTTAACATTTTGTATACGAAGGAATTCAATCAAAGATGACCATACATGGATAGTTCTTGGAATTACAATTCCAACTATATATGTTACGCCAAAATTAGATCGTTGGATATCCTACAATCGCTTTTGTAAATTTACACCTAGTTGCGTGCATCACTGCCAGCCAACCCGCAGGCCAGCTAGCTAGCCAGCCAGCCCTGCAAACATGACACACATGCTGACTGGCCAACCAACCCCGCATGCATGTCACCCACGCTGGTAAGCTAGCTAGCCAGCCTCACGCACCTGCCACACCTGCCTCGAACCCCTACGCACATACCTTATGTACCTACACCTGCCAGCCGCACGCCCCTTCCTGCCATCTTTGCACACCCCCACATCCCAACCCAGTGGCCCTGCCTACTAGCCCATATGCCCACGTCTACTAGCCGTGCACCCCTACATGCTAGTCTAGCGGCATTGCTTGCCAGCCCCTGCGTGCTAGCCAACACCCTTACCTGCCAACCCCCTACACCCCTGTGCCCCTACCTACTTACCTTGTGTGCACCCAGCTTGTCTTAGCCCAGCTACGTGTGCCACCATCAATGGCTGGAATATGTGTTATGCTGACCTGGTGGGTGAAGATATTTTATCTTCACCCACTTGTGCACCTTACACTATCCGACTAGCATACCCTACTCTGCAACCTCCCATTGGTTTAGAAAAACCACTTTTTTCCCCTATTAGCTAAAGGAATTCCCTTTCCCTCCCCATTAATTCAAGAATCTTATAAATACCCCCTCCCTTTAGTTTTTCACACCACAACACCCAAGTCTCCAACTGAGCATCTTTGGTAGAGAAGCTCTGCCCTCTCTCCTCCCCTTCGTCCCTTGAGGTTTTTCAAGTCTTCGGAAAGATCTTTATAAGATCCGAAACGTTCTTCAGATCTTGGAAGTGTTCTTTAGGCCTTCAAAACTCTTCAATCCTTTGCCTTATTTGAGAGAGATTTTGCGTAGGAAAATTTTCCCTTAATCTCCCATCCCCTCTTGAGGTTCTTTTTATCTTCGGAGAGATCTTCTTAAGATTCGAAGTGTTCTTCCAGTCTTTGAAGTGTTCTTCAGGCCTTCGAAGTTCCTTAATCCATAGGATTAGCCTATCCCCAGCAGAAGCTCTGTCAGAGTGCCACCTTAGCCTAGTCCTCTCATAGACTATTCCTAGTGGAAGCTCTGCCAGAGTGCCACCTTAGCCTAGTCCTCTCATAGCCTATTCCTAGTGGAAGCTCTGCCAGAGTGCCACCGCAGCCAAAATCCAGAAGTATCCCATCCCTAGCGGAAGCTCTGTCGAATTAATACCTCAGTCTAAACCCGAAAGTAACAGTTTCTAGCCAGAACTCTGTCCACTCAATATCTTCGAGAAAAGGAAGTTGGAGGTCAAAACCATCTTCCCCTGAGCCAGAAGAATCCAAAAAATAGTCCGTTACAGTGCTAATCAGGGGTCCACCCCTCTTCACCCAAAATAGGGGTTAAGTTCAGATATAATTTCTCAACCGAATCGTCATCATGTAGACTTTATATTGATTTTTTTAGTGTACATAGTTATTTAAATTCAGTCAACATATATATGAGTGATAACTTAGCCATACATGTGGAATAGGAATAATTGTGAAAAATGTTCGTTCTTTAGCACCTAGTAGGAAGACCGGTTGAATTAGGTAGATTGGGTGCCTAACACCTTCCCAACTCTACAACCTGACACTTACCCTAAAATCTCTGGACCAGACTAACTCTCGGGCCCTTTTCTCAAGAATTGGGCCCACCCTCAGGCCCTAGGCCCATAACCCTAGGTGGCGACTCCAAACCCTTTAGTATGATCCTGATCCCTGTATTGGACCCTCATCAAATCTCTATCTCGAATGATGAACTTTACACTCCTATGAAATAAGCCTCCACGTATCTCCAAGCAATGGTGTGGCGGTGCGGGGCTTGTGGGTAAGCACACACGATGCACCCCTCCCTCATGAAAGAGAAAGAGAGGAGAGAGGAGAGAGGATGGAATGTATGCAAGTCCTTTACCCCCACCAAGGGGAAGAGAGATCTCATCTCCGGCTGCTATCACACTATGCATGGAGGTTGGGCTACTCTAGCAGGGTAGAACCTATCTTTAGGGATTTAGGTGGAGGGTTTGCTGTTGGTCTAGGTCTCCCATAATGAAAGGTATTGATGAGAGTATACGTATAGGGTCCCTACTTGTTGGATTTCTTCTTTCTAATCAATTCACAGTATTACATACCCACCCAGTACTCATGCTACAAAACACTATCCACAACTAGAATAAGACAAGAACAAAAAAATAGAAATTTTTTTTCTATTTTTTTGGCTTTTTGGGAACTTACTGGTAGGGATCCAGGGTTGCTTAGGTCAATTCCTGAGGTACTGGTACAAGGCGAAACCTGTCTTTATCATACTATGAGGCTTGGCGACCTCCACCAATACAACTATTATTGTAAGTTGTTCGTCTTAGGAATTCAATAAACGAAAAGGAAAAAGAAAACAAAGCAAACAAAGTGCTCTAATTTACCAAAAGAAAGTAAAAAATAACATGGAACTGACTCCCCGGCAATAGCGACATAAAATTTTTTGAATTTTAAAAGTAACCACAAGCGTACGGATCAGTGTAGCTAATGGGTCGAACACAAGGAGAGCATCCACTTTATTTTTAGCTTCTTTTAGTAATGCGAAAGTGTAACGATTGATTATGGTGATCTAATTCTATCTACCGACCTAAAACAAATGCATCTAATAGAATGTCCTAACCATAAGAAAATTGGAAATTGGAATTGAAATTAAAAATTGAACGGCCTAACCATTCACATCTAACCCTAACCATTAGTCATCTAGGAATTTAAATACTCAAACCACGCAATTAAAAAAAGCAAACAACTAAAATAAAAAGTGTTTAAAAATAAATAAATAAAATAAAAAATAAAAAAGCTAGAGAGAGGCACACAAGTAGGTATCTCTACTTAGCTTAAGGGATGCACCATAAATAATATGAGCTTCCCTACTTGACTAGAGAGTACTCTTACAAGAGCTTTTTTACTTGGCTTTAGAGGAAGGGATGCAATATAAATAATTAAAATAAAAGGATGGTTCAATGGCTAGAGTGGGGCAAAGCCAACATATGCATCTAGCCATGAACTTTAGGGGAAAGGGAAAGCAATAATGTAAAACTAAAAATTTAAAACCTAATTTAAGAATGATGGGTAGCAAGAAGAGGGAATGAGAGGGGGGGGTGAGAAGACTGCGTAGAAGCCTACTTACCTGAACTTCCATACTTGAAACCTTGAATTAAAATAGCTTGATTGATTTGAAATACTACCAGCCCTGAAAACCAGATTTGAGCTTGCTCCTCATCCATGCACAACAATTGTCTTCCATCATAGGACCTCTTGTATAACAAGTCCCCTTGAAGAATAAACTGGTGGAATATCTTCTTCGAAATTTCTTTTCTCTTTTTATGGCCTCAATCGGGTACTTCCTTTCCTTGATAAAATCCACAATATGTGCAAACCAAGACTGACCATCTATGGTGAGAGAGTTCACCGAATTTTTATAAATGGGTCTGCTTTTTTGTTCCACGAAGAGTGGTCAAACTCTAGCCATAGGGTTGCATTCTACCATGGAAGCCAAGGTTGCAAGGGCATCAGCAAATCGGTTGTTATCTCTTTGGAAGTATTCGAACAAGATCTTCTCAAAATGTCCAATCACTTCTTCTAGATGTTCTTGATACGGTTTCAGCTTTTCATCTCTAGTCTTCCACTTTCCTTGTATCTAAAAAATTACAATGGATGAATCACCATACACCTTGATCCTTTTTACCCCAATAGTCAAGGAGTTTCCAGTCCCAATGCACAACTTTCGTATTTAGCAATATTGTTGGTATAAGGGAAATTGAGGCGGAATGATGAAGGCAAGTAGAGGCCATCCAGGAGTGACAAGCAATATTCCCATGCCACAGCCCTTTCAATTAGCTACTCCATCAAAGAATAATTTCCATTCATTAGCTGCGTCTTCTTCTTCTATTGCTATGATTTCTTCATCGGGAAAGGCATTATCCAAGGGTCTTCCATCTTCTGTGGGGTGGGTAGCCAAATCATTGGTGTTATACCCAAACCCTAAAACTTCCTATTTAATGTTTAGGTGCAACGCCGGAGGACACCAGTACCAGTGAGCACTGGGTTGCATCCCTCTTTTGCCGAGGAAGGAAGGGTGACCCCACTTGCACCTGGTACCCATGCTTAAGTAATTGGAAGGGATTCTGGACCCGAAGGGAAAGGTCAGTTGAACCTCACACACACTAGAAACCTGGAGAAGGCCCCACTCAGACTAAGGAGAGATCTCCATACAAAGTTACCAGTTCAGCATTCACCGGCTGAACACCCTTCAGTGAGAATACTGGCCGAAAACGGGTTAATTTACCGCATGACCCGGATCTTCGCATCCGTGCACATCAAACCACCCCCAATAGTTGGTACAACCTATTAGGGAATAGATGAACGTATCCAGACACCCTAAGGTGGGCTCGTTAGTGCCAAATAATGGAATAACTCAGTATTGGGTAAAAACCCATTAATTCCCCAAACAGCCCTTAGTGGGACTTAAGTGGCTATAAATAGGGCTCTAACCATACATTTCTTCTCCTACCAAAATAGAAACAAGGAAGGGAAGAAAGAAGAAGAAGAAGAAGGAGAAGGAGAGGAAGGAAGGAGGAAGGCTAGGGCTCCATTCTTGAGGTAAGCCCATATGCTCATCTCTCCACACACACACACATAAATCTCTATCTATCTCTCTCTCTCCTTCCCATTTGACTCTTTATTGGGAGTAATGGAGACCCAACCAAATTCCACCTACCCAACCATAAATACTACATAATGGGAGAGGGAAATTAGAGTAAGAGACCTACATTGGCAAGGTTATTCACTCAACCTTGGGTCTAAGGACAAATCCCTATGAAATCCCTACCCAAAACCCTAGGATTTGGGAATTTAAACAGATCCTCTATGACCTAACATCCTAACCTAATCCTAAGTTGGGGAAAATGAAATTAAACCTAGGTATGGTGTGTGAGAGTGATCTCATGAGCCATTAATGACCATTCCGTGAGATCAACCTAAGTCTTCCCCAATGTATCCTAACCTAGACATGTGTATTGAGGAAATTTGGTGTACCTTGAAACCCTCTGTTGATCCACTCACTAATTTCACTAAACCTAAGCTAAGTGAAGTGTGTGAGGGTACCCTACATGAAAAACCAACCCTAAAATCACAAAACCCAATTTGTAAACTATACAAAAGAAGGAGAAAGGGGAATGGAGTTGGGAAAGGACACCCCACTGAAAAATAGGTATTTTCACCACCATACACGGGGGCCATAGGGCCAATAGGGCTGATCTGGGCAAGAAAACCCCAATTTTACCTTCACTGGTGGATGGTCACTGGCCAACCGGTGAAGGCAGGAACCATCCACCGATGAAAATATTACAGGATGTGCATTCCATTTGGATTCATCCACCGGTGAACTCATCGACGAATGACCACCACCGGTGAACCATTTTAAAGTTAATTTTTAATCCTTTTAATTGGGGCATGAGTCTTAGTGTCCCACTCCTCTATGAATAACCGAATAACATAAAAACACTATGTATCCTAGGAGTGGAACCAAGAAGTGACGGGGACATGCAACACGAAACCATCAACTATCTACCGCCATCTAGAACACGAGGTGAGGGGAGTTTGTGTGTTTTTATGGAATTCTTGCATCATAATACATATGTGAATGAATTTTATCATTTTACATATTATTATATTATTCCTTATATATGGTGTTGATGTGGCATGAGATTATGGATTATGATTTTGCATATGTGCGTGTGAGTGTGTGACTGGGGTGCAGGGTGACCAACGATTGGTGCCAGTGGCACTGAATGCTCAGGGTGTATGTGTGCATGTGGGTGTGTGACTGGGGTGTAGGGTGGCCAATGGTTGGTGCCGGTGGCACTGCATGCTCCGGGTGTATGTGTGCGTGTGGGTTTGTGACGGGTACAGGGTGGCCAACGGTTGGCGCCGACGGCACTGCATACTTAAGGTGAGTGTGTGTGTGTGGCTGGGGTCCAGGGTGGCCAATGGTTGGTGCTGACGACACTGCATGCTCAAGGTGTGTGTGAGTGTGATTGAATTGTGTTCTAGCATATTAGAATGCATTGGGCTAGGATAACCACCCTGGTGCTACAACCCTTGCCAATAGAGTTCTACATTTTGGCTAATGCTCTCGTCTGACGATTCGTGGTTGGGGATGATTTTTGGTGACTGAGGTGCGAAGATGCCAGCGTCGTGATAGACCCTCACATGATGTTTGATTCAGTGATGGGTACATCCTACATGTGACGTTGGACTCGATGTAGTGGTATCATGGGAGGGTTATTAATAGGGGTTTGTCGGGTAATGATGTGGTTCCAGAACCGGCATGCTCCTGACTCGTAACTAGCTAGTATCCCTAGGGATTGATAACGTACATTTATGACTGGGGATAACACTTACGTTGTAGTAGCACTTATACCCCCTTTAGACTTAGAAATTGTTGCTTAGAATTGCTTGATAATAAATGGATCATGTCACTGCACTCACATAATTGCATTCATATTGATGTGGTCGAGCATGAATATTCATACTATTGCATTTTCTTGGATTGTCATGATTGTTTGTGTGTGTTACCCTCACTGGGCTTCGTGGAAGCTCACCCCCTGTTGTTGCCCCTTTTTAGATGTCGATTCAGGAAATCCTTTGAAAACTATAATCGAGGTCCTAGCTCTCTACGGAGGTGACCTCTGGGATGAGGAGCTGGTTGCGCACGAGGATGGATGCGTGTGCGATGATTGTGCATTTGGAGCACTCTGAGGATGGGAGTATCATCTTCTATTTTTGATTCCTTTTGTACTTAACAAATGTAGCCCTATGGGGGCATAACTATAATTATGATTAAGATGTTAAAACATTCTTTTTGTGTAAATATGGTAAATATCAATAGAAATCACCAGTTGATATATATTTTGTTTATATTATAAGTATGTGATTTTAGAATTCATTTTATAATCTTATGAACTTAAAGTACTGCATTGTGGATCCTAGATGGATGGTGGACACGTGTGCATGTCCATGTCGCCAGCCTTCAGGTGAGTGGAGGCGGGGTGTGACAATGAGTGGTATCAGAGCGCGATACTCTACTTTAAGTCATAAACTTGTGAAATGTTGGGACTACTGGTGATTAGGTTATAAATAAAAGCTTAAAGATAAGTACATAAATCATAGTTCACACATAGGAGACAAGTTGAAGATAGAAGCCAATAACACTGATAATTTCATTAATAACAAATTCATCTTACAACTTTGAGAGAGGAGAATATAAAACTTAACTAGGAGAAAATTACATAGACGATAACTATCTGCTGAATAACTCTCAAGTAAATAACACTAATGGCACAAATAAAACATAATAGGATCATAACCCTAAGAACAAGATTGAAAGATAGGAGGACCTAGGAAAAACTACTGCTGGGGTGGATCATTGGGTGGTACTAAAGAAACAGGAGTAGTATCTGCTAGCCCAATGTAAGTGTCCCACCTACGGGTCCATACCTCCAGATGACTGACCCTATCATCAATGCTGTCCAGACGGGTATTCAGACCCTGAAAACCTATTTCCATAGCTTGCATCACCCGATCCCAACTTGCTGCATCACTTGGTGCAGTCGAAGAAGAAGCACCACCGGCATATTGAGATGAAGTGTAAGGAGGAGGTGGGGTAGTTACCCTACGGCCTTGACGCAATAGAGGTCCATCATCTTCACTATCCTCCCCATCTTCCTCACTCTCCTCGGCCTCCTCATCGTTTTCCATATCCATATCCTGGTCACCTCCTATAGGGACCATTACCGACACCCCCTCAGCATCACTACCATCATTAGGGTCAACCTTCATCTTCACTAAGGAGTGTAAATCGAAAGGATACCTCTTGGCTCCATCTGTAGGCTCATCAGCATAGGGGACCCCAAAGTGTACAAAAATACTAGTAAGGAGATTTCCATAAAGTAAATTTCCATCCTTTGGGTACTTGGCCCGGTATGCCATATGCCGCATCAATAGGTATGGGAGGTTGATCTAGAAACCCACATACAAGCATAGGGTAACATAGGCCTGGAGAAGGGAAACTTCATTGAAATGACCTCCAGCTGGTAATATGTTTAACTGAACTACCCTACAAAGCACCTTGGGCATGGTCCTGAAGCGACTGAACCTAGCCCATCCACTAGTGGTTCCAGTCAACTGCTGACACATCTCATCTAAACTATCTTGGGGCGTGAAGGCTCCCCTTCTAGTCTTGGGAGCACAATATACACTCTCCCCGGCTCTTGAAATCCCAGTAATAGCACCAAACTCGACTGTGGTGAAGGAGAGGTCTACTCTCATAACTCGACTCGTGAGACGATAATCATTCTGTCCTACTTCCTTACCCCTCAGATTGTAAAAGAACATTTGGACCAAGTGAGGATAACATCTGTCCCCCGGGTCTAACAGCGGTGACCAACCCAGTGCCTGGAACTACCTCGCTATACCAAAGGAAGGCATCTGGCCATGTAATATTGCCTTCCCTGAATCCACAAGTTTACTTCCAAACACCCCCCATTTTTGTGCACTCTCTGCAGAGCTAAACCAAAATCTGTCAAAGTTAGGTTTTGGAGGAGCTGGAATCTTCCTCGCAGCATTTCGACTACGTGTGTCTCTTCTAGAACTCATGACTGCATATAAACACAACAAATATACATAGCCAACTAAGTGTATACAAAAGGAAAGGCACATTTTGAAAGATTGCAAGAAATTTCACATAAATCACTAGTTAGGGTTTCACAGAGAAGAAAATTTGGGGAAAAAGGAAAATCTAGCAAAAATAGGAGGAAAACCTTACCTCTTGCACGAAATGTGGCGTGGATTGGTGGCAAAAATCACCGGATGATGTTCTTCCAACCTTGGGAGAGCTCTCCGGTCGTTCTTGGCAAGAAAAGGAAGAGGTTATGGTGAAAATGGGAGTTCTTGGCCAGCCCTTTTAAAAGACAGTAAAAGTGTTCACTGGCTGGCCGGTGAAACAATTACCATCCACCGGTGAGCATCCACCGGTGAACACTTTAAGCAATTTTCAGACCTTGTGGATCCATCCACCGGTGAACTCACCGGCGGATGATCATCCATTGGTGAGCATCCACCGGTGAAGGTAAAAAGGTGAGAATTTATTTTCTTTTCTTTATATGTGTGGGTCCATTTTACATATTTTCCTTCCCTCAATGGGTGGATACAGAGGATGTGGGTGTCTAAACCTAGTACATATAAAGACTTGAATATGCATGCACAGTTGTACTAAGTTGCCTATGTTACCTCTTATACAGGTAAGTTCACATGGCTCCTAGAAAATCATGAACACAAGTGGGACGGCTGCCTAAATGGCCATGCCGTACTACTACATCTACTATAGGTCGGCCACCGACTTTGGAACCAAGTAGAGAAGAGGTGCCCGATAGCACAGGCAGCCCCTATACTTTCTGCCCAGGATGTAGTGTCAATTATGGGCAACATGTTGCAAAGACTGCAATAGCAACAAAATGTGATGATGCAAGGGTTGCAACAGCAAAAATTGGAGTTTATGACGGGTCTAAATGCACAGATCAATGCTGTGTTTCAGACTTAGGAGGCACAGGCTGTTCCGCCACAGACATAGCCAGTACCTAACGTTGCTCCTACCACTATTCCCCAGGCACAGCAAGTCCCAGCACCAATGGGTCACCACACAACCCACCTAGAGGGCTCCAATGTACAATATGCCCCATGACCTGATGTACCAGTAACACAGGGGCAAATGACACCATAGAGCCAAGTCATACTGCCTATACCTATGGACAATGTGAAAGTGATGGAAATGTTCTAGAAGTTTAGGCCTCCCTACTTTGGTGGGATTGCGTAGGATCCTTTGGCACCCATCCTAGTGGCCCTACAACCTAACCTCACATGGGAACACTTTAAAGTGACGGTCTACAACAACTACTTCCCAGACAGTGTGAGGGAGAGGAAGGAAACAGAGTTTATGGAGTTGAAACAAGGGTCCAACTCTGTATTGGAATATCAACAAGAATTTGAGAAGTTGTTCTGCTTCGCACCTGAGCATTTGAAGAGGGATCAGACAAAGGCGAAGAGATTTGAGAAAGGGTTAATACCTGCTATAGGGACTGTGTTAGTGGCTCAGTACCTCCACAGTTATGTCCAGGTGGTTTAGGCTGCCAAATCCATTAAGGATAAACAAAGAGAGAACTATCATGCCATCCAAGGGAAGAGGACAGTGGCACCTAGCAGGTTTGGTAAGGGGACACATTCTAGTGCAGCCTCAGGTCAGTATAGAAGACCAAAAATAGGACAAGTACCACCACCACCTAGACCCATGGTAGCACAGTCTCAGACGGTCCCCTTAAGGTGTTTTTTCTGTCAACAAATGGGTCACTTTGCAAAGAATTGCTCACAGAGGAGACCAGATTAGTGCAGCCATTATCCGCCACCCGTCCGGCTCAGGCACCACAGGGAGCTAGACTGCAAGGGAAAGTGTTTGCACTGACTACCGAGGAAGTGGAGGCATCGCTTGGAGTGGTCACATGTACCTTATTGATATCGATGACCCTTACATATGTTTTGTTTGATATTGGTGCATCACATTCATTTGTATCCCCCACTTTTGCCGCTAAGATGAATATCAAGCCAAAAATGTTAACACACAAGTTAGTAGTTAGCACACCAACTGGGAGTGAGGTAGGATTAGAGGAGATTTATGAGCCATGTCCTATTCAAGTCTGTGGATGGGACATGATTGCCCATTTAATTAAATTAGAGATGCATGACTTCGATGTTATCTTAGGTATGGATTGGTTATCTGCCTATAGGGCATGTGTTTTATGTACTAAGAAGAAAATTGTATTCAAACTTCAAGGAGGAGGTGAGTTTGTTTACAAAGGGAGAAAAGTCAAGAAATCCAAGAAACTAGTGATATTTGCACTTGAAGTGAGAAGATTACTAGAGCAAGGATGTGAGGCTTATTTGGCATCTGTGATTGACACAACTGAGGAGAGTAAGTCGGTAGAGGAAATAGAAGTAGTGAGAGAGTTTTCAGACATCTTTCCTGATGACTTACCTAGACTACCCCCAGACCGATAGACTGAATTCACTATTGATCTGATCCCTGGGGTAGCACCTATATCAAAAGCTCCATATAAGATGGCACTTTTAGAACTGAAGGAGTTGAAGGAACAATTACAAGATTTATTGAAGAAAGGGTTCATCCGACCTAGTGTGTCCCCATGGGGAGCACCGGTACTCTTTCTTAGGAAGAAGGATGGGAGTATGAGAATGTGCATAGACTACAGGGAACTTAATAAACTGACTATCAATAATAGGTATCCGTTGCCCAGAATCGATGACCTTTTTGATCAATTGCAAGGTGCAACCACATTCTCCAAAATTGACCTCACATTTGGTTATCATCAACTCAAGATTAGAGAGGGTGACATCAGGAAGACAGCTTTCACGACCCGTTATGGACACTATGAGTTTTTAGTTATTCCATTTGGACTAACCAATGCCCCCGCAGTGTTCATGGAGTTGATGAATAGAGTATTCCACAATATGTTAGACAACTTTGTCATCGTGTTCATCGACGACATTTTGATCTATTAGAAGAGCCGGGAGGAACATGCTACCCATTTGAGATTTTCCATTCAGAGACTGAGAGAGAAGCAGTTGTATGCAAAATTCAGTAAATGTGAGTTTTGGCTTACACAAGTGCATTTCTTAGGGCATGTTGTCTCGGAGAAGGGCATTGAAGTTGATCCTGGAAAGGTAAAGGCTATGGTAGAATGGGAGGCACCTAAGAATGTAGGTGAAATTCGTAGCTTCCTGGGGTTAGTGGGATTCTACAGAAGGTTCATAAAGAATTTCTCACGCATTTCTGGACCTATAACTCGACTAACACGTAAGGGAGTGAATTTGAATGGTCTAAGGAATGTGAAGAAAGTTTCTAGGAATTGAAGCAGAAATTAATAACAGCTCTAGTACTCACTATTCCAGAAGATAACGCCGGAATGGTAGTATATAGTGATGCATCCAAGTTGGGCTTAGGCTGTGTGTTGATGCAAAATGGCAAGGTTGTAGCATACGCATCTCGATAGCTGAAGGACTATGAAAAGAATTACCCCACCCATGACTTGGAGTTAGCAGCGGTCACTTTTGCTTTAAAGATTTGGCAGCATTATTTATATGGGGAAAAGAGTGAGATCTACAGCGATCATAAGAGTTTGAAATACTTTTTCACCCAAAAGGAGCTGAATATGAGACAAAGAAGATGATTGGAACTGATGAAGGATTATGATTACACCATCCATTTCCATCCGGGGAAGGCCAACGTAGTGGCTGATGCATTGAGCAGGAAATCTCAAACTCTATCCCCAGCAGCCTTGTCGGTGAATGAACAGCTGATTGAGGAAGTTAGAAGAATGGATTTGGACCTACTAATGAATAAGGTGGCAGTGACCTTGGCTGCACTTATGATACAACCATTGTTAGTGGGGAAAATCCAAGCCGCCCAAGTACTAGATGAGGATCCTTAGAAAATAGTAAGTGATATCAAAGAAGGAAGACAAAAAGATTCAAATTTCAAGTTGACTAAAGATGGGGTCCTCAAGTTCAAGTATAGACTTTGCGTACCAAAGGATGAAGAGATGAGGGAATTAATATTGAAAGAAGCTCACAGCTCACCCTACTCCATCCATCCCGGTAGTACAAAAATGTATAAGCATTTAAAAAGGTTCTATTGGTGGTTTGGCATGAAAACTGACATAGCCACCCATGTAGCCAAGTGCTTGAATTGCCAACAGATCAAAGCAGAAAGGCAAAGGCCACATGGCTTATTACAACCCCTACTCATATCGGAATGGAAATGGGAAAACATTACCATGGATTTTGTCATAGGATTGCCGCGTACTCAGAAAGGGAATGACACAATCTGGGTAATTGTAGACTGACTGACCAAGGTGGCCCACTTCATCCCTATGAGAATTACTTACTCCATGGAAAAGTTGGCTCAACTGTATGTTGAAAATATTGTCTGATTACACGGTGTACCGGCAAGCATTGTCTTCGACCGTGATACTAGATTCACCTCCAACTTCTGGAAATGTCTACAGAAAGCAATGGGGACGCAACTGAATTTTAGCACGGCATTCCATCCACAGACAGATGGGCAATCAGAAAGGACTATACAGACCCTAGAGGATATGTTGCAGGCTTGTGTATTGGATATGAGCTATAGCTGGGATGAACACTTGTCACTTATAGAGTTCTCCTACAATAATAGCTACCAAGCTACTATAGGCATGGCACCTTATGAAGCCCAGTATGGTAAGAAATGCAAAACGCCTTTGTATTGGGATGAAGCTAGAGAAAGGAGGATCCTAGGCCCAAAACTGATCCAAGCCACTTGTGAGAAAGTGGATGTAATCAGGGAGAGAATTAAGGTGGCTCAATCAAGACAGAAAAAATATGCGGATGTCAGACAGAAGCACCTAGAGTTTGAGGTGGGTGATAAAATTTTTCTAAAAGTATCCCCAATGAGAGGAGTGAAGAGGTTTGGCAAGAAGGGAAAGCTAAGTCCTCGATACATGGGACCTTATGAAATATCGGGTCAAGTCGGAACAGTAGCTTACCAGGTCACTATGCCACCCGAATTAGAAGGAGCTCATAATGTGTTTCATGTTTCCATGCTCAAGAAGTACATTTCTGATCCAGCTCATATTTTGACACATGTACCCTTGGAACTTGACGCTGATTGGAAGTATGTAGAATAGCCAAAAGAAATCATTGACCAGAGAGACCACATTCTCCATAATCAGACTATTTCTTATGTACTAGTCGAGTGGAGGAATCACTCCAAACAAGAAGCATCTTGGGAACGTGAGGAGGAAATGAAGAAGAAATATCCTCAGTTGTTTGGATCACCAGGTACATCAAATTTCGGGGGTGAAATTTCTTGTAAAGAGGGGGGAATGTTATACCCGAACCCTAAAACTTCCTATTTAATGTTCAGGTGCGACACCGGAGGACACCAGTACCAGTGAGCACTGGGTTGCATCCATCTTTTGTCGAGGAAGGAAGGGTGACCCCACTTACACCTGGTACCCATGCTTAAGTAATTGGAAGGGATTCTGGACCCGAAGGGAAAGGTCAGTTGAACCTCACACACACTAGAAACCCTGGAGAAGGCCCCACTCAAACTGAGGAGAGATCTCCATACAAAGTGACCAGTTCAGCATTCACCGGCTGATGGTCACCGGTGGATGGAGCATACACCGGTGAGAATACTGGCCGAAAATGGGTTAATTTGCCATGGGACCCAAATCTTCGCACCCGTGCACATCAAACCACCCCCAATAGTTGGTACAACCTATTGGGGAATAGATGAACGTATTCGGACACCCTAAGGTGGGCCCGTTAGTGCCAAATAATAGAATAACCCGGTATTGGGTAAAAACCCATTAATTCCCCAAACAGCCCTTAGTGGGACTTAAGTCGCTGTAAATAGGGCTCTTACCATACATTTCTTCTCCTACCAAAATAGAAAGAAGGAAAGGGAGAAAGAAGAAGAAGAAGGAGAAGGAGAGGAAGGAAGGAGAAAGGCTAGGGCTCCATTCTTGAGGTACGCCCATATGTTCATCTCTCCACACACACACACATAAATCTCTATCTATCTCTCTCTCTCCTTCCCATTTCACTCTTTATTGGGAGTAATGGAGACCAAACCAAATTCCACCTACCTAACCATAAATACTACATAATGGGAGAGGGAAATTAGAGTAAGAGACCTACATTGGCAAGGTTATTCACTCAACCTTGGGTCTAAGGACAAATCCCTATGAAATCCCTACCCAAAACCCTAGGATTTGGGAATTTGAACAAATCCTCTATGACCTAACATCCTAACCTAATCCTAAGTTGGGGAAAATGAAATTAAACCTAGGTATGGTGTGTGAGAGTGATCTCATGAGCCATTAATGACCATTCCATGAGATCAACCTAAGTCTTCCCCAATGTATCCTAACCTAGACTTGTGTATTGAGGAAATTGGGAGTATCTTGAAACCCTATGTTGATCCACTCACTAATTTCACTAAACCTAAGCTAAGTGAAGTGTGTGAGGATACCCTACATGAAAAACCAACGCTAAAATCACAAAACCCAATTTGTAAACTATACAAAAGAAGGAGAAAGGGGAATGGAGTTGGGAAATGACAACCCACTGAAAAATACGTATTTCCACCACCATACACAGGGGCCACAGGGCCAATAGGGCTGATCTGGGTAAGAAAACCCCAATTTTACCTTCACCGATATGGTCACGGGCCAGCCGGTGAAGGCAGGAACCATCCACCGGTGAAAATATTGTAAGATGTGCATTCCGTTCGGATTCATCCACTGGTGAGCATCCATTGGTGAACCAGTTTAAAGTTAATTTTTAATCCTTTTAATTGGGGCACGAGTCTTAGTGTCCCACTCCTCTATGAATAACTGAATAACTTAAAAACATTATGTATCCTAGGAGTAGAATCGAGAAGTGACGGGGACGTGCAACACCAAACCATCAACTATCTATCGCCATCTAGAACATGAGGTGAGGGGATTTTGTGTGTTTATATGGAATGCTTGCATCATAATGCATATATGAATGAATTTTATCATTTTGCATATTATTATATTATTCCTTATATATGGTGTTGATGTGGCATGAGAATGTGGATTATGATTGTGCATGTGTGCATGTGGGTGTGTGACTGGGGTGCAGGGTGACCAATGGTTGGTGGCGATGGCACTCCATGCTCAGGGTGTGTGTGTGTGTGTCTGTGTGTGTGACTGGGGTGCAGGGTGGCCAACCGTTGGTGCTAGCGGCACTGCATGCTCAAGGTGAGTGTGTGTGTGTGACTGGGGTGCAGGGTGGCCAATGGTTGGTGCCGGCAGAACTGCATGCTCAAGGTGTGTGTGAGTGTGTGAGTGTGATTGAATTGTGTTGTGGCATATTAGAATGCATTGGGCTAGGATAATCACTTTGGTGCTACAACCCTTGCCAATAGGGGTTTACGTATTGGCTAATCCTCTCGTCCGATGGTCCGTGGTTGGGGATGATTTTTGATGACTGAGGTGCAAAGATGCCAGCGTCGTGATAGACCCTCATGCGATGTTTGATTCAGTGACGGGTATACCCTACATGCGATGTTGGATTCCATGTAGTGGTATCATGGGAGGGTTATTAATAGGGGTTTGTCGGGTAACAAGGTGGTTCCGGGACCAGCATGCTTCTGGCTCGCAACTAGCTAGTATCCCTGGGGACTAATAGCGTACATTCATGAATGGGGATAACACCTACATTGCAGTAGCACTTATACCCCCTTTGGACTTAGAAATTGTTGCTTAGAATTGCTTGATAATAAATGGATCATGTCATTACACTCACATAATTGCATTCATATTGATGTGGTCGGGCATGAATATTCATACTGTTGCATTTTCTTGGATTATCATGATTGCTTGTGTGTGTTACCCTCACTGGGCTTCGTGGAAGCTCACCCCCTGTTGTTGCTCATTTTTAGATGTTGATTAAGGAAATCCTTTGGAAACTGTAATCGAGGTCCCGGCTCTCTAGGGAGGTGACCTCTAGGATGAGGAGCTAGTTGCACACGAGGATGAATGCGTGTGCGATGATTGTGCATTTGGAGCACTCTGAGGATGGGAGTATCATCTTTTATTTTTTATTCTTTTTGTACTTAACAGATGTAGCCCTATGGGGGCATAACTGTAATTATGATTAAGATGTGAAAACATTCTTTATGTGTAAATATGGTAAATATCAATAGAAATCACCAGTTGATATATATTTTATTTATATTATAAGTATGTGATTTTAGAATTTATTTCATAATCTTATGAACTTAAAGTACTGCATCGTGGATCCTGGATGGATGGTGGACACGTGTGCGTGTCCATGTTGCCAGCCTTCAGGTGAGTGGAGGCGGGGTGTGACAGAAATTCCTAGGGAGGAAACTTCTGAAAGAACTCTAGCATCACTGTCTTTATGGGCATATGCAAAAAGCAAAGCTACATAGTAAGTTGGGTGTCTAGTGTTTGCTCTGCCATGTCATTCAGGCCAAAAGTAGTGGAGTAGAATAGAGTTTATTAAGCGAAAAAAGGAGAAAAAAATGTGCAAATGTCATTACGCTTGGTAATATGTTTTGGTCAAAAACACTCCAACGCCTTAGTCATTGGTTTCCTATTTCTTCACAATTAGTTTTATCTTAAGATAAGGATGTTTTGGAAGAGACGAAGTGAGTTCCAAATTAAGAAATATGCTAGTGCCTGGAATTGATAAAAGGTAATAAAAGTTCAAGTGTGGGGGTCCCTTGTAAGAAAAATTATCTTTACTTTGTATTGGTATGGGTCTTACCTTTAGCCAAGGTTGGGATTTATTTATTCTAAATTTTAGGTGTATATTCACTGCAAACACCCACGAGACACAACTCATCCACTAGGGGTCACCCAGGGGTTTAAAGGCTTATTGGACATGCTAAGTGCAACCGTGATTCCTACGAAAGTGAGTTAGGTTTTTTGTTTTTAATCTTTTTCATTTTATTTTTCTCAAGGACTAGCAAAGTCTAAGTGTGGTGGAATTCTAATGAGCACATTTATGTGTGAAATATAGGGTAATAAAACATGCATTTTACATATTTAGAATGGAGCTACCTTAGGTTTTACTTTCTTTTTGCAGGTTTTATATTTTCAAGGCTTTAAGGACTATCGGACACTATATCTCCAATTTTACATATAAAGAGGCCCTATTTCTTTTCATGGTTACAATGAGGATGATTGAGCAAGATGGACGTGTTCAATTGCAAGTACACATTCGTTTGGTTAACTATACAAGTGATTATTCTTTTCAGATCAGAAAAAGAATAATGGATAAAAATTGAACCGAGATGCAGAACCAACCCATCTACAGTTGTTCCAAGGGTATAAGAAATATTCTAAAAGCCAATAAGGATTGATGGACCACATCCTTAAGTGATTGAAGATTCATTTTTGATAACAACAACTACCTAGTGTAGTTGGTGAGTTGTTGTGTGCAAAATCGCTTGCTTATTAGGAGGTCTCAAGTTCGAACCTCTTAACTGCCATTTTGTTGAGGTTTTTATTTTATAAGATTTTCTCTTTCCTACTCATCACTCAAAGGAGGTCGGCCAAAGGATTTCTTACGCAAGAGGAGAGAGAAATAAGGAAATAAAGAGAAAAATAGAAAAAAGGGAGAAAAAATAGGAAAGAAAAAAAAATAATTAAAAAAAATCATCCAAGATGCTACCCATGTTTGAAGAAGAGAGAGAAAAAAAAAAGGAAAAAGAAGCAAAATCATTGAAGATTCCCTACTTCCTACAATTCTCTATCTTCTCTCTCCTCCACCTCATCAACAAGATAAAAAAAAAAATCTTTTTTTTTAGAAGCTAAAATCTTTAGCTTCCCTCCCCCATTCTCTATATAATAGAATTAACATAAGGGGAGGAGGCAATTCATTCTTCTTCTAGGGTTTTTTTTTTTAGTTGTTCTATCTCTTTCTCTAGCTCGAGTTCTAGGTTTATGCTTTAATCACTTTTGTAATAGCTTTTTATGTCAATTAATGCAAGCACACTTTTATTCTTTTTCGGCATTTCATATTTATGATTTATGCAATTGAGTTGTAATTTTTAAAGTTATAGTTCTAGGCTTAGATCTAGGTGACAAGATCACGAGCTGTGGAACATCTTTTTTTTTTTCAAGTTCAGTTTTTTTTTCAAGATTTGTTTTCTCTAGTACTAGAAATTTCAGATTTGGTTTATTCCAGATCTGGTTTTTAGTACTGGTAGTATCTCAAATCACCCAAGCTTTCAAGTTCAAGTATTGATTCAAGTAAGTAGGCTCCTTCAATAATCTTCTCTTCCCCCTCTCATTCCCTCTTCTAACTACCCTTTATTTCTTAATTTAGGGTTTTAATTTCAATTGTTATATTATTCCTTTCCCTCCCCAAGGTTCATGGCTAGTATATGTGTTGGCTTTACCCCTCCTAGCCATAGAACCATCAATTTATTACTTTTATTTTAATTGTCTCCCTTTCCCTTAAGCCAAGTAGAGTAACCCTTGTAAGAGTGACTCTCTGGTCAAGTAGGAAAGCTCATATTATGATGCATCCCTCGGGCTAAGTAAAGAAACCTACTTGTGAGTCTCTCTCTAGCTTTATCCCCTTTCTTTTACTTCATTTTTATTTCAACATTTTTTCCTTTATTGCTTTTTTTTTAATTGTGTGGGTTGTTTATTTTCAGTTATTTCTTTGTTTAATTTTAATTGCGTGGCTTGCGTCTTTAAATTCTTAGATGTTGAATGGTTAGGACATTATTTTAGATACATATGTTTAGGACAGTAGTTAGAATTAGATCACAATCATTAATAAGTTCACTTTCGCATTATTATAAGAAGCAAAAAAATAAAGTGGCTGCTCTCCCTGAGTTCGACCCATAGCTATACTAATCCGTATGCTTGTAGTTACATTTAAAATCTCAAACATTTCTACTATTCTAGTTCACAGATTTCTCTGAAACTTTGTATTGTTATATTTCTGTTGATGTTGTCTCTGAAATAAAGAATTTAAACGAGATTGAAACTACTCTTTATTTTCTATCTTTTGTCTCCCATCGTCTTTTCAGGTAGTAATCTATCAGTTAGGTCAATTTCTTCTTCTATTTTTTTTCTTTTTTGCTCATCAATACTCTATTCTCAATTCCATTATATTATCTTCAATTCTTGTTGTTTCTACTATTCTAGTTCACAAATAGAATAAGTTGCTTGAAGAATAAAGAATTCCCATATCCTGAAACTAGCAATAAAGAATCTACTCACCAAGAATTAGTTTCTTGAAGAATAACAACAGAACAATGGCATCATAACAACCAATAACCAGAACCAGCATTTATTATCAAGAATCAGTTGTTTGAAGAATAATAATAGAAATAACCACAAATAGATTTATAAAAAGGAAACAAACTTAGAAACTCCAGCAAAAATTAAATTCCACATCTTTAGTTAAATTCTATAAATTATTAACAACAATTGACTCCATATGACCACATAATCTCCTCATATTGGGTGGCTTAAATCAATCTAGTTAGAATGCAAAACCTGAAAAGACCATCTTAGTAACAGACGACTACTTAAACAGTAAGTAATTAGCTCTCCATTACTTGTTCATTAACATACCATGATATGATATTATTAGCACTTTTTGGTGGTGAATTACTAATCTATTTTTTCTTTATTATTATTATTTTTAAGAGAATCTATAATCTATTCCAATTAATATTCATATCAATGGATAGAAGTTGGATGTATACAAGTAGGGTTTCCAAGGAATACTTGGAAGGAGTTGAACATTTTCTCAATATTGCATTACGGAAACTTCTTGTGATGGAAAAATTCCATGTCCTTGTGTTGACTGTGTTAATGCTTATTGGAGGAATCGGAGAGAAGTGTACAAGAATTTGGTTTGTAATGGATTTCTTGCTAGTTATAATTGTTGGTTTTGTCATGGGGAATCAAGATTGACATCTTTGATCCCTAATGATAGTCATGTACAGCAAGACTCGCAATTGTCACATGATATGCATGGGTTGTTACATGACTTGTTTGGAGCTCAAAGGGAAGAACAAACTATAGATGAAGATGGTCCATCAGTTGAACAACCTAGACATGAACTAGATGTAAAAGCACAAACATTTTATAATTTCACCAAAGATGCAGATCAAGAATTATTTCTGGGCTGCAAGACATTTAGCAAGCTTTCTTTCATCGTGCATTTATTTCATTTGAAATGCCTTAATGGATGGAGTGGCAAATCCTTTACAATGTTGCTACAATTATTGAAACAGGCATTCCCTATAGATGAAGCATTTCCCAATTCGAGCTGTCAAACTAAAAAGTACTTAGGAAAATTGGGTCTGGGTTATGAAAAAATCGATGCTTGCCCAAGCAATTGTATATTGTATTGGAAGGAGAAAGTAAATGAAGAATCATGATTGACATGTGGTGCTTCTAGATGGCAAAGAAATGAGAATGACAAGGACAATGATGCACCAATTTTGTCTAAAAAAAAAAATCAGCTAAAGTCTTAAGCTATTTTCTATTGAAACAAAGACTACAAAGATTATATATGTCATCAAAGCTAGCTTCCTCTATGAGATGGCATGACAATGGTCGTAATAAGGATGAGGCATTAAGACATCCTGCTGATTCTCTTGCTTGGAAAGAATTTGACTCCTGGTATCCAGATTTTTCCTCAGACCCTAGGAATATGAGATTGGGGCTTGCTAGTGATAGATTTAATCCATTTAGGTCACTAAGCAGTACGTACAGCTCGTGGCCTATTATTTTGATTCCATACAACTTGCCTCCATGGATGTGTATGAAGCAATCTACCCTTATCTTGTCTTTGCTTATTCCTGGATCGAATGGTCCTGGAAATGACATTGATGTGCATTTGTAGCCTTTAATAGAGGAGTTGGTAGAATTATGGGGAATAGGCATAGATACTTTTGATGCCGAGAGTAAGGTGACTTTTCGAATGTGTGTAGCATTAATGTGGACAATTAGTGACTTCCCTGCATATGCTTACTTATCTGGATGGAGTACCAGTGAGAAATTGGCATGTCCGTCTTGTAACTATAACACTTATAGTAGGTAGCTCAAGCATTCAAGAAAGAATTGTTTTATGGGCCATCATCGATTTCTAGAGTCATCTCATAGAGTTCGATTTGATAAGTGAGCATTTGATGGGAGTACAGAATTTGAAATTGCACCTACTCCACCATCTGATTCCACAATGTTAGGTTGGCTACAAGGAATGAAATTCTCTTATGGAAAGAAGACATGCAAGTTAACTGGCAAGAGAGCAAGATCTGAGAGAAGCAAAGAAAAGGTAGATGGGCCACAACCTTTGAAAAAGAGAAGTATTTTTTTTGAATTGCCTTATTGTGAATATAATTTATTATGTCATAATCTTGATGTGATGCACATAGCAAAAAATGTATGTGATAATTTACTTGGCACACTTTTAAACCTTGAGTGGAAAACAAATGATCATGTTAAGTCACGTCTTGACCTACAAGATATGGATATAAGACCTGAACTGCATCTGCAACAACATGGGTCTAAAGCATATTTTCCTCCCGCTTGTTTCACAATGGGACGAAAGGAGAAAGAGATGTTTTGCAAATGCTTAAAGAGTGTGAAAGTTCCAGATGGTTATGTATCAAACATATCATGGTGTGTGCATGTTGATCAATTGAAAATATTAGATCTTAAGAGCTATGACAATCACATTTTGATGCAACAACTTCTTCTAATAGAAATTCGGGGACTTTTGCCTAAGAATGTTACATCTGTTATAATTGAATTGTGTAATTTCTTCAGAGAATTATGTTCTAAAGTTCTACATGAAGAGGGACTTGAGCGCCTTAACTCTCGAATTGCAATAAGACTTTGCCATATGGAGAAGATTTTTCCTCCATCTTTCTTTACCGTTATGGTGCATCTAGTAATTCATTTGGCAACAAAGGACAAGATTGCAGGACCAGTACATTACCGATGGATGTATCCTATAAAAAGGTATACTTTTTTAATTTGTAATATTTTATATTCAAATTTTTTGTTGTTTAATTAATTCTTCATATAGAAACTCTTAAAAATTGTCTGACTAGGCACTTGTCAAAATTGAAGTGTTATGTGCATAATAAAGCTCATCCAGAGGGTTCGATTGTAGAGGGGTATCTAGCAGAAGAGTGTTTAACACTTTGTTCAAGATATATATCCAGAGTTGAGACGAGATTTAGTTGACAAGCAAGAAATGATGATTATGTTGAAGTTACCTTAAAACAAAAATCATCTATTTTTGGTACATTAGGTAAACCAATAGGGGCGGAAAAAAATATATGGTTGGATAAACAAACTTGACTACAAGAACATCGGTATGTGCTCTTTAATTGTGATGCAGTTGTTCCATTCATATAGTAAGTTCCTATCATTATAACTATATTAATAAGAATTTTAATTGCATTACCTTTATTAGTTATACTACACTAATATTTATGCAGGGAATATACTGCAACAATTAGAAGGCAACATCGTTCACATCGCTTAAATGATTATCAAATAAAGAGCATTTATACTGAAAATTTTCAAGAATGGTTCAAATCCCATATAAGTGTATAAATTTTTGTGATATCTTTATATATATTGAGTTTACACTATATGTATTGTGATATGACATATCTAATTACAAATTAGGTTGCACGGTTGGATGAATCAAGAAACGAACAAATTACTGATGAAATAAGATTGCTTGCTTGAGGTCCAAACCGAGTGGCAAAAAAGTTACTCCGGATTGAATGTAAATGGTTTAAGATTTCACACCAAAGAACGGTCACAGAGGTTAAAAACATAAAATTATGGAGTTATGAGCGTTGCAAAGACCTCAAGCTATTCTACTGTAAATGACAAACACCTAGTTACAGGAGATGTTACATACTATGGGATATTAGTGAATATTATTGAACTGAACTATTATAAAAAATTCAAAATTAAGTTGTTCAAGTGTGATTGGGTTGACGTTGAACAAGGTAGAGGAAGAAAGGATGATGGATTTGGCTTTACACTTGTTAACTTCTCACATTTGATACATACTGGTAACCAATTACGTGATGATCCTTTTGTGCTACCAACTCAAGTGCAACAAGTATTTTATGTTCCAGATTCAAAAGAGAAAGGTCGGTCTGTTGTTATCAAGATAAAGCATAGAGATGTGTTTGATATGAGTGAAGTGGTCACTGATGATATGGATCGATCATATTTGGAGAATGACTCACACAACATTCAAATATTGGAAGATACGTGTGAGATTGCTGAAGACAGTATTGGATAGGTGAGGAATGATGTAGTTGGGACAACGGTTGACTCATCATTTATATTTAATTTTTAAACAATGGAAGATGGTCATTTGGATGATTCAGAGTCTAATGATACTGAAGTAGATGACTTTAATTAATTTTTTTTTGTTAAATAGATTTTAAGTAATTTCAAATCAATTGTTACATTTGTTGTTCTTTTCGTACATGATTAGTCTAACTACACGTTTTACTACTTTGTAACAATATTCAGTTCTCAATTATGTGTTTGTTTTTTTTTTTAATCATATGTATGAGTAAAAGAATTCTATAATTATTTAAATGTGCATTATCTCTACTTCTTTATAGTTCAATCATAGTTAACCTTACTCATTTGCAGAAGTGATATTTATCTGAAATAAATTTATCAAACGCTGAGCAAACACAACAACCCAACTCCGAATCTGATTGCAATGGTGAGAATGTTGTTATTACAAGTATGTACAATAATGATGTAACTATAATTATGCTATGTTTTATATATTATTGTGATTGAAATTTATTACATCATTTGATAACTTTTTTTTGAGTTATTATTTTGACTAGATGAATCTAGAACTAGGAACCGTCGTGGTCCAACATTATTGAAAGATGTGTGAAATTTATCGACTGGCCAAAGAATTGTTGTACAATGAAATAATGAAGGACAACTAATTGGATAGGAGGGAGGCTTGTTAGGTTAGTTTCTTGGAACTATAACGAAAAAAGGAACATTTTGCCCTTTAAATTTCAATGACTGGAGAAAGATACCAAGAATTGTAAAGAGTGCATGCTAGAGGCTGTGCAGGCATTTAAATATTAGAGTTTTTTTTTTTTAACTATTTTCTGTAAAATTTAGTTTTATATTATGAGGACCTACAATGATTATAAATGTTAAAATTTATGCAGACTAAGTTTGACTTAGGGGGGAAAGATCATTCAAAATGGATTTTTAACTCAGTCAGTTCAAAGTGGAGAAATTACAAAAGTGATTTAAAGGAACTTAATTTTGATGATAACAAATCTCCCATGGAGCTATTGAGGAATGTTCCAAAAAATGTGGGTTAGTCTTGTGTAATTTTGGTACTCAGAAGAAGGGAAGGTAATACTTTAAATGTGTTGTGATTTTGTGTGAATGCGTTTTTTCTTTTATATATGAGCATTATTATATTTCATTGATCAACAAAGTTTTAGTAAAATTGTGACATTGAAATAATGTGAGTGGTATGCTTGTAATAATCTTTTGACTATGTTATGTGTATGCTTAAAGAAACGTAGCACAAAAAATAAGGCGAATTCGTGATGAGAAGGTAATTATTGAGAAGATTATAACTGAAAAATGAAATTGTTATGTTATTCATTTCTATTTTGGTATGAAGTTTTTAATTATGATATTTGTAATGTGAAAATAGCATAAAGAAATTGGAGTGGAGCTAGACTGTGCAGACTTATATATAATTACTCATAAACGCAGAGACGGGGATCTTGTAGATGACATTACACGAGCTATGATTGTATGTATTATTTATATTTTTTAATTAAAATAATATTCAAATATTATATTTTAAATATAATCACACTTATTTGAAGTAACATACTTGTTTGTAAATTGCAAGATAAAATTGAGAGAAAAAAATCAGAATCCAATACCTCCCAAAATATGAGTGAGAATATCATTTGGGATAATGACATTTATTCTTAAGTGAAGAAAAAATATAGATGTGGACGTGTTTTTGGGTTAGGATTACTTCCTACAACTTCTTGTCTCCTTGGAGAAATTAGGAGAAGTTCTAAACATGATAAAATGGTGCTTTTACTGAAAAATAAGGTTGATACAATGTAAACCTTAATTGAAAAACTTGTGTCAACCATTTAAGATTTACGTCATGAGTTTAACATGGAAGATTGTACACTCCCTCCTTCACAGTTGATGGAACAGGTAATATAAATATTTAAAATTTTATATTGAAAAATACTTATAATTTAGTGATTTTTATTTTTAACATTTTTTCTTAATGATAATCCATTTTTATCTATATGTGTGTGATAGGTACTTGGTACTTTTAATAGTCAAAATGAGTCACCACAACAAGGTAGAGTGATATACAATTATTGATATTGTTATGAGTATATACAATTTGATTATAAAATAATTTTTTTTTATCACAGAAAATAACTCAGAAATCAAAATGGAGCTTGAGAGGCTTGGATCGGAAGAAGCAGCACTTAAAAACTAGTGGAGTCTGATAGTTTTCTCTTTTTTTTTACTATATAATTTGAATTCTCAAAGTATGATGGAGTTTATTTTTTTTTTAATAAGATTGTGGAATTTGTTTTTTTGGATACAATTGATTGGGATGATTATGGATTTTGTTCTTTTTTTTTTTTTTTTTTTTTTAAATTTAAGTGATTTGGTTGATAAACAGGATTTATACATTTATGTATATTTTTTAATATATAAGTTACTATATTGTGTATTAGATAGAAAACATAGGCTCAATAAACATTCGCAATTAAAATTCACAGCTATAGATTTTTTACACAATATTCACCATTACAAAAGCGTAGTTACAAATTGAGATGAAAATTTGTGCATCTAAATTCCGTAGGTACAGATTTTGTTGTATAAAAAATTTCATCACTATAAAAGTGCAGTTACAAATTTTGGAGCACAAAATTTCGCAGTTAAAATCCGTAGTTATAGATTTTGCTGCACAAAAAATATGCCACTACACAAGCGCAGTTATAAATTTTTAAGGTGTAAAATTCCGTAGCTAAAATCCGCAGCTATCGATTTGCTATGGAAAAAACGTGCAGTTAGAATTCTGCAGCATTAGATTTACTGCGAAAACATTCACAGCTATATATCCGCATCTATAAATTTGCCATGGAAAAAATTCACAGTTTAAAGTCCGCAACAACCGATTTACTCCAGAAACATTCGCAGCTACATATCTGTAGCTATAAAGTTGCTGTGAAAAAAATACACAGTTAAAAGTCTGCAGCAATAGATTTACAGCGGAAACATTTGCAATTAAATATCCACAGCTATAGATTTACTACGGATAAAATTCACAATTAGAAATACACAACAATAGATTTTTTGTGGAAACATTTGCAGTTAAATATCCACAGCTATAGAGTACCATGTCCCTGGGTGTGAAATCCGTAGCTACAGACTTAGCGACGACACTTATAGCTGTGGATAGAAAACCGCAGGTAATCCGTAGCAATAGGCCTACTTTGTTGTCGTGTCTGGTTTAATGTCAATTTTGGTTCTTAAGGGATCATGAAGATATTGTTATGAGCTTGGTTCAGATGTACATGGTTCAATGGCTGGTTCATTCGAACACTAATTTAATGGTTCAATATTTGTTTCAGCAACTATTATCTAAGAGTGGGTTTCCTACCTGTGGGCTATACCATGTGGTGAGATCACAAACGTTGCTGCCAAGGGTGAGTCCAAGTCTTATGTTAACTTCTTTTTATTAAAATAGACAGCCATACAAGAGGATTGAGTGGAGTAGGAATTCTCTCTAGGAGTTGATAACTAACATCTCCTATTGGTCAGCAAGAAAATCGGTTCAGCTGGAATGGTTTCCTTATTGAAGTGGACAGCAAGTTAGTGGAATGCCAACAAGACTTCATGCATGAAATATGGAATGTAGACAACAAGTCCTTGAGTGATGATCTAGTACAACAGCACTATACAAACATGTAGAGTCCAAAGAAAGAAAGAAACTTAACAAGAAGTTGGTTTCTAAATTCTCCCTCACCCACTGTTACAACACGTACTATTAACTAGGACTCTAATACGTACTCTAGGTGAAGCTTTATTTTATCCTAACCTGCTTAGGATTTATAGATCATACGTGGTTACCCTATCTCTATAGAAAGAAGGTTGAAGAAGAGGAGGTTTATTGTATTTCCAAGAGTTGGAGTCGAACAAGGAATTATCTCTTCTATACGTGGGTAGCAAGTAGAGTTCAATCATGACTATAATTTATGCATTATAAAAGGGGTATTAATTAGAAAAATAGATGGAACTCTGGAAGACAAAAAACGTATTGAGAAACAGAGAAACCAAGAGTTCAAGCACATCAGGTGTAAGAGGGCAGATCATTCGATATGTTGCTGCAATGACTTATTAAAGGAGACTCAAAGAACGAAAGTGATGCTTCCCAGATTTGAAGAAGGAAGATGACTGTGTTGCTACTGTTACTAATGCATTCTATATTCATCTGAATTTTAGAAGATTGTCTATTCTGTTGTTCTTGTGATATTCTGAGGTAAGATTGAAGAATTCCTTGTTGGATTTATGGGCTAAATTAATTATTCGGGTTGATTAAATGGGTGAGAGTTAAATTGCATGAACTGGTTCGGTCCACTCTCAAGTTTAGGGATATGCTAGCTCAACCCATTGTGGTTTAGGGTTTTGAGTGCAGGATAGTATTATAAATACTAGGTTTTGGGTCCCTACAGTCATTATTCACTCTTCCCCACTTTACCACTAAAGTGAGAGAACCAAGAAGGTTTAAGGGGCTGTAGAAGATCCATAGCCAAGCCAAGAGAGCGAAAGTGGGAGTGACCAACATCAATCATCTTCAGCATACTAGGTGAAAGGTACAAATCGATCCTCCATAATTTTATTAGATTCGTGTTCTTATTTTTCCTGTGTGGTTTCCTCAATAGGGTTTCAAACTCAAACCCATAGGGAGTTCTAACATTCCTTTTTATATTGCTATTGTCCATGGAAGATCTTTCTGAGTATGAAGTTGAGTTTTAATATTGTTTGCATTCTGCAATGATAAGAGAATTCCAGGTGTGCGCATATGCTGCCCGTGCTTAGCATTGTATCTTTTTAATTCACAGAGATCAATTATATTTTGCTGTTGCCACTGTTTTGCCGCTATTATAGTTACCTACGGTTGCATGTTGGATGGGAATTAAATTTCTTGAAGATTTGGTTATCGTGGCTTATATATGAAGAAAGGGGCTGCCATATAATGTCTGATACTCGTCTTGCTTATTGAACAAGTTGGTACACCTTGTCTGGTAAGGTGTGCTGAAGACAAAGGAATCAATTAGTGCATCGTCTATTCTGATTATATTTTATCTTAATTTTTCATGTATGTTTACTCGGGGATTTGGGTAGACTGCATGTACTAGGGTTTTCATTGTAAATCTATATTTATTGGTAATTGGATGTAAATGCTGTTGCGTGGGTGCATGACAAGCGTAGTTGGGGTTGTAGCTCCAAATACAATGGGTGGTGCTCCTGTGTCATGGGTGCGATACGAATTGGGGTTGGTGCTCCTGATTGTGGGTGTAGTCGAATTATTGAGGTCGGATTTGAGTCGTAGCTCAAATGGTTATCTGCTTTGTGGATGTAGGCACACTACCAAACCACGTATCTCTTTGTGTTGTGGTTTGTGATTTACTTTCAGGTATTAACTAACGAGTGTGCATGTGAGGCAACTTGTGATGATCATTTTTAGACATCACTGATTCACCCCCCTCTCAGTGATCCATTGGGTATAATAGTAATGAGATTCTATGGCCACACTAATCTAAAAGACATCCTTATAATTAATGCAGCCCAAGTGGGAGATTGTTGGATTTATGAGCTTAAATTAATTATTCGGGTTGATTAAATGGGTGAGTATCAAGTTGCATAAGTTGGCTCGATCCACTCTTAAGTTTAGGATATGCTGGGCCAACCCATTGTGTTTTAAGGTTTTGGGTGCAGGACAATATTATAATACTGGGTTTTAGGTCCCTAAAGCCATTATTCACTCTTCCCCACTTTACCACTGAAATGAGAGAAACAAGGAGGTCTAAGGGGTTGTAGAAGATCCACAGCCAAAGAGGGACATTGGAAGTGACTGACGTCAATTGTCTTCAGCGTACTAGGTGAAAGGTACAAAACAATCATCTATGTTTTGATCTAAACATTTATGTTTTAATTTGATATCGTGTTCTAGTTGTCTGTATGGGAACCTATTCAACTAGGGTTTTCGAGATTCGAACCCTTGGATGTTCTAACACTTTCCTGATTAGGATAGATCATCCCCTTGCTTGGGGGTTACGTACAGGTTAGGAGTGAGGTTCCTTATATTAAACAAGCTCTCTATCTAGAGTTTAGCTGAGTGATGGTGGCCGAGCGTCAATGGTTCGGTAGCTCTGAGCTACTTCTGCCAAGTGCCTAATGGTTAGCCTCTCTTCTACCTACCACTCTTAAATGTAGTTGTGATTTGATAGCTCAATCACCCCCGATGGCTCGGATGTGGCCCATCCACTCGGGTGTAGCTTGAATAGTGGTTTTTCGACCTATATATGTGGACATTCTTCAGTTACCACGTGGCCAACCTACCGATGTGGACATGGGTCAGACGTATTACACCCGATCTACGAAGCAGATGTAATGTGGGGATGTAGCTTGGTCACTTGGCCATCAATCCACGGGGATAGGTATAGCTGGGCTATTAGATGGCAGATTCCTTTGTGATCGACTTGTATGATTATGAGGATGGTCCCATATCGGCTCAGGTTGGCCAGGTCCATGTGTGTAAGGGTAGTGGCCCGTAATTTGGCTCCTTACTCTTCCTCTGCTAGTGGGTGGTGGCATGCCTACGGGCCCCGCTCCATCGTGTCCTCGCTTGGAGACATGTGGAGGCCTATTTCGTAGACGGTCTATTACCCCTTTGAGTATTTTCTAACGAATATCAATGCTAGATAACAAAAACTATCTGAGGATTGGGAATCATAAAAACTTGGAGTCGCCACCTAGGATTAGGGCCTAGGACCCGATGGGTGCGCCTGACCCATAAGGAAAGGGGTAAAAATTTGATCTGGTCTAGAGATGAGGGTAAGTTTCAGGTTATGGAGTTGGGAAGGTGTTAGGCACCCACTCCACCCTGTTGAATCAATCTTCTTACTAGATACTTAGAAAGTGACTATTCCCCTAATATATCCTACACCACATGAATGGTTAATTATTACTACACTATAATGTACAAGACTATATGTAAATTGAGAATCTACATCATGCCTACTCTATCAAGAGATTATACTTTTGCTCGATCCCTACTTCGAGTCAAAAGGGGTGGGCCCCTTTTGTGCCCCTTTTGTCGTACACATGATCCTTGGTGATGATTCCCCAACTTAGGTGGAAGTGAACTCGGCCATTTGCTTTCCTTCTTCAGAGAATCGAGACCTCTTGTGACACTTCAACCCTTCGCGTATACTTTGGAATTGTTTTGGGAATTCCGACAGAACTTCGATGCACAAAGCAAGGGGATGGACCCGTTGGGCATAATTTCAGCACTGGATAAAAGTATCCAGCTATAGAATGTTAGGTTGGAAATAGAGTTGGGTGAGATTTTGGGCCAAGACTTGGGCAAGAGGTTGGGCTAAAAGAAGAGGTCTGGTGAGGGAACAAAAGAATATTTTCTCAACACTTTGTAGTATTATGATAAGGATGGGTAGACAACGGAGAGGGTAAGTGGGTGGGAGTCACCATCAAGTCTCTTTCATGCCTTGAGAATGGAGAAAAGGGGGGTATTTATAGGTTTTCGGGCCCATAAAGGTGGGATTTGATGGGCTGCCAAAAAGGGCAACTTTTTTATGGGCCCACCACCCAAGAATGTTCTTATTTGGCAGAATTGCCACCAAAAGTGGCTAGGAATTTGGCAGACCCGTTAATTTTTTGGTATGGCCATCAACATTTTGACAAGTTCATGGGAAAAAGCAATCACCAAAAGTGGGGGAAATTTTATGGGCCCGCCAGTTTTTCTGATGGGCCCTTAAGGAATCTTTGACCTAGGTCAGCCTTATCTGGGGTTTTTATCTTCCGAATGTAATTTTAGGAGATTGGGTGGTCCGATTTTTGCATGCTCGCAATCATTTCTTCACTCAGAAAATTTGACATTCGTAAAGAAAGACTTGTCTGATTGCACCCTTGGGATTCCCGATAGTCCTTATTCGTTTCATTTTGTACCATTGGAGAGTACCTAGATTTGATTCGTTAATATATAACATGTTAATGTTAGGTGCCCCAAGATCAGGCATGTAGAGGTTCCAAGCTGGATTAGGGTCTTTGGGTTTTCAGGATTAGGGCTTTAGGTTTTTTCAAGATTAGGGTTTCAATCTGAATTAGGGTTTTAGGGGTATTTCAGATAGCTTCCTGATCTGAGTCACTTTAAAGGATCAAATTCTCCTTTTGATGAAAAGCATAGGCCTTCATCATGTAAATCATGATTGTCGAGGTGTGTGACAAAATTAGGTATCTACAGAATGCCCCTCTTTGACTGAGGCCCGTGCCACAGTTGCAGGACAAAGAAAAGAATTATAATATTTTCTTACCCGGAGCTTGTACTATCGTTATCTTGCTTAAGGATGATGGAGGTGCTATGTGAAAAGCATGGGCAGCAAATTCACTCAGTAAAACTTGAAAAACCAGTTTGTAAATGAAGATGTTGGTAAGCAGAATTTAACTACTAAACTAAACAATTAAACTTGTTAAATAAATAAATTAATATGATCTTATCTATTGAAATTGAGTAGGAAATCGAGATCTTTCTTGGGCTGGTGGCTATTAGGTGGAGACTTTCAATATGCTCAGATGCTTGGTTTTTGTAAGGTGTTAGCAGACAATGCACCTTGATTGTTTTGGTCAACGTGGTGGTGTAGGGTCACTTTCGACCCAAATGAAGGGTGTTTTGGTCAAACTAGCCATCCTAGGCATTTATTGACCTGAATAAGGTATTTTGGTCATGCAATGAGTCTTTTGAAAATGAGCCATATAGGGATATTTTGGTTATTTTGACCTATATCCTAGGCCATGTCATGAATTTTTTAAAATTGGACCACCCATGGGTTTTTTGGTCATTTTGACTTGTACCCTAGGTCATGTCATAAATCCTTTGAAAATTTGGGCGATCTAGGGGTATCTTGGCCATTTTGACCTATAACCTGGGCCAAGAAATATTTTTTTTGAAAATTGGGCCATCTAGGGGTATTTTGGTCATTTTGACCTACACCTTGGGCCGTGTCATGAATTCTTTGAAAATTGGGTTAGGCCATCTAGGAGTATTCTGGAATTTTGACCTATACCCTGGGCCATGTCATGAATTCATTGAAAATTGGACCATCCAGGGGTATTTTGGTCATTTTGACCTATACCCTAGGCTAAGTCATGAATCCGTTGAAAATTTGGGCACTTATACACGTGTATCATGGGATGTATATGTACACATACTAATGTTCATATTCATATGTATGCAAATCATTGAGATACACACGTATACATACATATATGTACTAGCAAAATTTCACATGCAAATGCACGTGGGGCTTTTGGTGGAGAGAGAGAGAGAGAGAGAGAGAGAGAGACTTAGTTATATTATATCTTTGGTTTTTCATTTCTTCTAGAACAATCACTAAACATGTAATAAGAAGAAAATTGACTTATATAGAATATAATCATTTTAGAGCCATTCACTACCAAAACATAGGTCAAATATTTAAATTTTCAGCATCTTTTCCTCCGAAGCATGTGCATTTTTCCACTTTCTTTGCTAATAAGTTAACGTAGATGTAAGAAATATATTGGCAAGTATGAAAATAATTAGGAAAAAATGAGGGATAATCTTCTTTTCCACTTTGACTTAATGATCAATAATTAAAGAGATGAAACATGAATGCTACCTGTAGTTTAATCTACAAGAACCATAAGTATTCCACACAAATTGAACCTCTTTCCATATATAAGCCATCTATACGAGAGAAGCAGGGTTTACAATTTTGTAGAAATAAGTAGATAAGAGAAGCAATTGCATCTCCCCAACAACAGTTTCTTGGGAAGACACATGAACATAAAAGAAGGTGAAGACTTGATGCTTTTCTAACTTCCAAGTTCTTCATTTCTAGTTCCCCTAGTGCTCAAACATTTAAGGTCCTGAACTATTGCCAGTGATAGTTGCTTCCCCTTCTTCTTGAATTCATGCCTCAAACTGTCACGATTGCGTACTTCTGCAAAGCATTTCTTTCAGTTCCTTGTTACCATGTTAAGGACCAAAAAATTCCAGTCCATCCACCACCTCCACCTTCCAGCAGCTTAGCTCCTCTTCTGACGTCCTAGGTTTTTCATCTAGAAAAGTGCTATACATGTATCAAAAATAGCACACACAAAATACTCCAGAAAATAGAACAACAACTGTAACTCAGAAATCTATCAAGGGGCAGGCCATAGCCAATCATTTGGCTGCCCACTCCATAGAAGATAGAAGATCCTTGAATGATACCATTCCTGATGAAGGAATCACAGCAATAGAGGAAGAAGACACAATTATTCTTTGATGAGGCAGCCAATCAGAAAGAATGTGGTGCAGGAATATTGCTGGTCACTCCTGATGGCCTTTATTTGCCTTCATCATTTTTTCTGACTTCCCCTGTACCAATAATATTGCCGATTATGAAGCTTGTGCTTTGGGGCTCGAAATTACTTGGACTAGTGGAGTGAAAAGGATCAAGGTTTATGGTGATTCATCATCATCTGCAAGACACAGGGAAAGTGGAAATCTATAGGTAAAAAGTTGAAGCCATATTAAGAACATTTGGAAGAGGTGACTGGACACTTTGAGAAGATCTTATTCGAATACTTCTAGAGAGATAACAACAGGTTTGCTCATGCCCTTGCAACCTTGGGCTTCCATGGTAGAATGTAACCCTATGGCTAGGGTTCGACCATTCTTGGGGGAACAAAGAAGCAGGCCCATCTATCAAAATTCAGTGAACTCTCTCACTATGGATGGTCGGTCTTGGCTCGCTTATATAGTGGATTTCATTAGGGAAAGGAAGTACCTAGTTGAAGCAACTGACAAAGAGAAGAAGTTTCTGAGAAGATATGCCACCTAATTTATTCTTCAAGAGGATCTATTGTATAAGAGATCCTATGACGGAATATAGTTGTTGTGTGTAGATAAGGAACATGCTACAACCATCATGGAGGAAATTCATTAAGGTCTTTGTGGACCCCACATGAATGCCAAGATGTTATATAAGAATATCCTCAGGCTGGGATATTACTGGAATACCATGGAAGCAGATTGTGTGGACTTTGTCAAAAAATACCATAAATGTTAGATATTTGCCAACAACATACATATCCCGCCAACAGAGCTACATTCGCTCAGTTCACCTTGGCCATTCTCCACTTGGAGCATCGATATCATTAGAAAGGTCAACCCCAAAGCATCCAATGGTCACGAGTTCATTTTGGTGGCCATTGATTATTTCACCAAGTGGGTAGAGACTCAGTCCTATGCAGTCTTCAAATCTGCTAAGGTAGCCAAATTCATCCAAGAAACTATCATTTTCCGATATGGAGTACCTTTAGAATTGATATCAGATCAGAGATCCCATTTCTAGGGCAAGATCGATAAAATCTGCACAAAATTTGGTATCAGAAGGCATCGCTCTACCACTTACAAACTGCAGACCAATGGGGCAATAAAAGCAGCTAACTAAAACATCAATGTCATCCTGTAGAAAATGGCAGAAACACACAAGGATTGGGTTGATAAGTTACCCCTTGCCTTATGGGCAGACCAGACTTCTATACGATCCTCGACAGGGGCAACCCCTTTCTCTTTGGTATATGGGGTTGAGGCGGTTCTACCCTTGGAAATCCTAATACCGTCCTTGAGGGTGCTTCTTAATAGTCAGCTACCTAAAGGAGAGTGGGTAAAGGCCAGACATGATGAGCTCAATTTTCTCGATGAAAGGCACATGAAAGCCATGGATAATCTAAAAAAATATCAATTGAGAATGGCCAAGGCCTTTTAATGGGAATGTGAAGCCCCGCCTCATAGAGGAGGTGAACTTGTTCTTTGAGAACAAAGAGCCCCAATTCATGACCCAAGAGAGAAATTCAGGCCCAACTGGAGCAGCCCACTCACCGTCAAAGAGATTTTACCAGGCAAGGTTGTGAAACTCACATATCACAATAGCGAAGAAATACCTAGACTGGTCAACATGGATCAACTCAAGAAATATTATGTCTAAAAGGGTGAAGAGCCTGAACTACGTCAGACCTGATTCCTTTCGAGGGATACGTAGGCAACTTGACATGTGCAATTGTGGTCTCAACCATCTAAAGGCAATAAATTGATTCCTCGATTAATAACCAAAGTATTTTAAAATATCATCATAGTTTGTGTCCCCCAAGAATTGCCATTTGTCATGAAAGACCATTAGATATCTATCATCCACCCATTGGTCCATCACTTCTTATCCAGGATTTTATCCCCCAAGAATCATCATTTGGTATAAAAGGCCATTAGGTATCTATCATCCACCCATTGGTCTGTCAACTCTTATCTAGGATTCCATCTCCTAAAAGAAAATCGCCACCTGGCATCAGTTTATCAAGGCCAGTTTACTCGCCACCCTTGATCAGTCAAAAAAAAAAAAAGAGTTTGTGATAGTTTCAAGAAAAGTTATGAGCTCGTTGGATGAGATGTTGAGAAAATGGACCTTAGACATAAACTTGTGGGCACCAGGATTGCTGGGATCCATGAATGTGTCATTACTCCATTGGATCATGTGTGTGAAATTACATCACCAATTACTCCAACTGGTGCCTCAACATTGGGATGCCAACCTATATGTATTTCAGTTTGGATTAGTAGAGATTTTCCCAACTCTCAAAGAATTTTGAGTTTGTATGTTATCCCCACCCAAAGGCAGGTTGTTCCAACCATCTTTGAAGAAAGATTATTCAGAGGAAATTCAGGACTTCTTCAGATGGAAAGAAGAGAAAGTGAAGCAATTCGTTAGGTTCTGAAAGATTGACATTCTAAAAGTGGCCCAGAGCTTCATCTAATAACTAGCAATGGGAGCAATCCATCAGCAAAGATCACAAGATGCTTATTTACTTTGCATGATAGCTCACTATGTTCTTCAAACTCTTGGGCTAGGAAAGGCTATTTCTGGATTTGGATTCGGACAAAGCTTCGGCTAGGAAAGGCTAGTATTGGATTTGGATTTGGACAGAGCTTCGGCTAGGGAAGGCTATTTCTGGGCTTGGGATGAGGTGGCACTTTGGTAGAGCTTCGACTAGGGAAGTCTATTTCTAGATTTAGGATAAGGTGGCACTTCGGCAGGGCTTCCACTGGGAATGGCTATTTCTGGAAAGATTCCAAGGACACTCGGACAAGGGTTTGGCTAGGACCGACTATTTTTGAAAAGCAATGGGCTGACCTAAAAATGGATGGAAGAACTCCAAAGTCCCAAAGAACACTTTGAAGATCCAAATAGAGTTTCAGATCTTAACAAAGATCTCTTCGAAATGGGTGACAAAATTTAGTATCTACAGAAGGCCCCTCTTTGGCTGAGGCATGTGCCAACGACCGAAGGGTATGCTCAGGACATGTGCAATGGAAATGTGTGGTATTTGGGAAGAATATATACCCCTTATGGAGTTTTCCTATAACAACAGTTATCAAGCTACAATTAGGATGGCTTCATATGAGGCATTATATGGTAGGAAGTGTAGAACTCCTCCGTATTGGAATGAGGTAAGCAAATGCCAAATGCTAGGATCCGAAATGATACAGATGACATGTGACAAGGTTGATGTCATCCGAGAAAGGATTAAGGCAGCTCAGTCACGTCAAAAGAGCTATGCAGACACCTGTAGGAAAGACATTGAGTTTCAAGCAGGAGAAAAGGTGTTTCTTAAGATTTCTCGTATTAAAGGGTTTCATAGGTTCCATAGAAGGGGTAAGTTGAGCCTAAGATACATTGGCCCATTTGAGATTTTGACTCGGGTTGGCTCAATAGCCTATATGCTTACTCTTCCACCTTCGCTCGGAAATGTTCATAATGTATTCCATGTATCCATGCTGAAGCGATACGTTCATGATCCATCGCATGTGTTACCCATGGAACCAGAATATCTAGAAGCTAATATGACCTATAGAGAACAACCAGCTAGAATCTTGGATCGAAAAGTGAAAACCCTTCGCAACCACTCCATTCCCTTCGTAAAGGTACGATGGGCTAACCAGTCACTTGAAGAAGCATCTTGGGAGAAAGAAGATGAAATCCAAGCCAAGTACCCACATCTTTTCGAACAACTAGGTACGCCAATTTTGAGGATGAAATTTTCAAAAGGGGGGATAAATGTGATACCCTACTTTTAAAACCTAGTTTACTTACATGGTTGACCCGGTTTAACCATACAGGACCCGAACCAGAGAGCGTTAAGGCGGGTTCCCTATAGACCATGATGGCAAGGGTGACTTCGAACACAGGTTGGCCGGACAAGTCTCAGTCAGCCGTGTTCATGCACGTATCATAAGGTCATGTACGGGTAATGCTGGTATATAGCCGTATCCTAAAGTGTATACGTATTATATATCTCGTACCAAGAGTGAGATACATACCAAGAGTCGATTTCCATCGAAATCTCAATTGTTTGGCTAAGTTTTGACCAACAGGTGGGCGGTCACATACGGGTGAACCCGCCAACCTGTGTGACCCAACCATGTGACTACTAGATATTCTCTAGTATAAATAGTACTTATTGTGTCTTTTTCTTTTTCTCATTTAATGCATTAAAGAGTTGGTGAGAAGAGTAAAGAAGAGAGAGAAAAGAAAGGAAGAAAAGAGAACGAAGAATAAGGAAGGAAAGGAAAAAGAGGAAGAAATGATTTTAAGTGACGCCAAGGTTTGATCTTCTCATTTTGGCACCAGAAAAGTGATCCCCAACACGATACCTACGATTTGAGGTGAGCGAAAGCTATACTTCTTAAACTTTCACTAAACCCCAAGTGGAACCCTTGATTTGGGTAGAGTTCCTTGAGATCTTGTTAATCCCACTTGAGATGATGAATCTAAGGTTTAATAGATGGTCTATGTGTTGATTTTGAAGGTTTAAAGAAGTGTTTACAAGATTTGAGAAGCATTGGTGATTTCTTGAGTTAAGAGGTGATTTTGGGGTTTTCGAAGAGTTTTTGAGCAAAGAAGGTAAGATTGCTTTTCAATCCTTAAATCTAACTTAGATCTAGGTTAGAATCATCTTATAAGACCTTAGATGTGTGGAAAATGTGATTGGAACAGCCCCACTTGGTTTTCCCAAGGTTGAGGAACGTTTCAAAGGAGAAAACCAGTTTTTGCCCCCACAGGTGGGCGAAGCCGCCCGCCTGTTGGGATAGCACCTCAGTTCCCATAGGTGGGCGAAGACCGGAGGATGAACCCTCCCACCTGAGGGGGCCCATCGGTTGAATCGGCGGGCTATCTGGCCCGCCTGTGAAGACTGGTGGGCGAAGACAGGTGGGCTATCTGGCCCACCTATTGGCCCACCAGTTGGATTTTTGAGCCCGAATGGGCCCAAAATGGGCAGACAACCTTCTTTTATGATTTTAAACATGATTTAAACATCAAACATCATTAGTTTTGAACCCAAGGTGGTGAAATGCTAACCTCATTCACTTATGATAGGTCCCACTAGAATTTACATTTCTCACGCCGGATCTCACCCCGTACCGAACGTGAGCTTTTGTACCCAACAAGTAAGTGGGGAGAGGACATTTGAATTTATTTTAAGGCTTGTTTTTGCATCATTAAATTGTATCTAGACTAGCCATGCCATCATGCAAATTATGTGTAGATTAGTTATCCTCGTATGCCATTCGCACACATTGCTTGTGTATTCTAAACAAATGATTTATGATATGTGTGTTGTGCTTTACTTTCTCAATGCTAAATAATTGATGTGCTTATGTGATAAATGGTTGAATTACTGTGCATGATGCATTATTAGACTAGACGCCGTAGTCGGTTTAGAAACGAGTGCATTGGTGGCCCGTGGTATGGGATACGGTGGTACTATGCAATTATAATTTTTCATATAAGAGCATGCGGTTTTGGATTATCATTTCCCATGCTATGACCCTTCCCAAAAGGGGTTGAGGTGTTGGGTTATCACTTGGGGGGAAGCAGTGGTCACGGTTGTCGGGTCATTGTGGCGGTTAGCCATACGCCCGGCTGGTCATTAGGACAGTCGGCAACCTCAATGGTATATTCAAGAGGGCCAATCGTACTGCTTTTAAATTACTAGGGTCAGCACCTTTACTTTTCTGTCCTTTACTTTTATGTTGAGAGCCGGTAGTTGGCATGCTTTACTTTTTTTAGTACTCACGGCGGGGCTTCTCCGATAACCCTATGGGCGTGTCGGGGGATGGAGTTCGCGGCTCGTACCCGGAGCATACGTGCATTGTTATTGTAAGTAGCACATAACCTAAGAATTACTAATGTTGTTTAGGTGGATAAGATTCAAAATGAATTGCATAGCATATAGTGCATATGGATGTGGCTATTTGTGTGGTCTTTCTTTTCACTTACTGAGCTAGTAAGCTCACCCCACGTGCACACCTCTTTCAGATGATTTTACAGGTCACCCGCCTGAAGATCAGGAGTCGGGCTCCACTATCGAGTTTTTCATTGAGGGTTAGTGGGTCCCCAAGGAGTATAAGCACGGTGCTAATTGCATGTGCGAGGGCTGTGCTGCGGGATCGCAGTATTGACACTGTACAGGATTTTAATTTTTAATTCTTTTGATGACCTCCCCTTTTGTGTATTTGATACATAATTTATTATTCTTTTTGTGTAAATATCATGCCTGCGGGCCCACATGTACTTAGCTATATACTATAATTTGGGTATCAAGTATATTGGGGATATTTACATGTAATTTAAGTCTTCCGCTGAGCTTTTGAACACTTATCTTAGATGTGGGTATACTGTGGTGGGGTACTGTATCAAATGATCCTGGTAGGTTTGGGTTAATCGGAGTTAACTTGGTCACCGATCCAGTTCTATGTGAACGGGGTGTGACAGCAACTATCTTGATCTCTTTCTTTGACTAGCATTTTCTGTTGTTCCACTTCATGATTCATCTAATCAAACTTGTCTTGGAAAAATACTTCAAATCCTGGTTGCATCTTTACAGCTGTTTCATCAAACCATGGCTCCACATTTTCGTAGAAAGGGAAATTCTCTCCTTCTTTTATAAAATACCCATTGAGAGTAGGGTAGTAAGAGACGGAGATCTTCCTAGTAATTCTCAGTACTTTCTACCTTTTGGTGGTCAGAGGAGTGTACCCGAGATCATTCTTTCCTTTGTTCACTGTCAAACTAGGCTGCTTTGGAACTCCTTGATGATATTTCCCTAGCCCCATGCCTAGAAAATTTTACATATTCTTCATCATCTGATTTACTGGCAGACTCCAATGGCTTCATAGTTAGCTGGGGTTTTCTCCTTTGGAACTTCTTTGGCAATGGCTATGCAAGTTGTGTCTAATTCAAAACCACTTAGTTGGAATTCCCGATCTTGTTCTTCCCCATTTTCAATATTGGCTAAGGTATTAACTGCTTTGGGATCTCCAATTACTGTGATCACCTTTCCTTCATGAATGAACTTCATTTTTTGATGGAGACTGGAAGACACTGCCTTCACATGATGCAGCCAAGGCCTTCCCAAGAGCATGTTAAAAGTTGTCGGTATATCAATGACTTGGAAATCAATATCAAACTTTACTGGGCCAATCTTTACGGTAAGGGTAAGGATGCCAAGGATCTTTCTCTTAGTATTGTCATATGCCTGTATGGTTTGGGTAGTTGGCCACATTTCTTCCAAGTTAATGCCAATACTCTTTGCCGATCTCAAGGGTAGCACATTCAAAGCGGACCTATGGTCAATAAGAACCTGGGGAACCACCTTGTGAAGACATTCTACCATGATTTGGGAGCTCAATTATGCTGGACCCCTTTAGGAAGCTCTGAATCTGAGAACATTAAGGATTGCACCGCATATGTTGCCCCTACTATATGTGTGATATATGCCAAATTTATCTTGATCGACACTTGTACATTGGTGAGAGACTTCAAGAATACTTCACGGTGTGTGGGGGACACAATCAACAATCCTCAAATTGAAATATTTGCTTAGGACTTCTTGAGTTGAGTCATGACTAGGTTCTCTGGCCCTTTCTTCAAGCTACTAGTTTCGGACTCATTAGCCCTTGACTATTCTACCGCTAGAGCCTTGCTCTAGTTTCCATCATGTTGCTAGGTTTCTTCACAATAATCTCTATGGGATAACAGTCTTCATCATCACTATTTGTTATGGTGATTATCCCTACCATAGGATCATCCTCTTCTTCTGATTTTCCCTCCCTCGTTGCGGTGGGAAGTTGAGGTCCCCCACTAATATCCACAGCCCTAGCTAGCAACTTTTTAACTGCATTAGAAAGTTGTTGGAATGCAGTGTCTACTGCCTCTACAAATGTGTCATCTAGCCCTATTTCCTCCAGATGATTCAACTGCTCACAGCAGTAACAATCACCGATAGTTACTTCACCCATCATGTTGTCAATTTCTTTCACTCTTTTCTGCATCCTCAATGTGTTGGAGTATATTTCACATAGCTTTTCTTCCATCTCTAATGTGGATTCCAGTTCATCTAGATAAACTTGCATCGGCTCTGTAGATTCTTCATTACTTTCTGAACCTGATGTAGAATCATCTCCTCCCATGCAGAGGGAAGGGTAAATGCCACCTGTCATATCAACTATTAGGTCATCACCACCAATAGCATAGACTAAGAAACATGTCTGATGATCTGGTGAGTAATATTCTGACTTATCATCATTATCATTATATTAAGGCCCTCAGTAGTAATCCCAGTCTGGATATTCATCATCCTCTTGAGAATCAAAGTTATCTCCATCATTCTCATCTTTGCCCTCATCTTTGTCCTCATCCTCTGTGTCACTCCCTATGTGGATTGGGAAGGCATGCTCTTTGATTTGTTCTCCTACTGACAATGCTATCACTACTTTGAGGAGGTCATCCGTGACTTCTTCAATCACCTCTGGATTATCCTCAAACGAAATTAGAGAAGTGGGATCACTCTCCTGGTCTTCCCCTAATGCATTCACTGACCCTGTTAATAAAGTCATCTTTGGGGAGTCTGGTAGTGTAAGCATATCCTTCCAATCATACCCATCCATCCATCCTTCTTTCAGGTTATATACCGAACCTTGAAAATGGGATTTGTATGAAGATGATGAGGGGTATAAAGCAGGATGATATGAAGATGATGTAATGTGGGATGTAGGATATGAAGATTTGGGGTGATAGGATGAGGAAACCCCTTCTCCTTGATGACGTGGTGAATGTTGATGGTATGGCAGAGGCTAGTAATATGGTGAAGGTGGGAGGTATAGTGGAGGTTGGTAATATGGTATGGTAGATTCTTCTGTTAATGAGGAAGGATGAACAACGGGAGTCTGATCTTTTGATTCTTCTTCTGATGATTCTCTTCTTTTGGGAGTCCTCATGACTCTAGCCCCTTGACTCATGAGTTTCCTATAAGTGCGGGTATTCATATGATTCTTCCGAGCTCTGGGTACAATTAGTTGAGTGGGGTCACTCTCAATGGCTTCTTTATTGAGATTGTTCACATGATCGGGGAGTGGATTGGTGTTGACATTAGGAGGTTGCTTGACCTTGACCTTAATGGTTCCGTTGTCTACCAAGTCCTGGATCGCATGTTACAGACTTATGCATCTTTCAATGATGTGTCCTTTTTTAGTGTGGTAAGTACAATATTCATTGTCTCTGTACCAAGTTGGAGGAGGGTTTCTGATCACTCTCGGAGCCACTGTCCCTAGCAATCCTTGCTTCTTTTAACTTCTCATACACTACTGTCATAGGCATTCCCAAACCAGAAAATTTCCTTCTTGGATGAGGGGCCTTCTGGGAGGGTGCATCTGCTTGTATTATGAATGGCTGTAAAGAAGTGGCTGGTGAGACTGACTGCTGTACTGCACTCATCACATTAGTTTTCAGACCCTTTCCCCATCCAACTCTAGTGTTCTTACTTGCATCTTGTGATGATCCTTAATACTGAGCCTCTCTCAGAATTCTATTTTCCATACGTGTACTGGTGACTATCAAGGCATCAAAAGTCTATAGATGTTGGTAGTAAATAATATTATAAGAAGGCTATGATAAGTTTTCTATCAACATCTCCACTTGCTCTGCTTTTAAAGGCCGATCTGCCATCTTGGCGGCCTTATCCCTATACCTCATCAAGAAGGCGGTCAATCCTTCTCTAGGTTGTTGCCACAACATCTCAAGCTTTCGTCCCTTCACATCCACTTCGGTGTTATATGAGTACTGTTTGGTGAAGGCTTTCACCATCATTGCCCAATTCTAGGTTTGGGATGACTCCAACTGTGTGAGCCACCTTAGTACTGGTCTCGATATGGTTAACATGAAGGCTTGCCCTATTTGGTTGTCTGTAAGCTACCATGACTTAGTGATGCTGAGGAAGACTTTGAGGTGAGCCTTGGGGTCTTTTGACCCATCAAACCTGTCAGTCTGCCATTTGAATTTTTTAGGAATTCTTGGCCCAGAGAAGAAATTCATTTCCTCTGAATCCATTGTTTGGCTTTTCGAGCTTTTTCCCGCTCGAATCATGCTCTCCAACTTCTCTAATTGCTCTCTGAGTTTCCTTTCTCTATCCATTTCTGGGGGTTCCATTCAGACATGTGCTGTAAATTCCTCTTCCTCATCTTCAATCATTACCTTGGGAGCAGGGACCTTGGAATAGGCCCCTCGTTGAACATTTAGATGGGTAGGTGAAGATCCTCTTTAACCGGTTGGCCTGACTTGCTCTGGTTCTCTTGAGTCAACTCGAGAAGAGTTCCCACGATAACCTGTAGCTCCATTTTGTTCCACATCTCCCGTAGCCAGTGCCAGCTTATTCCTGGGATCAGCTCTGGGAGGGTTTTGAAGTGCATGCAATATCTGAGCTATCCCTCTCTTGACTTCAACCATTTCCATTTGCAAGGTCTCCACAGGACAGACCCAGGTCTATTCGGGTGATTTAGAGTCGTGTAGATCCATACTAATTGGTCTGTAATCACTTGATAGTAGACAATCTCAGAGAGATGATGAAGGTGACACTGGACTTAGGTGAGTCAATCAATTACCGTGACTCATCCAAAGGGACTGTAGAGGATACTTGAGGTGTGGAATTGTGCCTGAACCAAAAGTGGCTTATTTTAGGATTCTTGAATTCCCAACCCCTTTTTCACACATTCACTAGATTAATAACCAATGATCCATCCAAAGTTAGTTAGCTTAATGATAGAGGGTGGATAGGGTTTGATACCCATAGTCCATTCGATGTCATAAGTGGGACATTCATACAAATGGCTTGTCGAGAATATTCTCATAAGAAATTCCATGTAATAAAGTCATACTTTCCTTGCTCTTTTTTCATTGGCTGTCCTTCCTCTTAATTTTCTTGGGACTTCTCGGGACTTTACATGACTCTAACGGGATTGCCCCTAAGTCAAGTATTTCTTGAGGAGGAGGGACACCATCTATCCAAAACCCACTTAGGAAAGCAAATCTTTACGATGGGAATATAATGTAGGAATATTCCTTTTCAAGACCGTAAACAAGTTCTACAGTTAGCTTGTGGCGCTTCTAATTTCTTCATTTATTTTTTACATGATGCTGAGTATGTAGCGGATACAATAGGACCGAAAAGGCTTCCTTGAGAGGATCTATATACGCAAGGTACGTGATCCTTTTGATATACTTGTAGGTACGAGATCAAGGGGATGACTTCCTTGCCCATTACTCGTGACTACACATGATGTTAAACAATTGGCCATGAGGTGGTGGAACAATGAGTGATTGTATGAAAAGGTATAAAATGGGAATACCATTATCCGATCTTAGAATGTCATAAAGTGCATGGACCTCCCCGAGGGTGCTGGCATAATTACCAACATCCTTGCGGTTTACTAATACCCCACACCCTTATACAAGAAGTGGGTATCATTTGCTCTCAGAGTACTCTCTATGACATGCACTGACCTCCCTGAGGGTGCGGGCATGACAGGGATCCCCTCACTAAATGATTTCACTTTGAGCAATGCATAATGCAATTAGAAAATACAATTACAAACATGGGGTTAGCCAAACATGTTTTCAAACAAATGTGGTGAAAAATGTTCTTACATTTAAAGGTAGCATCTAGTATCAGAAGCTTGACATTTATCCTAAGTGGAGTCGCCACTGTGAGGTAGTGGCCAGAAATGGACTTATACGTGTCGATTTTGTCCTCTGTCCTCTCTTTCTCTTTCATGTGAGGGAGGGGTGTGTGTCGTGTGTGCTTAACTTACGAGCCCTGCACAGCTGTATCACCGCTCGGTGATACGTGGAGGCCTATTTCGTAAAAGTGTGAAATTCATCATTCGAGACAGGGGTTTGATGATGGTCTAATATGGGGATCAAGATCATACAAATTGGGATTTGGAGTTGCCACCTAGGGCTATGGGCCTAAGGCCCAAATTTTGGTTTGGTCTAGAGATTTAGGGTAAGTGTCAGGTTGTACAATTGGGAAGGTGTTAGGCACCCAATCTACCCAGTTCGAATAGTCTTCCTACTAGATACTTAAGAACGAACATTTTTCATAGTTATTACTATTCCACATGCATGGCTAAGTTATCACATATATATACATTGACTGAATTTAAACTAATATATACACTAAAATAAGGTTTATAGAAAGTCTACATGATGACAAGTTGGTTGAGAAATTGTACCTAAACTTAAACCCTATTTTGGGTCAAGAGGGGTGGGCCCCTAATTAGTACCAGCTCAAACTATCTTTCTGATTCTCCTGGCTCAGGGGAAGATGGTCTTGACCTCCAACTTCCTTTCTTGAGAGATGTTGACTATGTAGTATGCGGACAGAGTTTCGTCTAGGAATGTGGTTACTTTTGGATTTGGATTTAGACAGAGCTTTGGCTAGGGAAGGCTATTTCTAGATTTTGGATTTGGATAGAGCTTTGGCTAGGGAAGGTTATTTCCTGGCTTATGATGAGCTGGCACCCCAACAGAGCTTCCACTGGGGAAAGGTTAGGGGAGGGCTAGGCTGAGGTGGCACTCCGACAGAGCTTCCATTGGGGATAGGTTAGGGGAGGGCTAGGCTGAGGTGGCACTTTGGCAGAGCTTCTGCTGGGAATAGCTATTTGTGGAAAGATTTCAGGGGCACTTGGACAGGGCTTTTGCTCGGAACTGTTATTTTTGAAATGAAATGGATTGACCTAAAAATGGATTGAAGATCTCCAAAGCCCCGAAGAACACTTTGAAGATCTGAACAAAGCTTCGGATCTTGAGAAATATCTCTTCGTAGACCCGAAGAACCTCAAGGGGGGAGGGATTTCTATTTCTGGTAAAGCTCAAGAACACTCAAAGGGGGAGGCTAAGAACATACTATTTTTAGCAAAAACTGGATTGGATTAAGAACTTGGATTGAAGGTCTTCAAAGTCCCGAAGAACACTTCGAAGATCCAAACAAAATTTTGGATCTCGATGAAGATCGCTCTGAAGACCCGAATAAAATCAAGAGAGGGAGGGGAGGAGCAATGATGGTTTCACTACTATTTTTCTATCGATGATCACGGGAGATCCGACGGTCTGATTTTGATGTGTCATATAATGTCAAAATCATATTTTCGAGCACTATCCATCTGTATGGTCATCTTAACCAGATTCCTTCATATATATATATATAAAATCAAATTTAGACCCTCTTCTCTCCCACAGGGGGTTTCCAGGGTTTTCAGGTAGGGGATGAGTTTTGGGTATTTGGGTAGGTAAGGGATGAATTTTGAGGTTTTTGGATAGGTAAGGGATTTTTCTAGGTTTCCAATAGACTTGCCAATGTGCATGGCATACGTACAGGAAAATATGATTTTTTGGGGACGATTACAGGAGATCCAACGGTCTGATTTTGACGTGTCATATATCATTGAAATCATATTACCTAGCACTATCCATCTGTATGGTCATCTTGAATAAATTCTTTTCTATATAGAAAGTCAAAATTAGACTCTCCTCTCTCCCGTGCAGGGTTTCTAGGGTTTTTAGGTAGTGGAATGTTTTCGGGTTTTCTTAGTCCATCATCCCTATTGATCGAAAGTTGAAAGTCACGTCCAAGATCTGCATTTCATTATAGCTGGGGGAGGGTGACAAAATTAGGTTTCTAAACCCGGACACCCTGTGCACTTCAACCCAACCTAGTGTGCCACCATCAATTGCCAGGATTGGTGTTCCATTGGCTTGGTTTGCTAAAATCTCTATCTCCTCCCATTAGTCCACAAAACCTTTTTTTTTTCTATTGGTTAAAAATTTTTTTTACCCACTTTAGTCCAAGAACCCCCTTTTGCCCATTGGTTAAAACCCCTTTTTACCCACTTTAGTCCAAAAACCCCTGTTTTACCCATTGGTTAAAAGTTCTCTCTCCTCCCCATTGGCTTGAAAATCGTATAAATACCCCTCCTTTGGATTTTACACAACACAACAACCCCACAACTCCCCCCTTTAGGAAGTGAAGCCCCTTCCTCTCTCCTCATCCTCTCCCCCTTTGAGTTTCTTCAGCTCATTGGAGCTATCTTCGTTAAGATTCGAAATCTTGTTCGGATCTTCGAAATGTTCTTCGGGACTTTGAAGATCTTCAATCCAAGTTCTTAGTCCAGTCTAGTTTTTACCAGAAATAGTATGTTCTTAGGTCTACGAAGAGATCTTTGTCAAGATCCAGAGTTCTGTTCGGATCTTCAAAGTGTTCTTCGGAGCTTTGGGGATCTTCAATCCATTTTTTAGGTCAATCTATTTCTTTCCAAAAATAGTAGTTCCCAGCAGAAGCTCTGTTCGAGTACCCTTAAAATCTTTCCATATATAGCCATTCCCATTGGAAGCTCTTCCAGAGTGTCACCTCAGCCTAGCCCACCCCTAGCCATTCTCAAAGGAAGCTCCACTGGATTTTCACCTTAGCCTAGCCGTCCCATAGCCTATCCCCAACAGAAGCTCTACAAAGTGCCACCTCATCCTAAGCCCAGAAATAGCCTTCCTAGCCGAAGCCCTGTCCGAATCTAAATCGAAAAATAGCATTCCCTAGCCAAAGCTCTCTTATAATCCAAATCCGAAAGTAACCATTCCTAGTCAAAACTCTGCCCGAATATCATCACAATCAAAATATCTCAAGAAAGGAAGTTAGAGGTCAAGACCATCTTCCCCTGAGCTAGGAGAATTTAAAATACAGTCCAAACTAGTACTAATCAGGGGCCCACCCCTCTTGACCGGAAATAGGGGTTAAGTTCAGGTACAGTTTCTCAACCGAATTGTCATCATCTAGATTTTATATAGACCTTGTTTTAGTGTATATAGTCATTTAAATTCAGTCAATGTATATATGTGTGATAACTTAGGCACGCATACAAATTAGTAATAATTGTGGAAAATGTTCGTTCTTAAGCATCTAGTAGGAAGACTGGTTGAACTGGGTAGATTGGGTTCCTAACACCTTCCCAATTCTACAACTTAACACTTACCCTAAATCTCTGGACCAGACCAACTTTCAAGCCTTTTTCTCTGAAATTGGGCTCACCCCTAGGTCCTAGGCCCATAATCCTAGGTGGTGACTCCAAGCCCTTTTGTATGATCTCGATCCCAGCATTAGACTATCATCAAACCCCTATCAGGAATGACAAACTTTACACTCTTGTGAAATAGGCCTTCAAGTATCTCTGAGCACCGATACAGCGGTGCGGGGCCCACAAGCAAAGCACACACGACATACCCCTCCCTTATGAAGGATAAAGAGAGGAGAGAGGAAGGGATGACATTCCTCTTTCCCCAAAGGGGAAAGAGAGACATATCATCATCTCTGGCCACTACCCTCACAGTGGTGACTCCACCGGGGAAAAATGTCAAGCTTCCAATACTAGAAGCTACCTTTAAATGTAAAAATATTTTCCACTACACCTGTTTGAGAACATGTTTGGCTAACCCTATGTTTATAATTATAGTCGTTAACCACATCATGCATTGTGCTTGAAGTGAAATCATTTGGCGAGGGACTCCTTGTCATGCATGCACCCTCAGGGAGGTCAGCACATGTCATGGAGTGTACTCTGAGAGCAAATGATACCCGCTTCCTATACAAGGGTGAGGGGTATTATTAAAAAGCGAGGATGTTCGTAATTATGCCAGCACCCTCGAGGAGGTCTGTGCACTTTATGACATTCTGAGATCAGATAATGGTATTCCTGTATTACACTTTTTCACACAATCACTCACGGTTCCACCACCCCATGGCCAATTGCTTAACCTCGTGTGTAGTCATGAGTAATGGGCAAGGAAGTCACCCCCTTGATCTCATACCTACGGGTATATCAAAAGGATCACATACCTTGTGTATATAGATCCTATCAAGGAAGCCTTGTCGATCCTATTGCATCCACTGCATATTTAGCATTATGTAGAAAATAGATGAAGAAGCTAGGAGCGCCACAAGCTAACTGTAGAACTTGTTTGTGGTCTTGAAAAGGAATTTTTCTGTATTATATTTCCATCATAAAGAATTGCTTTCCGAAGTGGGTTTCAAATAAGAGGTGTCTCTCCTCCTTAAAAAAATGTCCAAATACGTGACTCAGGGGCAATCCCAGCAGAGTCACGTAAAGTCCCGAGAAGTCCCAAAAAAATAAGGAGGAAGGACATCTAGTGGGAAAAAGAGTAAAGGAAGCATGACTTTATTACATGGAATGTCTTATGGAAATATTCTCGACAAGCCATTTGTATGAACCTCCCACTTATGACATTGAGTGGACTGGGGGCATCAAAACCCTATCCACTCCCTATCAATAAGAAGACTAACTTTGGATGGATCATTAGTTGTTAATCTAGTGAATGTGTGAAGGAGGGATTGGAAATTCAAGAATCCTAAAATAAGCCACTTTTCATTCAGGCACAATTCCACACCTCAAGTGTTCTCCATGGTCCCTTTGGACACATCAGGGTAATCGGTTGACTCGCCTAAGTCTAGTGTCATCTCAATCATCTCTTCGAGACTGTCTACTACTAAGTGATTGCAGCCCAGTTAGTATGGATCCACATGACTTCAAATCACCCGAATAGGCATGGGTCCATCCTATGGAGACCTTATAGATAGAAATGGATAAAGTCAAGAGAGGGATAGCTCAGATATTCATGCACTTCAGAACCCTCCTGGAGCTGATCCTAGGACTGAGCCTGCACCGGCTATAGGAGATGTGAAATAGAATGTAGCTATAGGTTATTGTGGGAACTCTTCCCAAGTTAACTCAGAAGAAGTAGAGCAAGTCAGACCAATCGGTCAAAGAGGATCTTCACCTACCCTTCCAAATGGTCAACGAGGGGCCTACTCCAGGGTCCCTCCTCTTAGGGTAGTGATTGAAGATGAAGAAGAGGAATTTACCATGCACGTCTGAATGGAACCTCTAGAAACGGAGAGAGAAAGGAAAGTTAGTGAGTAATTGGAAAAATTAGAAAATATGCTCCAAATAGGGAAAAGTTTAGAAAGCCAAACAGTGGTTTCAGATGAAATGAGTTTCTTTTTCAGGACAAGATTCCCAAGAAATTCAAGTGGCAGACCAACAAGTTTGATGGGTCAGGAGATCTCAAAGCTCATCTCAAAGTCTTCCTCAGCATCGCCAAGTCATGGCAACTTGCAGATAACCAAATGGGGCAAGCCTTCATGTTAACCCTGTCAGGACCAGCATTGAGGTGGCTCACCTAGTTGGAGTCATCCCAAACTTTGAATTGGACAACAGTGGTGAAAGCCTTCACCAAACAGTACTCAAACAATACCAAGGTGGATGTGAAACGTCAGGAGCTTGAGACGTTGAGACAACAACCTAGAGAAGGATTTATCACCTTCTTCATAAGGTTTAGGGATAAGGCCGCCAAGACGACAGATCGGCCTTCAGAAGCAGAGCAAGTGGGGATGTTGATAGAGAACTTGTCAAAGCCTTATTATGATGTCCTCTACTATCAACATTTACAAACTTTTAATGCCCTAATAGCCACCAACACACTTGTAGAAAATAGAATCCTAAGAGAAGCTCAATATCAAGGATCCCCCCAAGATGCAGAGAAAAACACCAGAGTCAGATGTGGAAAGGTTCCAAAAACTAATGTGGTGAGTGCAGTTCAGTAGTCAGTCTCACCAGCCACTTCTTCATAGCCATTTGTAATACAAGTAGATGCACCCTCTCAGAAGGCCCCCCATCCAAGAAGGTAGTTTTCTGATTTGGGAATGCCCATGATAGTAATATATGAGAAGTTAAAGAAATAAGGATTTCCAGGGACAGCGGCTCCAAGAGTGATTAGCAACCCTCCTCTAGCTTGGTATAAGGATCATGAATATTGTGCTTACCACACTCAGAAGGGGTACAACACTGAAAGATGCTTGGGTTTGTAACATGCAATTCATGACTAGGTAGACAATAGAACCATTGAGGTCAAAGTGAAGCAACCCCCAATGTTAACACCAACCCACTCCCCGATCATATGAACAATCTCGATAAAGAAGCCACAAAGAATGATCCCACTCAACTCATTATACCTAGAGCTTGGAAGAATAATATGAGTGCCCGCGCTTAGAGGAAAATCAAGAATCAAAGGGCTAGAGTCATGACGACCCCCAAAAAAAAAAGAGAATCATCAGAAGAAGAATCAGAAGATCGGACTCCCACTGTTCATCCTTCCTCATCAACAGAAGAATCTACATACCATATTACCAACCTCCACCATACCTTCCACCTTCACCATATTACCAGCCTCCGTCGTACCATCAATCTTCACCCCACTATCAAGGAGGAGGAATTTCCTCATCCTATCAACCCCCAATCTTCATATCCTACCTCTCACATTACATCATCTTCATACCATCCCACTTTATATCCCTCATCACCCTCATACCAATCACATTCTCAAGGTTCGGTATATAACCCAAAAGAAGGATGGATGGACGGGTACAATTGGAAGAATATGCTTGCACTACCAGACTCCCCAAAGATGACTTCATCAACAGGGTCAGTGAATTCATTACGGGAAGACCAGGAGAGTGATCCCACTTCTCTAATTCAGCCCACTATATCTTCAGAGGACAATCCAAAGGTAATCGAAGAGATTACAAGTGATCTTTTTAGAGCAATAACCACATTAGCCATAGGAGAATAGATCAAAGAGCACACCTCCCTAATCCATATAAGGAGTGACAGAGAGGATGATAAATCAGGTTTGATCCAACTTCGAGCTAGTGATGTCAAGTCTAACCATGTGGAAATCTTTCGGTCTATACGCTGGGAAGAAGATGATGACAACGACGAAAATGAGGATGAGAATGATGGAGATGACTCTGATTCTCATGAGGATGATGAGTATCCAAACTAGGATGACTACCAAGGGCCTTGGTACAATGACAATGATAATGAGTCAGAATATTACTCACCGGATCACCAGACATGTTTGTCAATCTATGCTATCGGTGGTGACGATCTAATAGTTGATCTGACAGGTGGCATTCACCTTTCCCTCTGCATAGGAGGAGATGATTCTACATCAGATTCAGACAATGATGAAGAATCTAGAGATTTGATGCAAGTCTATATGGATGAACATAACTCCACACTAGAAATGGAGGAAAAGCTGTGTGAAGTGTATTCCAACACACGAAGGATGCAATATGGGGTAGAAGAAATTGACAACATACTGGGTGAAGTAACTATTAATGATCATTACTACCATGAGCAGCTGAATAATCTAGAGGAAATAGGGCCAGATGACACCTTCACAGAGGCAGTAGATGCTACATTCCAACAGCTTTCTATTGTAGTAAAAAAGTTATGAGCCAGGGCTGTGGATATTTGTGGAGGACCTCAGCTTCCCACCCCAAGCAGGGAGGGAGAATCAGAAGAAGAGGATGATCCTATGGTAGGGATAATCACCATAATAAATAGCAATAATGAAGATTATTATCCCATAAAGATTATTGTAAAGAAACCTATCAACGTGATGGAAACGAGAAGTGGAAGAGACTATGAGGGCAAGGCTCTAGCAGTGGAATAGTCAAGGAATAGTGAGGCCAGAACTAGCAGCTTGAAGAAAGAACCAGAGACCCCAGCCTTGGCTCAACTGAAGAAGTCCCAAGTTAATATCTCAATTTGGGGACTATTGATGGCCTCCCTCACACAGCGTGAAGTTGTTTTTAAGTCCCTCACTAATGTACAGGTGCCCATCAAGATAAATCTGGCACATCTTGCGAATAGAGTAGGGGCAACATATGCAGTGCAATCCTTGATGTTCTCAAATTTAGAGCTTCCCCAAGGGGTCCAGCTCAAACGAGCTCTCCACATCATGGTAGAATGTCTTGACAAGGTGGTTCACCAGGTTCTTGTTGACAATGGGTCCGCCTTGAATGTGCTACCCTTAAGGTTGGCAAAGAGTATTGGCATCAACCTGGAAGAAATGAGATCAACTATCCAAACCATACAGGCATATGACAATACCAAGAGGAAGATCCTTGGCATCCTTACCCTTGTCGTAAAGATTGGCCTAGTGAAGTTTGATATTGACTTCTAAGTCATCGATATATCGGCAGCTTTTAATATGCTCTTGGGAAGGCCTTGGTTGCATCATACGAAGGTAGTGTCCTCTAGTTTCCATTAAAAAATGAAGTTCATTCATGAAGAAAAGGTGATTACGGTAGCCTGGGATCCCAAAGTTGTTAACACCTTGGCCAATATTGAAAATGCAGAAGAACAAGACCAGGAAATTCAACTAAGTGGTTTTGAATTAGATGCAACTTGTGCAACTATTGCCAAAGAAGTTCCAAAGGAGGAAATCCTAGCTAACTATGAAGCCATTTGGAATCTGCCGGTAAATCAGATGATGAAGAATATGCAATATTTTCCTAGCATGCGGCTAGGCAAATATCATCAAGGAGTTCCAAAGTAGCCTAGTTTGGCAGTGAACAAAGGAAAGAATGGTCTTGGGTACACTCCTCTGACCACCAATGGATAGAAAGTATTGGGGATGATTAGGAAGATCTCCGTATCTTACTAACCTACTCTCAATGGATATTTTGTAAAAGGAGAGAATTTCCCTTTTTATGGAAATGTGGAGCCATGGTTTGATGAAACCACCGCAAAGAGGCAACCAGGATTTAAAGTATTTTGTCAAGACAAATATTGCACTGATTGAGATTGAGTCTTCCTCTGATGACCCTACAATATTGATTTATCAAAGGAGGCACCAAGTCCTTGAGTCCTCCTGAAAAGAGAATGGAAAAAGAAGATAAGCCTCACCTGGAGTCTACTGCTTCCCATTGATTTAAGAAGTTACATTTGCTTCCTCCTACAAGAATCAAGAGCCCGAGAGCTACATGAGCTCAAGCCTCTTCCTTTCAGAGGAAGAAGTGCGTATGTGAAGCAAAGAAGAGCACAAAGAATGATAGTTTGCATGTACTATACCCAAATCAACTACAATGGGAAGGTCCGTGAAGGTGGTCAAAGATGTGACCGAGGCATCGAGATGGAATCTCTCAATAGGTTTGAAAAGATGGACTTTATAGAAAAAGGATTGAGCAGTCTCCACCAATCTTCGCCCCTCAAAAAGTTTGGCTTTCGAGAGCACGAGGTTGATCAATTGGTATTTGTGAAGTAGACATCCATCCAGAAGAACCATTATGCCACTAAAGAACCGCTCCTAAACTGGACAAGCATTGGGAAAAACTTCAAGTTTGCTCATGCTATTGAGTCAACCATCCTGAATACCCCTGGCGAAAGCATCAAGCCAGTTATCAAGTCTATAGCCGAGTCTGTTGTTTATGATTTCGTGCCGACCTCCCCTCTCAAGGAGAGTCTAAAATCCTTGTATGTCGAGTCTATTACTCTTTCTTTCATGAATGAAATTTCTAATTCTGAGTATGGCTTGCCTCCTTTTTCTGATGAGGATCTTAATAAATAACAAGAATCAATACAACAATGCAAACCAAAGAAAGCCCAACCCATCTGTGAAGATACTCAGGGTATTAATCTAGGAACCGACCAATGCCTTCGAGAGGTAAAAATTGGATCTACCCTTGATGACGAAGAAGTAGAATAGATGATTAGTCTTCTGAAGGAATTCACCGAGGTCTTCGCTTGATCTTATGAGGATATGCCTAGTATGGACTCCAACATCATGCAGCATTGATTGCCGACTTACCCTGGGGCAAAATCAGTAAAGCAAAAGCTCTGAAGAATGCTTCCGAATGGAGTGAAAAGATAAGAGAAGAAGTTGTGAAGTAATGGAATGCAGGGTTTCAACAAGAGGTGAAATACCCCAAACGGTTGGCCAATATTGTACCAGTACCAAAGAAAGATGGCAAGGTATTTATGTGCGTGGACTTCTGAGATCTTAAACAAAGTGAGCCTTAAATATAACTTCCCATTACATTACATTGATGTATTGGTGGATAACACAATGAGGCATGATTTGTTATCATTTATGGATGGATTCTCAGGATACAACAAAATAAGCATGCACCCAGAAGATCATGAGATGGCAGCCTTCACCACTCCATGGGAACCTATTGTTACAAGGTGATGCCTTTTGGATTGAAGAACGTTGGGGCAACTTATCAGAGAGCAACTACAGCCATATTGCATGACATAATGAACAAAGACGTGGAAGTCTATGTGGATGATATGATAGTGAAGTCAAAAGATAGGCAGGGGCATATTCCCACGCTAAGGTGATTCTTTGAAAGAATCAAGAAGTATCAGCTAAAGTTGAATCCTCAGAAGTGTGAATTTGAGGCAACAATAGGAAAGTTATTAGGTTTCTTGGTAAGGGAAAGAGGCATTGAAGTCGACCCTATCAAGATCAAGGAAATTTAGGAAATGCCCACACCCTGGACTGAGAAGCAAATACGAGGATTTTTGGGTCACATCCAGTATATTAGTAGATTCATAGCTCAATTGACTACCATCTGTGAGCCAATTTTCAAGCTACTGAAGAAAGATCAGCCCACAAAATGGAATGACCAGTGCCAACAAGATTTTGACAAAAGCAAAGGATACCTTATGAACCCACCAGTATTAACACCGTCGGTGGAAGGTGAACCATTTCTCTTGTACTTATCAGTGGGAGAATATTCCATGGGCTCTTTGCTAGCACAGAAAGAGACGAAAGAAGGGGCAGAGCATGCCATATACTACCTTAGTAAGAAGTTTCTGGAATATGAGACACGGTACACATCTTTGGAAAGAACTTGTACTGGGTTGATTTAGACAATGAAAAGGTTGTGACACTTCATGGTTTCCTATCCGGTGCATTTGATCTCAAGGATGGATGCCATCAAATACCTTTTTGAGAGACCAACCTAATAAGAAGGATGGCCTGTTGGTTGCTTATACTATCAAAGTTTGACATCACCTATGTTACTCAGTAATCTATTAAGGAGTAGGCCATAGTCGATCATTTGGATGCCTACCCCACAGAAGATGGAAGATCCTTAGATGATGCCTTTCCTGATGAAGGAATCACAATAATAGAGGAAGAAGACACAGTTTATGAATGGCATTTATTCTTTGATGGAGCTGCCAATCAGAAGGGATGTGGTGTAGGAATATTGCTTGTCACTCTGGTGCTTTGGGGCTCGAACCTGCCTTGCCTATTGGAGTGAAAAGGATCAAGGTTTATGACAATTCATCCATCATCATCTGTCAGAAGCTAGAAAAGTGGAAGACCAGAGATGAAAAGTTGAAGCCATATCAATAACATCTGGAAGAAGTGGTTGGACACTTTGAGAAGATCTCATTGTACACACCCAATTTTGTCACCCTCCTCTAGCTATGTTGAAATATGGATCTTGGAAGAGACTTTCGGCTTCCGACCAATAGAGATGCTGATAGAAACATTCCCCTAGCCAAAACCCTAGAAATCCCCATGTGGGAGAGAGGAAGGTCTAATTTTGACTTTTTTATATATGAAGGAATTTGGTCAAGATGACTATACAGATAGATAGTGCTTGGAAACACAATTCTAAAATCATATGACATGTCAAAATTGGAGTAGTAGATCTCTCATGATTATCCCCAAAAAATCATGCTTTCTCGCACATATGCCGTGCACATGGACAGTCCCGCTAGAAACCTAGAAAAGTCCCCTACCTATCACATTCATCCACTACTTACCCAAATAACTCAAAAACACTCCTTGATCTGAAACCCTAGAAATCCCTACGTGGGAGAGAAGGGGTCCAATTTTGGCATTTTATATACGAAGGAATCTGGTTAAGAAGACCATACAGATGGATAGTACTAGGAAATATGATTCCGATGATATATGATATGCTAAAATCAGATTGACGGATCTCTCATAATCATCATTGGAAAAAATCGATAATTGCATACACGCTACACGCTTTGGCCAACAGGCCAGCCCGTGTGTGTGCTCACTGCCCACGGCTATAGCCCATGGCTACTGCCCATGGCAATGGAACATGGCTGCTGCCCATTAGCTGTAGCACACACACACACAGCCCCCCTTGCCATGCTGCACACACCCACTTGTTCTTTGGCTAACGCCCCCGCAGGCACAGGCCCGCGACCCTGCTATACACACCCATGCCTCTTTGTGCCTGCTGGCTACCCCCTATGGGCATAGACTAGCACCCCTATGGGCATAGGCCCACACCCTTGCTAACCCTACCAGCCATGCCATGTCCCTTTGTGCCCGCTAGACTATGCCCTCACGGGCACTAGCCCACTGCCCACCGCCCACCGCCTACCTGCACCAGCCCATGCTCTTGTGTATACTGGCCAGTAGGCTAGCCTGCCAGTGTGTGCATGCTAGCTAGTAGGCCAGCCTACACACCTACATGCACTACCTGTTGCCCATGCATGCACATGCTATTGCCCAAGCTCGCACCCCCTTGGCCATTACTCGTGCGCCATCCATCACACTCCAGTGACATCTCCCGGGTCCATACCTCAGGCACTTAGGCCAGATCCCGCTTGCCACCGTCAAAGTCTGGGATTGGTATTCCCCTTCACCCACTCAAAGCCAAAAAACCCCTTTTTTGCTAGTATCTCTGTCTCCCAAACAACATGCCCTCCCCACCCATTTTGCCTTTAAACCCCTCTTTTACCCATTAGACAAAAGCCCTACCCCCTCACTTTAGGCAGGACCCCCCTTTTCGTCCATTGGATAAAGAGGTTCCCCCTCTCCTATTGGCTTGAAAAAAATTATAAATACCCCCCTCCTTTTGATGACACACCAGAATCCCACCGCACTCCTTTTAGTGAAATTTTCCTCCCCTCCCCCTCTTGATTTTCTTTTGATCTTTTGAGTGATCTTCGTCAAGATCCGAAATCTCATTCAGATCTTCAAAGTGTTCTTTAGGATCTTGAAGATCTTCAATCCAAGTTCTTAGTTAGATCCATTTTTTAGCCAAAAATATAATGTCCATGAGCCCCCTCCCTTGAGTGTTCTTGAGATAGAAATCCCCCCCTTTGAGGTTCTTCGGGTCTATGAAGAGATCTTTGTGAAGATCTGAATTTCTATTCAGATCATCAAAGGGTTCTTTAGGACTTTGGATTTCTTCAGTCCATTTTTAGGTCAGCCTATTTCTTTTCAGAAACAGACATTCCTAGTGGAAGCCCTGCCCGAATGCCCTTAGAATCTTTCCAAAAATAGCCATTCCCTGCAGAAGCTCTGTCGGAGTACCACCTCAGCCTAACCATCCCCTAGCCTATCCCTAGCGAAAGCTTTGTCGGAGTGCCACCTCATCACAAGATTGAAAATAGCCTTCCCTAGCTGAAGCTCTGTCCGAATCCAAATCAAGAAATAGCCTTCCCTAGCCGAAGCTCTTCCCGAATCCAAATCCAAAAGTAACCATTCCTAGCTGGAACCCTGTCTGCATACCATCACAATCAGCATCTCTTAAGAAAGGAAGTTGGAGGTCAAGACCATCTTCCCTTGAGCCAGGAGAATTTGAAAGACAGTCTGAGTTGGTACTAATCAGGGGCTCACTCTTCTTGACCCCGAAACAGGGGTTAAGTTCAGGTATAATTTCTCAACCAACTTGCCGTAATGTAGACTCTATACAAACCTTGTTTTAGTGTATATAATAGTTTGAATTCAATTAATATATATATATGTGTGATAACTTAGTCATGCATGTGGAATAGTAATAATTACGAAAAATGTTCATTCTTAAGCATCTAGTAGGAAGACCGGCTGAACCGGGCAGATTAGGTGCCTAACACCTTCCCAAATCTATAACCTAACACTTACCCTAAATCTCTTGACCAAACCAATTTTTGGGCCCTATTCTCAAGAATTGGGCCTACCCCCGGGTCCTAGGCCCATAACCCTAGGTAGCGACTCCAAACCCCATTTGTATGATCTCGATCCCCATATTGAACCATCATCAAACCCCCGTCTCAAATGACTAATTTTACACTCTTACAAAATAAGCCTCCATGGATCTCTAAGCAGCGATATGGCAGTGTGGAGCCCACAAGCAAAGCACACATGACATGAACCCCTCCCCTCACACGAAAGTGAAAAATAGAGGAGAGAGGTCAGGATGCAAGTATTTTTCCCCCAGGGCAAGAGAGACATCTCAGTCCATCTCTGGCCGCTACCCTCATAGTGGCGACCTCACTGGGGACAAATGTCAAGCTTCCAATACTAGATGCTACCTTTAAATGCAAGAACATTTTCCACCACATTTATTTGATAACGTATTTGGCTAACCCCATGTTTGTAATTGTATTTGCTAACCGCATCATGCATCATGCATCATGCTTGAAGTGAAATCATTTGGCGAGGGACTCCATGTCATGCCCACACCCTCGGGGATGTCAGCACATGTCATGAAGAGTACTCTGAGAGCAAATGATACCCGATTCCTATACAAGAGTTGAAGGTATCATTAAACAACGAGGATGTTGTATTTGTGCTAGCACCCTCGGGGAGGTCCGCACACTTTATAACATTCTGAGATCAGATAATGGTTCATCATCAAAAGGTGAGGATGTCCATAATTATGCCAGCACCCTTGGGGAGGTCCGTGCACTTTATGACATTCTGAGATTAAATGATGGTTACCCTACATTACACTTTTGCACACAATCACTCACAGTTCCACCACCCCGTGGCCAATTTCTTAACCTCGTGTGTTGTCATGAGTAATGGGCAAGGAAGTCACCCCCTTGATCTCGTACCTACAGGTATATCAAAAGGATTATGTACCTTGTGTATATAGATCCTATCAAGGAAGCCTTATCGGTCCTATTGCATCCACCGCACGCTTGCATCATGTAGAAAATAGATGAAGAAGCTAGGAGCGCCACAAGCTAACTGTAGAACTTGTTTGCAGTCAAAGAAAAGGAATATTCCTATATTATATTCCCGTTGTAAAGAATTACTTTCCTAAGTGGGTTTTGGATAAAAGGTGTCCCTCCCCCTTAAGGAAAATGTCCAGACATATGACTCAAGGGCAATTCTGTTGCAGTCACGCCAAGTCCTAAGAAGCTCCGAGAAAAATCAGGAGGAAGAACACCTAGTGGGAAAAGAGGAAAGCATGACTTTATTACATGGAATGTATTATGGGAGTATTCTCAACAAGCCATTTGTATAAACTTCCTGCTTATGACATTGGGTGGACCAGGGGCATCAAACCCTATCCACCCCCTATCATTAAGCGGACTAACTTTGGATGAATCAATGGTTGTTAATTTAGTGAATGTGTGAACAAGGGATTAGGAATTCAAGAATCCTAAAATAAACCACTATCGGTTCAAGCATAATTCCACACCTCAAGTATTCTCCTCGGTCCCTTTGGACGTGTCAAGTAATCGGTTGACTAGCCTAAGTCCAGAATCACCTCCGTCATCTCTTCGAGATTGTCTACTGCCAGGTGATTACAGCCTAGTAAGCATGGAGCCACTCAACATGGAAATACCCGAACAGGCCTGGGTCCATCCCGTGGAGACACTTGCAGATAGAAATGGCTAAAGTCAAAAGAGGGATAGCTCAGATACTGCATACACTTCAAAATCCTCTTAGAATTGATCCCAGGAATGAGCTAGCACTGCCTACAAGAGATGTAGACCATAATAGAGCTATAGGTCATCGTGAGAATTCTTGCCGTGTTGACTCAGGAGAACCAGAGCATGTCTGACCAACCAGCCAAAGAGGATCTTCACCTACCCATCCTAATGGTTAATGAGGGGCCTATTCCAGGGTCTCTCCTCCCAGGGTAGTATTGGAAGACGAGAAAGAGGACTTTGCAGCACATGTCCAAATAGATCCTTCAGAAACAGACAGAGAAAAGAAAGTTAGTGAACAACTGGAAAAGATGGAGAACATGTTTCTAGCAAGGAAGGGTTCGAAAAGCCAAACAGTAGTGTCAGACGAAATGAGTTTCCTTTCTAGGGTAAGGATTCCCAAGAAATTCAAGTGGCAGATTGACAAGTTTGATGGGTCCAGAGACCCCAAGGCTCATCTCAAAGTCTTCCTAAGCATCATCAAGTCATGGCAGCTTGTATATAACTAGATGGGGCAAGCCTTTATGTTAACCCTATCAGGGCCAACACTAAGGCGGCTCACATAGTTGGAGTCATCACAAACTCAGAATTGGGCAATGGTAGTGAAAGCCTTTACCAGTACTCCTATAATACTGAGGTGGATGTGAAATGTCAGGAGCTTGAGATGTTAAGGCAGCAGCCTAAAGAAGGATTCACACCTTCTTGATTAGATTTAGAGACAAGGCCACCAAGATGGCAGATAGGCCTTCAGAAGCAAAGCAAGTAGAGATGTTGATAGAAAACTTGTTAAAGCCCTATTATGATGATCTTTTCTATTAGCATTTGCAAACTTTTGATGCCTTAATAGCCACTGAAACACGTGTGGAGAATAAAATGTTGAGAGAGGCCCAGTATCAAGGATCCTCCCAAGATGAAAGCAAGAACACCTGAGTCGGACAGAGAAAGCGTCCAAAAACTAATATGGTGAGTGTAGTTCAACAGTCAGTCTCACCAGCCACTTCTTCACAGCCCTTCATAATACAAGCAGATGCATCCGCCCAAAAGGCCCCTCACCTAAGAAGGTAGTTTTATAATTTAGGAATGCCCATAACGGCCACATATGAAAAGTTAAAGAAGCAAGGATTGCTAGGGATAGTGGCTCCAAGAGTGATTAGCAACCCTCCTCCAACTTGGTATAGGGATCACGAATATTGTGCTTACCACAACCAGAAGGGGCACAACACTGAAAGATGTTTAGGTTTACAGCATGCAATTTAGGATTTGATAGACAATGAGACCATTGAAGTCAAGATCAAGTAATCTCCCAATGTCAACACCAATCCACTCCCTGATCATGTGAACAATCTAGAGGAAGAAGACTCGGAGAGTGACCCTACTCAACTCATTGTACCTAGAGCTTGAAAGAATCATATGAATGCCCGTGCTTACAAGAGAGTCATGAGTCAAAGGGCTGGAGTCATAAGAACCCCCAGAAGAAGAGAATCATCAGAGGAAGATTCAAAAGATCCGATGCCCTCCGTTCATCCTTCCTCATAAGAAGAATCCACCACACCACATTACCAACCCCCACCATATTATCAACCTCCACCATATTATCAGCCTCTGTAAGATCATCAGCATTCCCCCCACCATCAAAGTAAAGGAACCTCCTCATCCTATCACCCCAATCTTCATATCCTACTTCCCACATTACATCATCCTCATACCATCTTGCTTCTTATCCCTTATACCAATCCCATTCTCAAGGTTCGGTGTATAACCCAAGAGAAGGATGGATGGATGGGTAGGAATGGATGGATATGCTATTAGAGTCCCTGAAGATGACCTCATCAACATGATCGGTGAATGCTCTAGGAGAAGAACAGGAAAGTGATCCTACTTCTTTAATTTAGCCTGTTGTATCTTCAGAAGACAATCCAGAAGTAATTGAAGAGATTATAGCTTATCTTCTCAGAGCGATAACCATATTGGCCATAGGGGAGCAGGTCAAAGAATACACTTCCTTAATCCATATAGGAAGTGACACTGAGGATGATAAGTCGGGACTAGTCCAACTTCAAGCCAGTAATGATAGGACCTAAGGAACCTTTCAATCTGCATGATCTAAATACTATGAGTGTTTGGATGCTAGAGAATTTGATGGTCCTAAGGAATCTGATGAAGAATCAAGTGGAAGTGAAATCAACGAAGAAGAGGATGATGATGACGATGACGATGATGAGGATGAGGATGAGAATGATGGAGATGACTCTGAGTCTCAGGAAGATGATGAGTATCCAGACTGGGATGACTACCTAGGGCCTGGATACATTGATGATGATGATGAGTCAGAATATTATTCGTCAGAACATCCGACATGTTTCCCAGTTTATGCTGTTGGTGGTGACGATTTGATAGCTTATCCAATAGGTGGCATTTACCCTTCCCTTTGCATGGAAGGAGATGATTCCACTTCAAACTCAGATAGTGATGAAGGATCTAGAGAGTCATTACAAGTTTATTTCAATGAACCAGATTCCCTAGTCGAGTCGAAACAAAAGTTGTGTGAAGTATACTCCACTGCATTAAAGATGTAGGAAAGGATAGAAGAAATTGTCAATATGTTGGGGGAAGTAACCATCAGTGATCTTTACTACTAGGAGCAATTAGATGATCTAGAGGAAATAGGACCAGATGTTCCAATCGCAAAGGCAGTAGACGCTACATTCCAATAGCTTTCTAATACAGTCAAAAAACTGTGAGCCTAAGCTATGGATATTTGTGGAAGGCCTCGACTTCCCACCCCAAGTAGGGAGGGGCAATCAGAAGAAGAGGATGACACCATGGTAGGGATAATCACCCTAACCAATAGTGATGATGAAGATAGTTATCCCATGGAGATTATTATGAAGAAACCAATCAACATAATAGAAACTAGAAGTGGGAAAGACTACAAGGGCAAGGCTCTAGCAGTAGAACAGCCAAGGGCTAATGAGGCCAGAAGTAGTAGCATGAAGAAAGAGCCAGAGAACCCAGTCTTGGCTCAACTCAAGAAGTCCCAGGCACATATCTCCATTTGGGGATTGTTGATGGCGTCCCCTTCGCACCGTGAAGCAGTCTTGAAGTCTCTCGCTAATATGCAAGTGCCAATCGAGATAAATCTAACACACTTCATGCATATAGTAGGAGCAACATAGGCATTGCAGTCCCTGATGTTCTCGGATTCCAAGCTTCTTATGGAAACCCAACACAATCGGGCTCTCCACATTATAGTTGAATGCCTTGACAAAGTGGTTCCCCAGGTTCTTGTTGACAACGGGTCTACTTTGAATGTGCTATCATTAAGATCAACAAAGAGTATTGGCATCAACTTGGAGGCAATGAGGCCAACCACCCAAACCATAAGGGCATATGACAATACCAAGAGAAAGATTCTTGGCATCTTCACCCTTGCTGTAAAGATTGTCCTGGTGAAGTTTGATGTTGATTTCCAAGTCATTGATATACTGACAAATTTTAACATGCTCTTAGGGAGGCCTTGGTTGCATCCTGCGAAGGTAGTATCCTCTAGTCTTCACCAAAAAGTGAAGTTCATTCATGAGGAAAAGGTGGTCATAGTGGTCGGAGATCCTGAAGTGGTTAACATTTTGGCCAACATTAAAATGGGGAAGAACAAGACAAGGAGGTGCAACTGAGTGGTTTTGAATTAGACAGCATATGTGTAGCCATTATCAAAGAGGCTCTAAAAGAAGAAATCCTAGCTAACTACGAAGCTATCTGGAGTCCAACGGTAAATCAGATGATGGAGAATATATAATATTTCCCCAACATGGGACTGGGAAAATATCATCAAGGAGTTCTAAAGCAGTCTAGTTTGGCGGTAAACAAAGGAAAAGAATGGTCTCGGGTACACTCCCCCATATGTCAAAGGGCAGAAAGTGTTGAGGATGACTAGGAAGATCTCCATCACTTACTACCCTACTCTCAATGGGTACTTTGTGAAAGAAGGAGAGAACTTCCCCTTTTGCAAAAATATGGAGCTGTGGTTTGATGAAGCTTTCGCCAAAATGTAACTAGGACTTGAAGTGTTCTTCCAAGACAAGTTCGATTGGGTGACTCATGAAGTGGAACAGCAGCCAATGCTAGTTAAGGAAAGTGATCAAGATAGCTACATTATTGGGAGAGCAGAAGTTATAATGATTGAAGATGGGTTCACCTCTGGTAACCCCACAACACTAATCCAGTCTAAAGAATTTCCAAGTCCTTGAGTCCTCCTAAAAAGGGAGTGGGAAAAGAAGATATAACTCACATAGAGTCTACCACTTTCCCTTGATGTGAAAGGCTTCATTTGCTCCCTCCTACAAGAACCAAGAGCCCGAGAGTTGCATGAGCTCAAGCCCCATCCTTTTGGAGGAAGAAGCACATATATAAAACAGAGGAGAGCGCAGAGGACGATGGTTTGTATGTATTGTGCCTGAACCAATTGCAATGGGAAGGCTCATGAAGGTGGTCAAAGATGTGACTGAGGCAATGGGATGGCTTCCCTCAATAGGTTCGAAAAGATAGACTTCATAGAGAGAGGATTGGGCAGTCTCCACTAATCTTCACCCCCCCTTAGAAAATTCGGGTTCTGAGACCACAAGATTGACCAATTGGTATTCGTGAAGAAGCGGGCACCCATCTAGGAGAACTATTGTCCCACTAAAGAAGTAGTAACAACTTTCTTAGAAGGAGAAGAAGGCCCTTTGCCACACCTCCTCATCAATCAAGCAACTGAACCACTCCTGAACTGGACAAGCACTGGAGAAAACTTCAAGTTTGCTTATGCTTTTGAGTCAACCAGCCTGAATACCACTAGCAAAAGCATCAAGCCAGTTATCAAGTCTATAGTCAAATCTGTTGTTTATGATTTTGTGTCAGTCTCCCCTCTTGAGGAGAGTCTAGAGTCCTTGTATGTCGAGTTTGTTACTCTTTCTTTCATGAATTAAATTTCTGATTCTGAGTATGACTTGCCTCCTTTTTTCCAATGATGATCTTAATAAATATTAAGAATTAATAAAACAATGCAAACTAAAGAAAGCCCAATCCATCCACTAAGATACTCAGGTTATTAATCTAGGAACTGACTAATGCCTTCAAGAGGTAAAAATTGGTACTACCCTTGATGACGAAGAAGAAAAATGGATGATTAATCTTCTGAAGGAATTCACCACGATCTTTGCTTGGTCTTATGAGGATATGCCTGGTATCGACCCCAACATCATATAGTATCAATTACCGACTTACCCTAGGGCAAAGCCAGCAAAACAAAAGCTCCGAAGAATGCAGCCCGAATGGATTGAGAAGATCAAAGAAGTAGTTTTGAAGCAATGGAATGCGGGGTTCCTACAGGTGGTGAAGTACCCCCAATAGTTGGCCAATATTATACCAGTACCGAAGAAAGATGGAAAGGTATGAATGTGCATAGACTTTCGAGATCTTAACAAAATAAGCCCTAAAGATGACTTTGCATTACTTCACATTGATCTATTGGTGGATAATATGGTGGGGCATGCTTTGTTATCATTCATGGATGGATTCTCAGGATACAACTAAATAAGCATGCACTCAAAGGATCGTGAGAAAACAGCCTTCACCACTCTGTGGGAAACCTATTGTTACAAGGTGATGCCTTTTGGACTGAAAAATTCCTGGGCAACTTATTAAAGAGTAGCCATAGCCATATTGCATGACATGATGATTAAAGATTTGGAAGTCTATGTGGATGACATGATAGTAAAGTCAAAAGATCAGCAGGGGCATATTCCTGTACTAAGGTGATTCTTTGAAAGAATCAAGAAGTATCAACTGAAGTTGAACCCTCAGAAGTGTTTACTCAGGGCAACGGTGCTAAAGTTGTTAATCTTAATGGTGAGTGAAAGAGGTATTGAAGTCGACCCTATCAAGATCAAGGCAATTCAGGAAATGCCCACGCCTCGGACTGAGAAGCAAATACGAGGATTTCTAGGTCACATCCAATATATTAGCAGATTCATAGCTCAGTTGACTACAATCTGTGAACCAATTTTCAAGCTGTTGAAGAAAGGATCAGCCAACGGAATGGAATGACCAATGCCAACGAGCTCTTTATAAGATTGATGGATACCCCATGGACCCACTAGTATTGATACCACTAGTGGAAGGAGAACCACTTTTATTGTATCTGTCCATGGGAGAATACTCTATGGGCTCTTTGTTAGCATAGAAGGAGACAAAAAAGGGGGTAGGCATGCCATATATTACCTCAGCAAGAAATTTCTAGAATATGAGACCTAGTACACATCTTTGGAAAGAACTTGTGCTGCTTTGATTTGGTCAACTAAAAGGTTGCGACACTATATAGTTTCCTATCCAGTGCACTTGATCTCAAAAATGGATCCATCAAATATCTCTTCGAGAAATTGGCCTTAACAGGAAAGATGGCCCGTTGGTTACTTTTACTATCAAAGTTTGACATCACCTATGTTACTCAAAAATATATCAAGGGGCAGGCCATCTTTCCTGTTAAGGCCAATTTCTTTGATGGAGCGGCCAATCAGAAGGGATGTGGCATGGGAATATTGCTTGTCACTCTTGATGACCTTTATTTGCCTTTATCATTTCACCTTGACTTCCCTTTTACCAACAATATTTCCAAATATGAAGCTTGTGCTTTGGAGCTCGAAACTACTTTAACCATTGGGGTGAAAAGAATCAAGGTTTACGGTGATTCATCTGTTGTCATCTATTAGACATAGGGAAAGTGGAAACCTAGAGATGAGAAGTTAAAGCCATATCAAGAACATCTGGAAGAGATGATTGAACACTTTGAAAAGATTTCATTCGAATACTTCCAGAGGGATAACAATAGGTTTGTTGATGCCCTTGCAACCTTGGCTTCTATAGTAGAGTGCAACCCTATGGCTAGAGTCTAACCATTCTTGGTAGAACAAAGAAGTAGGCCCATTTATCAAAATTCTGTAAACTCTCTCACATAATGGATTTCATCAGGGAAAGGAAGTACCTAGTTGAAGCAACTGATGGAGAGAAGAAGTTTCTGAGAAGATATCCAACCCAGTTTATTCTCCAAGAGGATTTGTTATACAAGAGATCCTATGACGGAATACAATTGTTGTGTGTAGAAGAGGAACAAGCTACAACTATCATGGAAGAAATTCATCAAGGTCTCTGTGGACCCCACATGAATGCCAAGGTGTTATCTAAGAAGATCATTAGGCTAAGATATTACTGAAACACAATGGAAGCAGATTGCGTGGACTTTGTCAAGAAATGTCACAAGTGTCAGATATTTGCTAACATTATACATATCTCACCAACAAAGCTGCATTCGCTCAGTTCACCTTGGCCATTCTCTACTTGGGGCATCGACATTATTAGGAAAGTCAACCCTAAAGCATCCAATGGCCACGAGTTCATCGTGGTAGCCATTGATTATTTTGCCAAGTGGGTAGAAACTCAGTCCTATGTAGTCCTCACATCTTCTAAGCTCACTAAGTTCATCTAAGAAAATATCATTTCCTGATATGGAGTACCTCAAGAATTGTTATCAGATCAAGGATCCCATTTCAGGGGCAAGACTGACAAAATCTGCACAAAATTCGGTATCAGAAGGCATCGTTCTACCACTTACAGGCCATAGACCAATGGGGCAGTGGAAACAGCCAACAAGAGCATCAAAGTCATCCTGCAGAAAATGGCAAAAACACACAAGGATTGGGCTGATAAGTTACCCCTTGCCTTATGGGCATACCAGACTTCTATACAATCCACAACAGGGGCAACACCTTTCTTTGGTACATGGAGTTGAGATGGGTCTACCCGTGGAAATCCTGGTACCGTTGGGTACTCCTTGATAGTCAGCTACCTGAAGGAGAATGGGCATGATGAGCTCAATTTTCTCAATATCTACCAATGGGAGGAATCCATTAGCAGAGATCCCAGGATGTTTATTTACTTTTTATGATAGCTCGATATGTTCTCCACACTCCCGAGCGTGGTGCACCATCTATTCTGATTGAGGTAGTAAAACAGTTGAAGAAGGGAGATGACATCGTCCCTACGGTTCTTGTAGAAACATTCAAGGGATTAGATGACATGAGCTATGGCCATAGATTCAAACTAGATCATTATCAGGGGAGTCATGCTATTTTTCAGATCTGGCTCCTTGAGAAAATGAAGCTCACCAAGCCATTAAGGGGAATCCCTCTCGGAGTTTTTTGCTACCGGGATAAGAGAGAAGTTCTAGAATTCAACCTTATCATCGAATGGGAAAGGTACCTGTAGGAAAGGATTGTGCATGATATCACATGGAGGTTCCCAAGGAAGCCACAAGAATATTTTCTGATGAAGACCCCTAGCCACAACTATGTCAGATTGATGGGATTGACTCACACATCTTTTATTTGCCTATGTACATCAGCTGACAAAATGGGCTCAAGGAGACAGACCCAAAAGAGTTAGTGAACTTTCACCCACCTCAAGAATTGTCTCCCCACCTTGTTAATCACCTATCTCGTCTGTGGTAGGAAAATTGTCCCTCTTTCCATGTGATTCACTTGGTAATGGAATGAAGAAGTATTTAGATTTTCGTGTTATCCCGATTATTCTAATTATGATTTGAGTTATGGAATTGATTGTGCCTAAGCATTACAAGAAAAAAAAAAAGAACAAAGATTTTCTTTTTACCAAAAGTAAGTTTTCATAAGATGCTGAAATAAAATGATGAACAAACAAAGGAAAAAAAAAAAGAAAGAAAATATCCATATGTTTGTGTTTGCAGGAAATACAGGAACAAATCCCTATGGGTCAGAAGCCGTCATCTGAACCGTATGTTAAACCATCCTCATGAAGCACCGGGAAATCCACAGATGCTAGACCAACCTGGTCAGGTCCTGAATCAGTGCACCTAGTCGGGTAATCTCCCGATCCTTGGCAACTATCACCTTGCACAGGCCATAGTGCATCCTCCTAATCTCATATAGACCTCCGAGGACCTGAGAAAGAGCACATCATCCAAAGGAAGTCAAGAGTTAATTGGAAAATGATCAGATACTCATATAATCATAAGGAATAGGTAGCTCAAAAGAAGCGTCTACATCTGTGTTCGGCTACAGAAGATGAGGGAGACTCAGGTTGGTTGTGTTGGGATAGGTTCAGGTAGGGAAGCCATGAAAGGGGATGTTAGCAACCTTGAGAGACTCACTAGCACTAGTAGATGGCCCTACATTTGAAGGATTGATAGCACTGGCACGTGATCGAACAATAGAAGAATCTAAACGTCTCACTCTCCCCTAAAAGAACATTAGTTAAGACCAAAACAAGAAAGAATCTGCAAGAAATACTCAATAAAGGGCAACATACCATTGGACCATTAGGACTGAGAGGGGTGCACACTTTCTCCTCCTCCAAGAAGGCTCCGTAGTCCCTATCCAGATCAAGAAAGGAGTCCTCCTATACTCCATTAGCCAAATGCCTCAGCTCGATGCTGGGATGATCTCTAGACAGTGGATAGTAGATGGAGGAAGATTAGGAGAGGGGCGTGGATCGATGTCCGACCATTGAGATATTACTCTCTCTCCCAAGTACTAGGCATGGCCCCACATACCCCGGAAGAGGACTCAGTTCTCAGATAATTGTTGAGCCAAGGTGGCTCTTTCAGAATCCAAAAATATGATGTCATGGAATGGGCTCCAAGTAACTTGTAAAACCAAGGAAAAGTAAAGAATAAGCATAAGGAAAAAGGAGTTTCAGTGTCAAACATGGCATATCTCGGGGAGATCATTCACAAGAGAATGAGCAGTGGTCCCCGGAGGATGGCATCGGGCCTAGACTACCTGATTATCTCCCCACTTTGTGGCCAAGGGGAAGAAGAATGTCTCAGAATCCCTCAGTTTAGGGGCTTTGGTCCCTAGGTGCTCAAAACACCCGGGTTGTTTCAAGAAATCAAAGTAAGAAAATGCAGACCAAATGACGGAAAGGAAATAGATATGAGAAGGAAGTTACCTAGATAATGTAGCCTGCATCCATGAGGCCCCTATCTCCATAAGACAGCAAATCTAGGGACCGTAGGAGATATGCATAAGCGGCCCCGCCCCAGTCCCAAGAATCTACTATGCAAAGATCTCTGAGGAAGTACACCAAGCGGATATCTACTCCCCTTGGAGGTCACTGAAGAGGCACTGACCCACAAAAAATAGCAGGAAGGAACATGCTATCTAAGACATGTTGCCCAGATTCTTCCCCAGGCTGACTTTCTACCATTGGGCACTAATCTCCCCTAGGCGGATACATGTTTGGCCGACTTTAATGGTAATACCGGTTAGATCTGCAAAATCCCTGGAAGTCAAAAATCCTATAGGTAGGGTCATGGATCTACCCCCAAATGGAAAGCCTGTCAAGGCATAAAAGCATAGGGGGTGATGGTCATCTCACCAATAGGAAGATGGAAAGAATGAGTAATCGGATACCACTGCTCCATCAGGGACCCCACTAGTGCCAGACTGAACTTTTGGGTCTCTATAGCAGCTAGCCAACACTGGTGGGATGCATCAGTCATCTCCTTCACTCTATGAGGGAGCATCCTATGCCATGACTGAACCATGTTCGGGTGGCCATATGAGGCCAAGGTAGGTGGTTCCTTCCCCTCATACTAATGGAAGTAAAGAATGTAGAAAAAAAATAAAAAAATACATAAAAAAAACAAAAAGTAAAAGCAATAAAAAAGAAAAACAAGACAAAAAAAAAATGAACACAACGTAAAGACTTACACATGAACCCCATATGGAGTTGCAGATGTGACTTCGGCTGTTGTGAAGAGTTTTCCCAGAATACCAGTCGGCCAGGCCCTCATCCCCATGGGAAGGACTATTGCAACTTTCGAGCTGGACCTCTCCCAGAGTCTTTCTCTTCCTCCTTTCAGTCATATTTTCAGAAACTACAAAAATCCCTCAAAATTTTCCAAAATTGCAAAGAGCCCTAGAAACTTTCCAAAATTACAAGAAACCCCAAAAAATTTCTTAAATTGCATAAAATCTCACAAGAATATCAAATTCTCCAAATAACTCCTCCCTCAAGAACAAGATGAAGATTTTCAAGAACTTCAAGAGCAAGGTGAAAAACTCCAAGAACAAGAAGGAAAACTTCAAGAAAAACTAGAGAGCTCCAGAAACTCAAAACTCACTCAGAAAAGTTAGAATGAAGAATGAACAATGGAGGGGGACCATTTAAAAAAAATAAGATTCCAAATCGAGCATCAGAATTCAAACCAAATTCCAAATCAAGCATCAAGAATCAAAAGCTTCCAAATCAAGCATCAAGAATCAAAAGCTTCCAAATCAAGCATCAGAATTCAAATCAAATTCCAAATCAAAAGCAAAAGGTAAAATTCTAAGAACCAAAAACCAAGAATCAATTGTTAACGCATTTTATAGGGAAGAAAGAGTAGCAAATTTCTTTTCTATAATTGACAAGACCAGATAGCCCAGCCTAGTTCGAAAGAATCCACCTGGAAAACCATATGGTCCAGCCTGAAAGACCATATGGTCCAGATTGGTTCGCAAGAACCAGCCTAGTGACCAAAATTCCCTGAACTGGCACATGTGAGGCCCAGCTAAGGAAAGTCAAAGATCAAAGTATAAACCATTTTGTAGGATTGGAAGAGTAGTGAATTCCTTTCCACAATTGGTAGCCCCAGGTAAGTCCTTAACTTCAAAGTAGTTAGGAGATATTATCTGTTGCAATTTTCAACTCTATCATAACTGAGCAAGATGATGGCAGTACATGCTCCGAGTGACAAAATGTGGTCATTCTTTTCTTTGCCCTACAGCCATTGGCACAGGCCTCGGCCAAAGAGGGGCATTCTATAGACACCGAATTTTGTCACCCTCCTTCGGCTATGATGAAATTGGATCTTGGATGCGACTTTTGATTTCCGACCAACAAAGATGCTGATAGAAAGATTCCCCTATCCAAAACCCAGGAAATCCCCATGCAGAGAGAGGAAGGTCTAATTTTGACTTTTTTTATATGAAGGAATCTGAAGGAATCGGGTCAATATAACCGTATAGATGGATAGTGCTCAAAAACATGATTATGACAATATATGACACGTCAAAAGTAGACCAGCAGATCTCCCGTGATCATCCCCAAAAAATCATGCTTTCCCGCATATAGGCCGCACACACGGAAGTCTCACTGGAAACCTAAAAAAGTCCCGTACCTATCACAAATACCCTAAAATTCATCCCCTACCTACCCAAATAATCCAGAAACACTCCCGGACCTGAAACCCTAGAAATCCCCATGTGGGAAAGGAGTCCAATTTTGGCTTTTTTTATACGAAGGAATCCAATCAAGACGATCATACAAATGGATAATGCTCAGAAATATGATTTTGATGATAAATTTGATCGATGGATATCCCATAATTGTCACCAAAAAAAATGATAAATGCCGGAATTGCACGCGCTGGCCAACAGGCCAGCCCACTCATGTGCTTGCTGCCTATAGCCATAGCCCATGGTTGCTGCCCATGGCAATGGCACATGGCTACTGCCCATGGGTTGTAGCACACGCACACAGCCACCCTGGCATGCAGTACAACCCCTTGCCATGCTGCCCGGCCCCCCTGCCATGTTGCACATACCCACATGCCCTTTGGCCTGCTGGCCTGCACCCCCATTGGCATTGACCAGTGCCCCCGCGAGCATTGGCCTACACCCCCGTGGGCACTGCCCTGCGGCCCTACTGCACAAACCCATGACCCTTTGTGCCTGCTGGCCTGCTGTCCAGCCCCCTGCCTACACCGACCCATACGCGTGTGCATGCTGGCTACTACCTATGCATGCATATGTAGCTACCCATGTCCGCACCCCTCTTGCCCATTACCTGTGCGCCATCTGTCACACACCTGTGACGTCGCCCACATTACTTACCTGAACTGACCATACCTCGGGCACTTTGGCTGGGTCCCGTGTATCATCGTTAAAGGCCGGGATTGGTATTCCCCTTCACCCACTCGAAGCCAAAAACTTCTTTTTTGCTAGATTCTCTCTCTCCCAAACAACACCCCTCTTTACCCAATGGATAAAAGCCCTCCCCATCCATTTTACCTTTAAACCCCTCTTTTACCCATTGGACAAAAGCCCTACCCCCTCACTTTAGGCAAGACCCCCCTTTTGTCCTTTGGATAAGGAGGTTCCCCCTCTCCTATTGGCTGAAAAAAACTATAAATACCCCCTCCTTTAGATGACACACCAGAATCCTACCTCACTCCTTGTAGTGAAATTTTCCTCTCCTCCCCCTTTTAATTTTCTTCTGATCTTCAGAGCGATCTTTATCAAGATCCGAAATCTCATTCGGATCTTTGAAGTGTTATTTAGGATCTTAAAGATCTTCAATCCAAGTTCTTATTCAGATCTAGTTTTTAGCAAAAAATAGTATATTCTTGATCCCCTCCCTTGAGTGTTCTTGAGATAGAAATCCCCCCACATTGAGATTCTTTGGGTCTACGAAGAGATCTTTGTCAAGATCTGAATTTCTGTTCGGATCTTTAAAGTGTTGTTTGGGACTTTGGATTTCTTTAGTCCATTTTTAGGTCAACCCGTTTCTTTTCAGAAATAATCATTTCTAGCCAAAGCCCTATCCCGAATGCCCCTAGAATCTTTCCAGAAATAGCCATTCCAAGCGGAACTTGTCGGAGTGCCACTTCATCCCAAGATAAAAAATAACCTTCCCTAGCCGAAGCTCTGTCTGAATCCAAACTTAAAAATAGCCTTCCCTAGCTGAAGCTCTATCCAAATCCCAATCTGAAAGTAACCGTTCCTAGTTGGAACCTTGTTCACATACCACCACAATCAGCATCTCTCAAGAAAGGAAGTTGGAGGTCAAGATCATCTTCCCCTAAGCTAGGAGAATTTGAAAGATAGTCCGAGCTGGTACTAATCTGGGGCCCACTCCTCTTGATCGAAAACAGGGGTTAAGTTCAAGTATAATTTCTCAACCAACTTCTAATAATGTAGACTTTATATAGACCTTGTTTTAGTGTATATAGTATTTTGAATTCAATTAATGTATATATGTGTAATAACTTTGTCATGCATATGGAATAGTAATAATTGTGGAAAAATGTTCATTCTTAAGCATCTAGTAGGAAGACTAGTTGAACCGGGCAGATTGGGTGTCCAACACCTTCCCAATTCTGTAACTTGACACTTACCCTAAATCTCTGGACCAGACCAAATTTTGGGCCCTTTTCTCAAGAACCAGGCCAACCCCTGGGTCCTAGGCCTATAACCCTAGGTGTGACTCCAAACCCCATTTGTATGATCCCGATCCCTGTATTGGACCATCATTAAACCCCCGTTTTAAATGATGAATTTTAAACTCTTATAAAATAGGCCCCCATGCATCTCCAAGCAATGATACGGTGGTGCGGGGATCGTAAGCAAAGCATACATGACACGAACCCCTCCCCTCACATGAAAGTAAAAGAGAGAGGAGAGAGGTCGGGATGCAAGTTCTTTTGCCCCCAGGGGAAGAGAGACATCTCGGTCCATCTCTGGCTGCTACCCTTACACTCATTCGAATACTTCCAGAGAGATAACAATAGGTTTGCAATGCCCTTGCAACCTTGGCTTCCCTGGTAGAATGTAACCCTATGGCTAGGGTTCGACCATTCTTGGTGGAACAAAGAAGTAGACCTATTTATCAGAATTTAGTGAACTTTCTCACTGTGGATGGTTGGTCTTGGTTCGCTCACATAGTGGATTTCATCAAGGAAAGGAAGTCCCCACTTGAAGCAATTGACATAGAGAAGAAATTTTTAAGGAGATATGCCACCCAATTTATCCTTCACGAAGATTTGTTGTACAAAAGATCCTATGATGGAAAACAGTTGTTGTGTGTGGATGAGGAACAAGTGAAAATTATCATGGAGGAAATTCATCAAGGTCATTGTGGACCCCACATGAATGCTAAGATGTTATCTAGAAGATCCTCAGGCTGGGATACTACTGGAACACAATGAAAGCAGATTGTGTGGACTTTGTCAAGAAATACCATAAGTGTCAGATATTTGCTAACATTATACATATCCTACCAATAGAGTTGCATTCACTCAATTAACCTTGGCCCTTCTCCACTTGGGGCATCGATATCATTGGAAAGATCAACCCCAAAGCTTCCAATGGTCACAAGTTCATCTTGGTAGCCATTGATTATTTCACCAAGTGGGTAGAAGCTTAATCCTATGTGGTCCTCACATATGCTAAGGTAGCCAAATTCATTCAAGAAAATATCATTTCTAGATATGGAGTACCTCAAGAATTGATATCAAATCAGGGATCCCTTTTTTGGGGCAAGACCAATGAAATCTTGACAAAATTCAGTATCAGAAGGCATCGTACTACCACTTACAGGCTGTAGACCAATGGGGCAGTAGAAGTAGCCAACGAAAACATTAAAGTCATCCTACATAAAATGACAGAAACACACAAGGATTGGGCTAATAACTTACCCCTTGCCTTATGGGCATACCGGACTTTTGGATGATCCTCGACAGGGGCAACCCCTTTCTCTATGGTATACGGGGTTGTAGACACCCAATTTTGTCACCCTCCTCTTGCTATGATGAAATGTGGATCTTGGATGCGACTTTTGGCTTCCAATCAATAGAGATGATGGAAACATTCCCCTACCTAAAACCCTGGAAACCCCCACACGGGAGGGAAGAGGGTTCAACTTTGACTTTCTATATGTGAAGGAATCTAGTCAGGATGGCCATACAGATGGATATTGCTCAGAAATATAATTCTGATGATATATGGTGCCTCAAAATCGGACCATCAGATCTCCCGTGATCGTCACCAAAAAATTATATTTTCCCGCACGTATGCCACGCACACTGGCAAGCCTATGGGAAACCTGGAAAAATCTCCTACCTACCAAAATACCAAAAAATTCATCCCCTACTTACCCAGATAACCCAAAAACATTCCCCTACCTGGAAACCCTGGAAACCCCACGTGGGAGAGAAGAGGGTCCAATTTTGACTTTCTATATACGAAGGAATCTGGTCAAGATGACGATACAGATGGATAGTGCTCAGAAATACGATTTTGACGATATATAGTACATCAAAATCAAACCGTCAAATCTCCCCTGATCGCCATAAAAAAAATCCATAATCGCACTCATGCTGTGCGCTGGCTACTACCTAGCACATGGCTGCTGCCCATGGCTATTACCCATGTTAGCTACCCAGCCTGTGCCCCCTATGGCCATAACCCGTGCCCCTGCTGACTATAAACCTTGTCCCCTCTGGCCATAGCCCTCACCCCCTGTGGCCATGACCTGCACCCCTACTGGTCATGACCCGCACCCCCTCTAGCTATAGCCCATGCCCCCTCTTGTCATGGCCCATACCCTCACTGGCCATGACCCGTGCCCCCTCTGGCCAAGACCCCCACCCCTACTGGCCGTAGCCCATGCCTATGCATGCTACAGCCTGTTCTTATGCCTCCTACTGCCAGCCCATGGCTGCTGTCCATGCTTGCTGCCCATGCCTATTGCCCCAACCAGCCTTGTGTGTTGCACACCCATGGCACTCCCACATACCCATGCCACTGCCCGCACACCTATGCCACTGCTTGCGTGCCATGCATCGCACACCAATGACATTCCTTGCACACTTTGTGCACATTGCTTGCCCTCCCATACTGACCATGCCCCATGTACTTCAGCCTAATCTTTGGCACCGCCGTCAATGGCCAGGATTGGTTTTTCGCTGACCCAATGGGTGAAGAGATCCCCTCTTCACCCACTTAAGACCAAAATCCCCCTTTTTTGCTAAGGATTCTCTCTCCCAAAAAACCCATTTTTTGCCCAGTGGATAAAAGCCCTCTTCACCCACTTTAGTCCAAAAACCCTCTTTCGTCTATTAGATAAAGATGTTCACTCTTTCCCATTGGCCGAAAAAACCTATAAATACCCCCCACCTTTGAATTTCAACACACCAAACAACCCCACCTCACTCTATAGTAGTGAAGCTCTGCCCTCTCTCCTATCCCCTTTTTGATTTTCTTCGGGTCTTCGGAGCGATCTTCGTCAAGATCCAAAATCTTGTTCGGATCTTCAAAGTGTTCTTTGGCACTTTGAAGATCTTCAATCCAAGTTCTTAGTCCAATCCAACTTTTGCCAAAAATAGTGTGTTCTTAAAATCCCTCCTTTGAGTGTTTTTGGTTTTTACCAGAAATAGAAGTCCCCCCTTAATGTTCTTCAGGTCTACGAAGAGATCTTTATCAAGATCTGAAACTTTGTTCGGATCTTCAAAGTGTTCTTCGAGGCTTTGGGGATCTTCAATCCATTTTTAGGTCAATCCATTTCTTTCCAAAAATAGCAATTCCTAGCGAAAGCCCTATCCGAGTGCCCCTAGAATCTTTTGAAAAATAACCATTCCCAGTGGAAGCTTTGCCGAAGTGCCACCTTAGCGTAGCCCTCCCCTAGCCTATCCTCAGCAGAAGCTCTGCCAAAGTGCCACCCCATCCTAGCCCTCCCCTAGCCTTTCCCTAGCAGAAGCTCTGTCGGAGTGCCACCTCATCCTAAGCCTAGAAATAGCCTTCCCTATCTAAAGCACTATCCGAATCCAAATCCAGAAATAGCCTTCCCTAGCCAAAGCTCTGTCCAAATCCAAATAAAAAAGTAACCATTCCTAGCCGGAACTCTGTCCACATACCATCACAATCAACATCTCTCAAGCAAGGAAGTTGGAGGTTAAGACCATCTTCCTCTGAGCTAGAAGAATCAGAAATACAATCCGAGCTGGTACTAATTAGGGGCCCACTCTTTTTGACATGAAACAGTGGTTAAGTTCAGGTACAGTTTCTCAACCAATTTGTCATCATGTAGACTTTATATAGACTTTGTTTTATTGTATATATTAGTTTAAATTCAATCAATGTATATATATATGTGATAACTTAGCCATGCATGTGGAATAGTAATAACCATGGAAAATGTTCTTTCTTAAGCATCTAGTAGGAATACTGATCAAAACGGGTAAATCGGGTGCCTAACACCTTCCCAATTCTATAACCTGATACTTACCCTAAATCTCTGGACTAGATCAAATTTCGAGCCCTTTTCTTAGGAATTGGCGCCACCCTAGGGTCATAAGCCCATAACCCTAGGTGGCCACTCCAAACCCCCATTTGTATGATCCCGATCCCCGATTAGACCATCATCAAACCCATGTATTTCACACTCTTGAGAAATAAGCCCCCACGTATCTCTGAGCGGTGATACAATGGTGTGGGGCCCGTAAGGTAAGCACACATGACACACCCCCTCCCTCACTTAAAAGAGATGAAAGAAAGAGGAGAGAGGACGAAATCAACGATACATGACTCCATTTTCGGCCGCTACCCTCATAGTGGCGACTCCACTGGGGATAAATGTCAAGCTTTTGACTATAGATGCTACCTTTAAATGCAAGAATATTTTCCACCACATTTGTTTAAAAACGTGTTTGGCTAACCCCACGTTTATAATTGTAGTTGCTAACCGCATCATGCATTATGCTCGAAGTGAAATCATTTGGTGAGGGACTCCTTATCATACCCGCACCCTCTGGGAGGTCAACGCATGTCATGGAAAATACTCTGAGAGCAAATGATACCTACTTCCTGTACAAGGGTGTGGGGTATTATTAAATGGTGAGGATGTTCATAATTGTGCCGGCACCCTCAAAGAGCTCCGTGTACTTTATGACATTTTGAGATCGAATAATGATATTCCTGCATTTTACATACAATCACTCATGGTTCCACCACCCTGTGGCCAATTGCTTAACCTCGTGTGTAGTCACAAGTAATGGGCAAGGAAGTCACCCCCTTGATCTCATACCAATGGGTATATCAAATGGATCACGTATCTTACATAAATAGATCCTATCAAGGAAGCCTTGTTGGCCCTATTGCATCCACTGCATACTCAACATCATGTAGAAAATAGATGAAGAAGCTAGGACTGCCACAAGTTAACTATAGAACTTGTTTGCAATCTTGAAAAGGAATGTTCCTACATTATATTCCCGTCATAAAGAATTGCTTTCCTAATTGGGTTTTGGATAGAAGGTGTCCCTCCTCTTTAAGAAATACATGACTTAGGGGCAATCCCGTCAGAGTCACATAAAAACCCAAGAAGTCCCGAGGAAAATCCAAAGGAAGGACACCTAGTGGGAAAAGGAGCAAGGAAAGCCTAACTTTATTACATGGAATGTCTTATGGGAAAACTCTCGACAAGCCATTTGTATGAATCTCCTGCTTATGACATCAAGTGGACTCAGGGCGTCAAACCATATCCACTCCCTATCATTAAGCGGATTAACTTTGGAAGGATCATTGGTTGTTAATCTAGTGAATGTGTGAACAAGGGGTTGGGAATTCAAGAATCTTAAAATAAACCACTTTTGATTCAGGCACAATTCCACACCTCAAGTATTCTTCGTGGTCCATTTGGACATGTCAAGTTAATCGGTTGACTCATCTAAGTCTAGTGTCACCCACGTCATCTCTCCGAGATATTCTACCACAAGTGATTACAACCCAGTTCACATGGATCCGCCCAACATGGAAACACCGGAACAAGCGTGGGTCCACCCAATAGAGACATTATAAGTTGAAGTTGCTGAAGTCAAGAATGGATTAGCTCAAGTGTTGAACTTGTTACGGAGCCTACCTAGGATCAATCTTGGGGCTGACACAACTCCTCCTCCAGTAGTGCTAGAACCAACTAGGCCTACAGATCATCAAGGGACTTTGTCTAAGGATCCCCCTCTGGCTGTAATTAATGATAAAGAAGAGGAATTTGTGGCATATGTTCAAAAGGAACCTCTAGAGACAAAGAGGGAAAAGTCAGGAGAGTCAAACAGTAGATTTTGATGAGATGAGTTTCTTTTCGGAGGCAAGAATCCCTGAAAAGTTCAAGTGTCAAACCAACAGATTTGATGGGTTAAGGGATCCTAAGGTTTGTTTGGAGGTATTCCTCAATGGCAAATTGTTGACAATCAAATAAGGCAGGTATTCATGTTAACATTATCATAATCGGAACTAAGGTGGCTCACGCAGTTGGAATCCACATGGACACAGAATTGGGCGGTAGTAATGAAAGT
>NC_056561.1:23518125-23642798 GCF_013358625.1 Macadamia integrifolia | reverse complement strand
TTTCTTAACAAGGTTCAGGAACAAGGCCGCCAAGATGGCAGATTGACCTTCTGAAGTAGTGCAAGTAGAAATGTAAATTTGAGAACTTATCAAAGCCTTATTATAATGTTCTCTACTATCAACATCTGCAGACTTTTGATGCCCTAATAGCCACCGGGACACGTGTTGAGAACAAGATCCTAAGGGATGCACAATATCAAGTCATGGGGAAGAATGCCAATGGTGGGCTAGGAAAGAATCTTGAAACTAATGTGGTAGGTGCAATCCAACAGTCAACATCATTTGCAGCCACTTCACCTTCACAGTCGTTTGTGATACGATCAAATGCTCCTTCCTAAAAAATTCCTCACCCAAGAAGACAATTCATAGAATTGGGAATGCCTTTGGCCACAATATATGAAAAGTTGAAGAAGCAAGGACTTTTGGGAACTACGGCTCTAAGGGTGATCCGTAATCCTCCCCCGACTTGGTACAAGGATTGTGAGTATTGTGCTTACCATGCTTAGAATGGGCATACTACTGAAAGATGCATAACTTTGCAGCATATAGTTCAAGATTTGGTAGACAATGGGACCATTGAAGTCGAGGCCAAACAGTCTCCCAATATCATTACCAACCCACTCCCTGATCATGCAACAGTCAATGTCTTGGATGGAGAATCAACGGAAAGTGACCCCACTCAACTCATCAAGCCACGGACTTGAAGAAATCACTTGATAAAAACCCCAAGGAAAGAAGACCCATCAAGAGAAGAGTCAGAAGATGAGGATCAGATGCCCGCCTTCCCTCATTCATTACCTACCCCAGAAGAGGAATCCACCATCTCATACCATCGACCTTTGCCATTGTCTTCCCTCTCACCATACCATCAGAAAGCAGGAACTCCATCATCCTATCATCCACTATCTTCATCAGAATACCCTATCTCCGACATCACATCCCCTTCATACCACCCCGCCTCATATCCTTCATCACCCTTATATCATTCCCATTCCCAGGGGTTGCTAGACAATCCATCAAATCCAAAAGAAGGATGGATTGGTGGGTACAGTTGGAAGGATATACTTATGTTGCCAGAATCTCTAGAAATAACTTCATCAGCAGAGTCAGTAAATGTTCTGAGGGAAAGTCAGGAGAATGACCCTACATCTTTGATTCAGTCAAACACACCTCAAGAGGAGGTTCCAAGGGAAAGAGAATAGGACAGTTACTTCATACGAATAGTGGATGTAGCACTAATTGAAGTTGAGTTATCCTCTAACAACCCCATAACAATGATCCGGTCAAAGGAGGCCCCAAGCTCCCGAGTACTCCTGAAGAGAGAATGGGAAAAGAAGATAAGACTCATCTAGAGTTTGTAACTTTCCACCGATCTGAAGAACCACATTTGTTCATTTCCACAAAAACCAAGATCTTAGGAGCTACATGAGCTCAAGCCCAGGCCTTTCAAAGGAAGAAGCATATATGTAAAGCAAAGAAGAGCACAAAGACTGATGGTCTGCAAGCACTATGCCCGAATCAACTGCAATAGGAAGACTCGTAATGGTGGTCAAAGATGTGATCGAGGCACCGGTATGGCATCCCTCAACAGGCTTGAAAAGTTGGATTTATAAAAAGAAGATTAAGCAGCCTTCACCAATCATCACCCCTCAAAAAGTTTAGCTTTAGCAAATATGAGTTGGATCAACTCATCTTTGTGAAGAAACAAGTATCTGATATCAACACCATTGAAGAAATAGCAGTAACTTTCTCAGAAGGAGAAAAAGGCCCTTTGCCACACCTCCTCATCCATCAAGCCATCAAACTGCTCCTGAATTGGACTAGCATTGGAGAAGACTTCAAGTTTACTCATGCTATTGAGTCAACCAACCTGAATACCACTGACAAAAGCATCAAGTCAGTTGTCAAGTTTGTCATTGAGTCTATTGTTTATGATTTCGTATAAGCCTTCCCTCTCGAGGCAAGTCTAGAGTCTATGTATGTCGAGTCTATTACTCCTTTCATAAATGAAATTTATGATTTTGAGTATAATTTGCCTCCTTTTTTTTATGGTGATCTTAATAAATTTTGAGAGTTAATAAAATAATGCAAATCAAAGAAATCCAACCCATCCGTAAGGATACTCGATCTATTAACCTAGGAACTGACCAATGCCTTCGAGAGGTTAAAATTGGCACCACCCTAGATGACGAAGAATCAGAACAGATGATTAGTCTTTTGAAAGAGCTTTCCAAAGTCTTGTCTTGATCTTATGAGAATATGCCTGGTATAGACCCTGATATCGTGTAACCCTAATTACCAACCTATCCTGGGGCAAAACCAGTAAAGCAGAAGCTCCGAAGAATGTAGCTAAAATGGAGTGAAGATCAGAGAAGAAGTTGTGAAACAGTGGAATGTGGGGTTTCTACAACTAGTGAAGTACCTCCAATGGCTGGCTAACATAGTACCAGTGCCAAAGAAAGATGGCAATGTACAAATGTGCGTAGGCTTCCAAGATCTTAACAAGGTAAGCCCTAAAGATGGCTTCCCATTACCTCACATTGATGTATTAGTCGACAACACAGTGGGGCATGCCTTGCTATCATTTATGGATGGATTCTCGGGATACAACCAAGTAAGCATGCACCCAGGGGATCGTGAGAAGACAACCTTCAACACTTTATAGGGAATCTATTGTTACAAGGTGATGCCTTGTGGATTAAAGAATGCTGGGGTAACTTATCAGCTACATGAACCAATCTCGGATCAAGGATTCCATTTCTGGGGCAAAGCATCGAGAGGCATCGGTCCATCACCTACAGGCCACTAACCGAGTGGGGCAGTGGAAGCAGTCTACAAGAATGTCAAAGCCACCCTTCAGAAAAAAAAAAAGTCAAGAGAGAAATTGGCTGAGACTCATAAGGATTATGCAGACAAGTTGCCACTTGCTTTGTGGGCATATCAGACTTCTATACGATCCTCGACTGGGGGTAACTCCTTTTTCATTGGTATATGGGATTGAGGTAGTACTACCAGAAGAGATTCGGGCAGCACATTTCAAGGAACTTTTGGATAGCCAGTTACTTGAAGGAGAATAGGTAATGACCCGGCATGACAAGCTTAGTTTTTCTGGATAAAAGGAGTATGAAGACCATGGATAATCTGAAAATATATCAACAGAGAATGGCAAGGGTCTTCAACAAGAATGTGAAGCCCCATCACATAGAAGAGGGTGAACTTGTTCTTTGAGAACAAAGAGCCCTAATTCATGACCCAAGAGGGAAATTCAGGCCCAACTGGAGTGGCCCATTCACTGTCAAAAAGATTCTACCAGGCAATACTATGAAGCTTATAGACCACAACGGCAACGAAATACCCAGACTAGTCAATATGGATCAACTTAAGAAATATTATGTCTAATTGAGTGAATACCCCGAACTACATCAGACCTGATTCCTCTCAAGGGATACATAGGCAACTTGACATGTGCAAGTGTGGTCTCAAGCATCTCAAGGCAATAAGTTGGTTCTTAAATTAATAATCAAGGTATCTTAAAAGATCATTATAGTTTGTGTCCCCTAAGAATCGCCATTTGGCATGTAAGGCCATTAGATATCTATCATTCACCTATTGGTCCATCAATTCTTATCTAGAATTCTATCCCCCAAGAATCGCCATTTGGCATGCAAATTAGGTATTTATCATTCACCTATGGTCCTTCAAATTCTTATCCAGGATTCTATCTCCCAAAAAGTCACCACCCAGCACCAGTTTATCAAGGCCAGTTCATTCCATATCCTTGACCAAGTCAAAAAAAAAGAACTTGTTGCAATAGTGGTAAAGGTTTGGTAGTGTTAATAGTTAATGATTAATGCTTTGATAAATCACCACATCTTCTCTTTGCTCGTGATAACTACAGGATAAGTCATGAGCTCCTTGGATGAGACATTGAGGAAGGGCACAAGGACTACTAGAATCCATGAATATGTCAGTGCTTAGTCAAATTGGGTGCATAGAGCTACATCACAATCTGCTTCGATAGATCCCTCAGCATTGGGATGCTGATCTACATATATTTTAGTTTGGGTTGATTGAGATCTGTCCAACTCTCGAGGAATTCTGAGTTTACATGTTATCTCCACCTAAGTGCAAGTTGATTCAACCATCTTTGAAGAAAGATCATTCAGAAGAGATTCAAGACTGCTTTGGATGGAAAAAAGAGAAAATGAAGCAATTCGTCAGATATGGAAAGATTAATATTCTTAAGTTGGCTAGGATCTTCATTCAATACCTACCACTGGGAGGAATCCATCAGCAAAGGTCACAAGATGCTTATCTACTATGTATGATAGCTCACTATATTCTCCAAACTCTAGGACGTGGTGCACTAACTGTCTTGATAGAAGTGATAAAGCAATTAAAGAAAGGAAGAGATATCATTCCCACAATCCTTGCAGAAACATTCAAAGGGCTTGATGACATGAACAATAGCTGTAGATTCAAACTCAATCATTATCGTGGAAGTCCCGCCATTTTCTAACTATGGCTACTAGATAAGCTGAAGCTGAACAGGCCATCAAATGGAAGTTAACTTAGGGCTCTTGGTTACCAAGGAAGGAGGGAAGCCTCGGAATTCAAACTCACTGATGATTTGGAAAGATAAGAGACATGCACGAAATAGGGGAGTATCAAGATGACGAGTTATAGGTGGGATGAGATATGATTTTCAAAGAAAACTCTAAGGCTCAACAGAGAGACTAGTGGAGGATGTAGTCCTTGGTAGACTTACCGAGATAAAGATTCTTTTAAGCTCTATGCTCATTGGAAGGAGATCAAATGCATAGAAAGCTCAAGAGCTTTATCATCAAGACTCTGACACTCTTGATCATGATGAAAAGGTGAAAGAGGAAAGAAATGAACTGGAACAAGAGATTGAAAAGAGAATGAAACTCTATTGATATGGAACATAATTCTTACATTCTGAAATGAAAATACAGAAAGAAATCTCTCTCAACGATAGTCTTTTTTGAAACCTAGCAATCTCTTCCTCATGCCCCTGTGTTTTATTTGTATGCTATTGAAAGAGCATCTCAAACACACTCAGCTATTGCCCAGTTCCTAGCTTGAACTTCCCGGCATCCAGTAGATTTTGTATGTCATGCTTGAGCATAGTGCACTCATCATTGAGATAACCCTTCTGGGTACGTAGTCACAATATTAATTTGGATCATACCAATCTTGTGAGGGATCTTTGATAGGACATTAACGAACTGTACTCAAGAGTCCTACCTCCTTCAGTTTAGCATGAAATAAGGAAACACTCATGCCCAAGTCAGTGAACTTCCACAGCGGAATTTGAGCTTCTCATTATGATGAACTGGACTATATCACAGTTGAAGGAGATGTTGTGGCCTGAGGTAAAATTTTCATGATAGGTTTCTGATTCTTGCATGCCAAATTTAGCCCTTCACTTTGGCACTAGTTAGGCTATGATTTCTGCTTTGCTTTGGCTGGCTTTGAGAAATACTACGGTGCTGAGCATCTCTCAAGATTCTATTTTCAACCCTCTTTCTAGTAGCTAATAAAGTTGAAATGTCTCAATATATTGATTGTACACATCGTAGTACTGATTAGATAAGTCTTCTAGTATCATTTCAACCTGCTCTTGTTTAGTTGGTTGAGATAACATCATGCTCGCTTTATCACAGAACCTCACAAGGAATTTGGTAAATCTTTCACCTAGGGTTTGTTGGACAATTTCCAACTCTAGGTGAAGTCTCTCCATCTGTATTGTAGGAATATTGCTTAGTGAATGCCTTCATGATTGTCACCTATGTTTGAGTTTGGGTGTGGTCTAGTTGAGTTAGCCAACGAAGAACTGGGCCTATAAGAGTGAACAAAAATTTTTACCCCATCTGATCTTCAGTAAATCCCCATGATTTGCAGATATTAATGAAAGCTTTCAAGTATGTCTTAGAGCCACATGTTCCATCAAACTTATCGGTCTGCTATTTGAACTTTTCTAGGATTCGGACTATAGGGAAGAAACTTATTTCATCTTAATCTGCAGTTACAGTTGAGGCCCTTGTTTCTTTGTAATGCTTTTTCTAGCTTCTCAAAATTTTCTCTCATCTTCTTTTCCCTTTCAGTTTTAGGAGATTCAGACGGAAGTTCGGGCATGACTTCTTCCTCATGTTCATCTATCACAATCCTTAGAGCGGTTTGAGGTAGATTAGATCCTGTTCTCAATGATTAGGAACTTGTTCAGAGTATTGCTATAGGGAATTTGCACTCACGAACTGGTGAAACATGTGTCTCAATTCTTCCATATCCAACTGCATCTAATTCATTCTTCTACTCTCCTATGTCTCTGGCTGATTTCTACTGGTTGGGTACATTTTTGCAGAATGTCCCGACAATACTTAACTATTAGAACTAGGTGGAGAACGGTGTGCACAAAGATTTACTACATGTAAAGATCGTTCAGGGTTGACCCGGACAAAACGGTTATCCTGATGGGTCTACCAAGATAAAGGCAAATCATTTGAACTCATAATTGTGCCTGACCCAAACAAAATGATTTTTAGAATCTTGAATATTTCTTTTAAAGGAATGATGCAAAAACAAGGTTAGTCATGATAATAAGTTTTTAACCCTGGTCCAGACCTTTGAGATGATGAGAAAAAACTTCTTTTTGGTATGCATTATTTTTTTTTATTTTTTATTTTTTTGTGAATTTATTCATCTTCTATGCATTTTTTTGAAATTGATGCATCTTTATGGAAAAACTGATTAATGTATCTTTTATATATTTTTATTTGAAATCAATGCATCTTTTATTCCTTTTCTGAATTGATGCATCTTTTATGCAAAAATAGATTAATATATCTTTTATACATTTTTTTAATTGAATTGTGCATCTCTTATGCAAAAATTAATTAATGCATCTTTTATACATTTTATTTTTTAGACTTGGTGCATTTTTTATGCATTTGGTTGGAAAACAAATTTTGATCTATGTTCACCTTCTATGCAATTATGGGAGTTTTATTTTTTTAACTCATGCAAATTTTTTGCATTTTTTTTTTCTTTTTGAAAATTATTTTGAACAAATGCATCTTATATACATTTTTTAAATTGATGAATCTTATTTGAATTTCGTTTTAAATTATGGAGGCATCTTCTATGCATTTTTTCTTTTGAGTTTTTAAACTACAAAAATCTTTTTTTCTTTTTCTTTTTTTGTTATCATCTTTAAAAGAACCTAGGTTAAACACAAATTACAATGTGGTAAACGAACAAGTTGAACTGAATAAGAACAAAATTGTAGTTGATTCCATGTAGGTATAATGTATCTGTTATTGCATGACGAAATTTCATTATTCCCCAATTCCTAGACTGGTGATGTGGAACATCTCAGTTCAAAACATGTGCTATTTTGAATGTGGTTGGGTATCACCACATAGGCATGGTTATGTGAACAAAAATTGATATAGTTTCACTTTTCATATCTGAATATCGGAGAATAAATCATTTTTATGATGTAATGAATGACACCTTGTATCAGATGAGAAGCTAGAGGGATTCGAACTTGGGCCGCAAATGACTATTGAGTTAGCTTGTGGCATTCCCTAGTTGTTCAATGATCTAAATCCTTACATGATACAATAGGTAAGGTCGTAGGATAGAATTAGACCACCCTTAACAGAAACCTATATACCTATCACAAGATGCAAATCGTAGGTACGTGGTTTTTTTTATATTACCTAGGGTACTGTATCAAGGGATGTGGTTTCTTTGTTGATGGTCCATACATGGATTCAATAACTAACCATGGGTATGTACTTTTCTGTAATTGTATGCACAAGTGTAGTGCAGAAAGTGGCTATCAATTGATCCCAGAATGCCATGATGTGTTCTACCTCCCCGAGGGTTATGAACAATCGACAAACATCCTTGTCAACCAATTCCACTTCGAACACTCTTATGTAGAAAGTGGTTACCATTTGCACTCAGAGTACTTAATATGTCATGCACTGACCTCCTTGAGGGTGCGGCCACGATAAGGAGTATCATCGTCAAGTGATTTCATTTCGAACATGATATTATGTAGTTAACAAACAAAATTCAAACATATCTGCATACAATGATGATGTAAAAGGGGGAGACAATTCTTGCATTTATTTTAAGCATCTATTTTAAAAGTTTGAATATCCCTAGTGAAGTCACCACTATGAGGACAAAGGTCGGGAAATGGATCGTTTCTTGATTCCTCTCGACCCTCCGATGACGTGGTATCAAAGGTGCTTTTCGATCCATCTCTCTATTTCATGGTGAGCAAGTTTCTTCTTTATCTTTCCATTCAATTATACCTCATAAGGTTTACTGGAGATTCTTTTATGTCCTTTGTATTCTACATGAAAGGGGATAGGAAAAATATGTTGTTTGGAGTTGCCATCTAGGATTTAGGACTTAGAACCCTACTGGTGAGTGCAATTCCATTCGAGGGATCGAGCTCGAGTAGGGGGTTGGATTCTTGTGAAAGGATGGAACACCCAAAATTTGACTTCAAGTCTTGGTCTATTCCAGAGATGCGGGTCTGTATCAGGTTATGAGTGTGGGGAAGGTGTTAGGCACCTAACTCGCTCAAAAACACCAGTCTTTCTATCGGATGCTTGGATTTTGAACTTTCTCCCCCGAGAATTTAAATGATCCTAACCACATGTCTTTTTAGCATTTGCACATGAAATGATTAAAACAATTTGTATGATATTTATAGCATGAAATCATGAAATAATAGACTTATACTATTAACAAATGAACTAATACATAGTTTTAATCTATCCACAAGAATGCAACATAAACATAAACATAAACATAAAATGAAAAATCAATACCATATGGTTATATTGGGCAATGGGGAATCATATGTGAACACATAAAATGATAGCATGAAATCATGAAATAAAGTGCAATTTCTCACCTATATGCAAAATATGCAATATGGCATGCAATCAATTGGACAAGTTTCCCCGCCTCAAGGACAAAATTCAATTTTCTTCTTTCTTTCTTGGAGGAAAATACCAATTTTTGGCAGGGTTTCTAATCTGATGGGTGTTCTTTTGGATTTTAGGAATTCTAGACAACATTTGTGTCCCATATTGGAGTGGGCAATATCGATTTCATATATTTGGGTAGCTCTTCGGTACTGTTTTATTAGGTGGGTTCCTAAACTTGGAAAATTGGGTTCAAGTTCCATATTATTAGGAAAACAGGGTTTCACCAAATGGAAAATTGGCTAGCGCTCCTACGCTATTGAGAAAATGAATTTTTCACTTAATAAAAAATGGGCAGTGCTTCCACACCCTATTGAAAATGAATTTACCCATTAAAAATAGGAGGGCTTCCGCACCTTATTGAAAATGGATTTTTCCTAGGCTCCGTTTGTTTCTGTATGGAAGATTTTCCATGTAAAATTTTACAGTAAAATTGAATTTTCTAGCGTTTGTTTTTCAATTGGGAAAGTTTTACCAAAATCGATGCATTTACCGGAAAATGCCCCAACAAATTTTACGTTTAAAATGGACGTAAAATGCTCGTAAAACACTATAACTCTGCCTGATAAAATTGAAAGACTCAATAAAGCCAAAAGAAACAGAATCAAGGACATCTCTTCCTTTATCTTCCTTGAAGATTTTCTCTACCATCATCTTCCCCGATAGTGTGTCGGCGACCTATTGCAAGGCTATCCTCTCTTGTTCTCTTCATCTCTTCTTCTCTCCTTCTCTGTCTCGTGATCCCCCTCTCTTACTCACAACTTTGTAATTTGATTCCCATTCAAGCTCTTCATCTATAAGATAGATCTAATCGTACTCGTTAGTATTATTGACTTCAGAGAGGAGAAAGATCAAAAGAAACTACAGAGATGGAGGGGAGAGCCCTGGTGAACGAATGGTTTATCAAGGCAAGGTACTCTGGATCGATTTGCAAAAGAAAGAGTCGGTACTCCCACCAAGGAAGTGGTTTGTGAAGAAACTGAAATGAAAAGGGTTATGATGTTGGAGCTTGGAATCGTCCTATCTACTATTGTATACAAAGAAGAGACAGGTTCTTACAGTGACTAGAAGCAGCCAATTTGTAGTTGCAGATTATGCCCGCATGATATTCGATAGAATGCTCGAGAGTAAAGTTACATAACATCTTATCAGACGTTAACTGTTTGATAAAATGCCAAACAGAAATTTGACAGTAGAATAGTCATGAAAGAAGGTGAAGGCAAATGGGAGCCTTCTTTGATCAACTTGATGAGAAGATATCTGAGAGGTGTTGGGTCACTGTTGCCTTAAAGGCTCAAAGTATTTTGAAATGCAGCAAGTGTACGCTTGCAAGTTAGTTCATGTACCGGTCTTACCAAGAGCACCTACAAAAATATAGTATTATCCAGAAGCTTGGAGGTGCAAATGTAGGAAATTTTTTTTTTGGTAAAGTGTAGGAAAAATTGTTCATGCCTTAAAGAGACTTGACTTCTTGATCCAAAATTTGAATCTGCAATATCTCCATGTTAGATGCTCTGCCCATTGTTAATATGTCATAGTTTGCACGAAATTGCTTCCCACCTATGTGGTCATGGACTATAATCTTCAATGAAAGATGATTAGCAAGTCTGGACAGTCATAGTTATAGCATCTCCCCTTCCTCTATATGGTTCAATGATATTTTACTTTCAATTTTACCTCTTGAAAACAAACATTGGAAAATTGTCACTCATGTAAAATTTTTGGTGTAAAATTTTTCATGTACAATTTTCACATGTAAAATTTTACGTGTAACATTTTACATTGAAACAAACAGAGCCTTTATGAAAAATAGGCAGCGCTTCCATGCCCTATTGAAAACGAACTTACCAAATAAGGAAAAGAAGCAATATTTCTTTATCTGAATTGTAAGAACCGATGTTGATCTCGAGATACGTGGATGGATTTCCTCTCCTAAGATCTTAGATCAACTTCAAACATAAGGGGGTCAATTAGCTTAAAGAATTAAGCCAACCAACGTAACACCATTGCTTTCTCTCTTTTCTCTCTCTCTCTCTCTCTCTCTCTCTCTTTTTTTTTCTCTTTTCTCATTCGTTGTTCATCAAGAGAGGGAGAAGGTTGGGGAAGTGGGGAGTGAAATCCATATGTTAAGAGGTGAAATGGGTAGCTGTTTATCTGAAACTAAAGATATAAAGATGCAAAAGAGGAATAAGTAGTCTTAGGCTCGCTGTTTAAGCCTTGATGGCCAAAATGGCCATAAATTCTCAAAAAGTCCCCCCTTAGACGGCTTGTTGAATTTTAGACATTCCAAAATGTCTAAGGGGACGTTTGGTTCGAATTTTCCATTGAACCACATTCTAGGGATTCAGTTTCTCACTAAATTAAAAATGTTTGGTTCATATTTTGGAAAAGCTGATCCAGATTCACGGTGTCCAGTTGAATCACAGACTTGAACTAAAATCCAGGACTCAACTGGATTAGCCTATTGAGGTTAATCCAGGATCGAGTCATGGATTCTAGGGTTGATATAAAAACCGTAGAATCACAGTGTCTCACAATTATCGGGTTTTTATCCTCTGATGGTGAAAGACGACCGCGCTCTAACCATACAACTGAAAATCGAAGTGAGATTACTGTCCTCCTCCTCCTCCTCTTCCTCCTCCTCCTTCTCCTCCTCCTCCTCCTTCTTCTTCTTCTTCTTCTTCATTTGTGTTTAGGGTTTCTCACATTTACCCTTCTTCTTCTTCATATCTAGGGTTTACCCTCCTATGGTGGAAGTCGATCGCAGCCTTTACCTGCAACTGAAAATCGAGGTGAGATTTATACTGTCCTTCTTCTTCTTCTTCTTCTTCCTTTGTGTTTAGGGTTTCTCACGTTTACGCTTCTTATTCTTCTTCGTTTGTGTTTAGGGTTGATATAAAAACCATAGAATCACGCCCTAGTTGCTCTGAAAATGACCAAAGCCTCACCCTCTCTCAACTCTTCTTCCTCCTCATCTTCTAAGAGCGGCTGCAGAGGTCAGTTTTGAAAGAAGGTGAATCTCTACACTCTCTCACCCTCTCTCAACTCATCTACTCCATGCCATCTACTTGATGTGAGTATGACTAACTTTTCTGGGGTGACTTTTTTGTTCATGGATGGTTGTTTCAGGTTTGACAAATCCTCTTAGCAGAACGTCACTGGACTTTGTGCACATTGCTAGTAGGGGCTGCGGATTTTGGAACCTACAACCAAAGGTGAATCCCTGCACTCTCTCTCAACTCTTCTTCTTCCTCACCTTCTTTGTGCCATTCTCTGCTATCTCAAAGTTTGGTTCATTTTATTTTAATTTTTCTCAAAATCCCTAAACCATGGCTGTCAAATAAGTTGAAAAATCACATGATCTGGTGTTGTTTTGTTTGTTTATGGAAGGAAGTGGTTGCTTTGTCTGTCCTCAAGATTGATAGTGATTTGTGAATCATAGTTTGGGAATTTACATATTAGGTAGATTTTCTATTACTATTCTTTTCCTATTGATTCTCTGTTTGCAATGAAATTATTCATTCAATATTTGGCTTAATCAAATTATGCAATGAAAAGGTAGTTGCCAATGCAGAGGATTACAGTGTGTCAACAGTTTTGGATTTGTAACTATAAAAATGTTGCTTCAATGAACAACATTATGTGACTGAATATTGGATCTTTCTACCCAATATCACTTTTATGATTGGTAAACATTGGAAGTTTTACCAATCATGAGTCTGAGTGCCTGTATTAAAAAATTATAAAATAACATATTAATTAATCATGAGCAGCAATTTATTATTTGTTTAATTTGAATGTAGATTTACTTTTACAATGGAGTTTGATGATGGCTACAAGAGGTGAAGGAAAATCATAATCTTTGCTGCAACTGTTGTTGTTATAGCAGTAGACCAGTATATCAAAAAATATCTAAACAAAGAGCCATACCGTTGTGAACCCCTACGCGGTATTATTGAGATAGAGAGAATTATCGATCACACTGATAGAACCTATCGAGAACAAATAAGGTTAAGCAAGAGGGCTTTTTTCAGTTTAAGTCGTTTGATTAGGGAGAGGGGTCTATTGAGAGATAGCAGATCTGTGTAAGTGAATGAACAACTTGTTATGTTTCTACATACACTAGGACACAATGTTAAAAATTGCGTCATTGCACACAAGTTTAGGCATTCTAGTGAGACTATAAGTCGGTACTTTAACCTTGTATTGGGTGCAATCCTTAAATTGTATCTGATACTATTGAAACCTCCAAGTATCGCAGCGCATCATTGAATAACAAGTAATGAAGGAAGATTTTACCCTTATTTCAAGGACTGCATCGGAGCCATAGATGGATCACATATCCCTGCGTGGGTGCATCTAAGCAATCATCCGAGGTTCCGTGACAGGAAGGGTGATATTTCCTAAAATATTCTTGTTGCCTATGACTTTGATATGAAATATACTTACATTCTTTCTGGTTGGGAAGGGTCAGCATCAGATGCTCGAATCTTAGACAATGCATTACACAGAGATGGTAATGGTAAATTGGTGGTGCCACGAGGTAAATATTATCTCATTGATGCTGGGTATGCTAACCAAGCTGGGTTCTTGCGGCCATATTGAAACGTTCGATACCATCTGAAAGAGTGGAGAAATTGTGATTAGTCACCAAGTGATAAAAAGGAATTCTTTAATCTGAGACATTCACAATTAAGAAATGTGATTGAATGTTCAATTGGCCTCCTGAATTCAAGATTGAAGATCTTGAAAAACCAACCAGAATATCCTTTGAAGACACAAGCAAGAATTGTGTTGGCATGTGTGCTGTTTCACAACCACATTCTTACATAGAATAGCATTGAAGAAGAAGAGCGATGGTTTGATGAAGAGGATGAAGAGGGTGAAGAAGATAGTACTAGTACCCAATCAACTCTTCATGAAGTAAATGAAGATGTTGAAGATGATAGTTCTGATGGAGAGGATCATGTGCAGGAGAATGTTGATTGGGATCTATTTCAAGAAAAAATTGGTGACAAGATGTGGGCTAATTGGGTGGCTAGAGAGGGGGAACATGAAGCCATCACTGGAGATGATGATGATATGTCCTACTCAGATTGAGTATTTATGAACTGAAATATTTGCTATTGATTAACTTCTATTTGGAATGTATTTCTGCTGTGGACAATTTTAATTTTTTTGCATGGTTTGGGATGACTGTATAACTTAAACATACTTGGTTTAAAATTTTATGTTGTGGGATGCATGCATGTGGACTATTAACTGAATTGCAATGCTTGGTTTATAGATTTCCCAATTAGTAATTGTTATTATTACTTGGTATTTATGAAATATACTCACATTGTATTGTATTGTGGTGTATTTTGTTAGTTTTGATGTGATGGAACCAATAGGAGATTCTAATAGTAGGTCATGGGACATTGCTTCATGGCCTAGTGGCGTTTCTCATTACATGTTGGAGTGCATATTGAAGTAGTACAAGAGTGGTAAGAGTGGAGATAATGGACTGAAGAAATAGCAGTTCATAGAAATTGCCAACCAATTGAAAGAGAAATTCTTTACTAGTTATGACTGTGATCAATTGAGAAACCACTTTCGAATTTGGAAGCAAAGGCTTAGAGCATTGGGTGATCTACAGAAGCAAAGTGGGTTGGGATGGAATGCATCCGATATAAGATTTGATGCTTCTCAACACTTCTGGAATGAGTATAGGGTATAATGGAATTTTTAAAATTAAAATTTCTATATAATTATGTGTTTTTTTTCTTTCTTACTTAAAAGAAAAATCCATTGACATTGTGTTTTATATTTGTAGAAAAAAGAACAAAAGTACTAGAAGGAACATAGTGTGCTCCCAATTCACCTTGAAGTTGAAACTTTGCTGAGGAAAGAGATGGCAATTGGGAATGATTCAATAGTCCCATCTGAAGTTGCCACCGAATTTATGATGGATGTAACTAGTACTAAGGTTGAGGGAATAGAGAACAATGATGGTGTTGACTATCTACCTATTGAACCTGAAGAAAGTGTTCCTTCCACTCTCGTTGGTAGTACCAGTCGTTCTTGAGGAAGACATTATGGGTCTGTCAATAGTGGTAGAGAAAAGAGGAAGAAGGGTGCTGTGATACCCTACTTTTAAACCTGGTTTACTTACACAGTTGACTCGGTTTAACAATACAGGACCCGACCCAGAGAGGGTTGAGGCAGGTTCCTTATGGACCATGATGGCAAGGGTGACTGAACACAGGTTGGCCAGACAAGTCCGAGTCAGTGCCTAAGGAGACGGGTGTACCCAAGCCGTGTACATGCACATATCATAAGGTCATGTACGGATAATGCTAGTATGTAGCAGTATCCTAAAGTGTATACATATTATATATCTTGTGCCAAGAGTGAGTTACATGCTGAGAGTCGAATTTCATCGAAATCTCAATTGTTTGGCTAAGTTTTGACTAACAGGTGGGCGGTCCATGTGGGCAAACTTGCCCACCAGTGTGACCCACCCATATGGTTACTAAATATTATCTACTATAAATAGTACTTATTGTTTTTCCTTTTTCTCATTTAATGCCTTAAAGAGTGGGTGAGAAAAGTAAAGAAGAGAGAGAAAAGAAAGGAAGAAAAGAGATCGAAGAAGAAGAAAGGAAAAGAAAAAGAGGAAGAAACGATTTTAAGCGACGCCGAGGTTTGATCTTCTCATTCCGGCACTAAAAAAATGATCCCCAACACAAGACCTACGATTTGAGGTGAGTAAAGGCTATACTTCTTAAACTTTCAAAAAACCCCAAGTGAAACCCTTGATTTGGGTAGAGTTCCTTGAGATCTTGTTAATCCCACTTGAGATGATGAATCTAAGGTTTAATAGATGGTCTATGTGTTGATTTTGAAGGTTTTAAAGAAGTGTTTGCAAGATTTGAGAAGCATTGGTAATTTTTTTATTTTAAGAGGTGATTTTGGGGTTTTGGAAGAGTTCTTGAGCAAAGAAGGTAAGATTTACTTTTCAATCCTTAAATCTAACTTAGATCTAGGTTAGAATCATCTTATGAGGACTTAGATGTGTAAAAAATGTGATTGAAACAGCTCCATTTGGTTTTCCCAAGATTGAGGAGTGTTTTTAAGAGAGAATCAATTCCCTCGCCAACAGGTGGGCGAAGACCAACGGGCGAACCCGCCCACCAATAGGGGCTTGCTTGTTGGGACAGAACCCTAATTCCAACCGATGGGCTATCTGGCTCGCCTGTTGAACAGGTGGGCGAAGATCGGTGGGCTGTCTGACCCACCTGTTGGCCCACTAGTCAGATTTTTTAGCTTGAATGGGTCCAAAACGGGCGAGCAACCTTCTTTTATAATTTTAAACATGATTTAAACATCAAGCCTCGTTAGTTTTGACCCCAAAGTGGTGAAATGCTAACGTCGTTCGCTTATGATAGGTTCCAGTAAAAACTTACATTTCTCACGTCGGATCTCACTCGTACTAAGCGTGAGCTTTTGTACACAACAAGTAAGTGGGGAGAGGCCATTTGACTTTATTTTAAGGCATATTTTTACATCATTAAATTGTATCTAGACTAGCTATGTCATCATGCAAATTATGTGTAGATTAGTCATCCTCATATGCCATTCGCATGCATTGCTTGTACATTCTAAACAAATGAACTATGATATGAGTGTTGTGTTTTACATTCTCAATGCTAAATGATTGATGTGCTTATGTGATGAATGGTTAGATTACTATGCATGATGCATTATTAGACTAGACGTTGTAGTCAGATTGAAAATGAGTGCATTGGTGGCCCGTGGAATGGGATGCGGTGGTACTATGCAATCTTACTTTGTCATATAGGAGTGTGCGGTTTAGGGTTATCATTCCCTATGCTACGACCCTTCCCAATAGGGATTGAGGTATTGGGTTATCACTTGGGGGGAAGTAGTGGTCGTGGTTGTCCGGTCACTGTGATGGTTAGACATACGCCTAGCTGGTCATTAGGACAGTCGGCAATCTCAGTGGTATATTCAAGAGGGCCAATCGTACTGCTTTTATATTGCCAGGGTCAACACCTTTACATTTTTGTCATTTACTTTTATGTTGAGAGTGGTGGTCAGCATGCTTTACTTTTCTGAGTACTCATGGTGGGCCTTCTCTGACAACCCTATGGGCGTATCGTGGGATGGAGTTCGTGACTCATACCCAGAGCATACGTGCACTGTTGTTGTGAGTAGCACATAACCTACTTAGGTGGATAAGATTAAAAAGAATTGCATTGCATATAGTGCATATGAATGTGAATGCTTGTGTGGTCTTTCTTCTAACTTACTGAGCTAGTGAGCTCACCCCATGTGCACATCTCCTTTAGATGATTTTGCAAGTCACCCGCCTGAAGATCAGGAGTCAGGCCCCATAGTCGAGTTTCCTGTTGAGGATTGGTGGGTCCCTGAGGAGTATGAGCATGGTGTTGATTGCATGTGCGAGGACTGTTACGAGACCGCAACAATGACACCGTATAAGATTTATTTTTTTGATTTTTGATGACCTCTCCTTTGTGTACTTGATATGTAAATTGTTATTCTTTTGTGTAAATATCATGCCTGCGGGCCCACATGTACTTATCTATATACTACAATTTGGGTATCAAGTATATTGGGGATATTTACAGGTAATTTAAGTCTTCCGCTGAACTTTTGAACACTTATCTTAGATGTGGGTATGTTGTGGTGAGGTATTATATCAGATGATCCTGGCAAGTTTTGGGTTAACCAGAGTTAACTCGGTCACCGGTCTAGTTCTGTGTGAACGGGGTGTGACAAGTACAACTGAAAAGGTGGAAAGTTCATTGAAATCGTTTGCTAACTTAATCGAAAAGATGGTAATGAGTGAATCTCAGTCTGAATTTGGGAGAGCAATTATAGATGTTGTTGATGCCAGTTGATGCCATTCCATACCTCAATTTCCAACAAAAGTTCAAGGCCAAGGAATATGTCATGGCCAAGGAATATTTCATGGCCAAGAAGAATTCTGCCATTATCTTTATGGAAACAAGAGTAGAAGATAGGCGAAATCTGCTTGAGATGTACTTGCCAGAGATTGAAAAGAATTGAGGTGACAATAGGAAGTGAGAAGAATTCTAAGACAATGGTTTTTTGAATAGAAATTTGATGTGTTTGGTTCTTGATATTATGTTAAGTCCGTGACAATGGGTTGAATACGGTCTTAAGAAATCTTAAGACAATGGTTTTTTGTATGTTCCTCTCTGAATGATTTCAAGGTTTAAGTATGGACAACCTCATTCTTATATGTCATGTTGTATTGGGTTCTTTGGAATGGCAGAAATAGGGAATTAGTTGTACTATATTGATATCTATTCTTGTAGATGTCTATTGACAAGTATTCATCTTGCTATAGTCATCAACCATAAAAATATCTTTAATTTATGGAATTCCATTGCATATGTTAGACTGGTGACCAATTGCAAAAGTGATTAAACCTTTATTTTGGGTCTTTGGATGATGGCTTTGTTTGTTCTTGTCAAATTGCAGCTGTTATTTAATGAGCTGCAGCAGATGGGGTGGGGGGGCAATAATGTGATCTTGCATTGAAGATTTCATTGGACTGGTTGACTAGATCTTTCTCTCTTTGGAGCTGGTTTGGATGAGAGGGTTTTCTGAACATCTATGGGACATACAAATTCAAGTTGGGAATATCAATGAGGCGCTGATGCCCAGTGTTTCTGTGAGGGTGTGGATCAATCACCCCTATTTTTAGGGGCATGTTGTGACTTGTCAGGTGTTAACAGTAAAAACTTAGGTTGCCATTGTGAACAAAAAAAGGGTTAAAGGTTATGACCAACCTTATGACTTGGTAGCATTTATAAATAATTAATGAAAGATGGCCTAGTGCCTTTTGTTCGGTGATTCATTAGGATCCCTGGAGGTGAATCTTGATCACATTTTTTTTCTTTTATTTCTTTTCTTTCCCACCATCCTCTTTTTTTGTTTTAAGAATCCTCCCCTTAGAATTATTCTCGTATTACCTCATATTTATCTATCACACTCAGATGAGGCGTGTACTTGTCACACCCCACTCCTGGCAGACCCAACTTTCCATTAAGAATATCGACGGTATGAGTAAGTCTTACAAACCTACTAGGATCTCTGATAGCAGTACCTTAACATTTTCACAATCTCACAACACAAACTAACATAAGCAGCGGAATCAGAGTATAGTAGCGGAATTATAAACAAAATGGGGAAACATCTAATGGTAATATAATAGCAATAACTGAGTTATTATGTTACATTCATCCATGACATATAATATAATCTCAAGAAAATATACCATCCACAACTATATCCAAAAGTATCAAAAGATGATGTATAATCTCACAGTGTGGCATAAACACAATGATCACAAACATAGTCCTGATCGTGCTCCTCTGCTTCTGGCATCCACCATTTGCTCACACCATACTCCGACCCAGAAGAAACTAGGTCACCCACCATTGGCCCCAAGGTACTTGCATCATCATCTAAAAGGGGGTGTATACGTGGGGTGAGCTTTCCAACTTGCTCGGTAAGGGGTGGGGTAAAAAACATCCAAGAAAGACGATAGCAGTAATAATTTATAATGCATGATTGCTAAAATTAAACATATAGTCTATGATGCTCGTGATACTGTTCATTTATTTATTATCCACCTAACAATACAAACTAAGTCTGGTAAATGCTACTACGATGCATTGGCTGTATCCCTCATCTCGAAAACAACATCGACTACAAAGCGATACAAACCCTAGCCATGATTAGAAGCCTAATGGTCTCCATATGCGTCCATGGGTCACCCAGTAAACCCCTGATAATCCCCTCCTGGCAGTCATGGCACCGATAACACATCGGCTACGCCGGACAGGTTCCTGCCTCTGGCAATAATCACATCGTACCGCGGGAGTGGCACTTCGAAAAGACACATCAAACATACCACAATGGGTTATCCAACACCTCAACCCCTATTGACAAGGGTGCATAGCATAGGGAGTGATACCTAGCCATATGTATACTATATGCCTTCATAATGATACTGTTAGTATGGATTCCACAATACCGGAGAGACCTCGGCCACAAAGTGTAATCCATCTCCAAATATAGTCCCGGGTACACGATACCAGAGAGACCTTGGCCATAAAGTGTAACCCGAGACTATTTACCTAATCTAGCATGCATATCACAGTTGAGTATGGACTATACAACACCGGCAAGACCTCGGCCACGAAGCGTATCCATTTCCAAATATAGTCCTGGGGTACACGATACCAGGGAGACCTTGGCCATAAAATGTAACCCGTAACTACAACTAACTCTGATGCACATAATCAATGCATGAATGCAACATACATACGGTAATCATAGCACTGGTACCACCTCGGTCTCGCCAGATTCCATCTCACACACACACACATCCAAACACACGATGATCACAGTACCGGTACCACCTCGGCCACACCGAATCCCATCATACATTTCCATACAACTCATATCAAAATCGTAAAATGACAATGTAGCATATCATAAACGTATTTGAATAATTACAATTAAACAGTCAATTCTAAACATGTGAGCAATTTAATGATAATAAACATTTTAGAAATAAACACAATCCATCCCTCACCTTGTTGATCTTTGTTTGGTTTAGGGTTTAAGTAAGGCCACCGATCAATCAAATCAATTTTGATTTTGAGGCACGTGTGCATCACTGTCCTAGACACAAAAAGAATCGTACATCAATACATATTGGGAACATTGGGAGGGACCTACACAAGTCACCCCCAAAATGTACAGACACTGTCTCCCAATGATAGTAATGTCACTGGAAACAACCACCGAAAATAGGGCATTTCCACCAAAAATATCAGACATATTTCCAATGGAGGTGACCAAGAGCACATAAGACTCCTGTCCACTGGAAATATGCCACCGGAAACAAACCCAGTGGATCCGGTGGGTTGTTTCTGGTGGTGGTATGGGAAGTCCAACAATTTGGGGCTTTTCAGCTCGGGCCCGATTACTGAGATTTATTCCATGGAGTTTGTAGGGGATGTTCCTAGGATCATTCCAAGCCAAAACAATTCCAATTCCACCAAGCCGTTTGGGTTATACATTGATTAAACGATCGAAATCCTAGTTGGTCTTTTGGCATTACAACGTTGCCAGAGTTCACCGGGCTTGGTTCGAGCTTGGCAACAACACCAGGAGGGTGGAACACACATCCTACAAACTTAACATGGTGTGTACACCAAGATTCTGTCCATACCTACTTTATCTAGGTCAAAATGAAGAGAGAGAGTGGTATAGGAGGTTGTAATTACCTCCAACAGTGATTCCAGCAACAAGGCGGCAACTAGCACCAAGGTAGGCCTCCAACCTTCTCCTTCTTCCTCTTTTTCTTCCTTCCTCTCCTCTTTCTCTCCTCTCCTACATTGAGCACAATGGAAATGAGAAAATGAATCTTCATTTTCCAACTTATAACTTAAGTTGGCCTTAGGGGTCTGTTTGTTTTCGACCTCTTTTGAACCAATCGGGTTAAATTGAAATTCGGGGCATGAGAACCTGCACATTTAGGTCCATAAGGTGCCCACATCAAGAGAAAAATGTGGAGGATGATTTGGGATCATCCAGAACCATTTACGATGCCAATGGCGGGAACCATGGGCATCGAAACCTTGATAGCAGCCTGCCAACTCACTGGAAACAGGTACAAGATTCTGGTCCAGGCTACTTCCGATGGCTTGTTTCCAGTGGCCAAGATAGCTTGCTATCCCATGGTTGGATTCGCATGGGTGGCTACCCTCGGACATGCTCAAGGCCTTTCGACGATAATGGTGCGTGCCAGAAATCAAGTGTGGGGAGTTGGGTCACTTACCATCTGGGATCGAAAGGTATGAATCCCCTCTAGTTAGATAGGCATGCAATGCACGAATATGTGGGGTCATCCTTATCCCTTCGGAAATGCGCAACCACGAGCCAAAACCCAATCGTACTTTCAATCTCCGATCCGAGGCCTGTCACAATAGTTTCAAATTAGACCGGATTAGGGCACTGGTGTAACAGTACTTAACATTATTTTCTATGTATATTTTTGCTCTTGAAAATGTGTTAACGTACAGATGACATCAAATGTATCCACTTGTGCCATTGCTAAGTGTGATTTCTATGCAAAAGATTTCTCAATTTTCACTTCTAAGTCAAGGTCACATGTTGGAAGGAAATTTTTTAAATGTTCAATGAATTGCCCCTTCTTCATGTAGGTTAACCGACTTAAGATGTGAGTGTGAAAACGGTCAGTGTAAGGTTAGAACTGCGAAGACAAGTGAAAATTATGGTCGATATTTTTGGTGTTGTCCACAATCAACTAGGGTATGAATTTCTTAAATTTTTTATTTTTTTTCAGATGTTTAAGATTTGAATGTTTATTTTCTTATATTCTTATAAGATGATTATATTTGCTTTACAGGTTAAAACACAAAGGTTGTGGAATGTTCGAATGGATATCAAATTCAAGCCCAAGTTGTCATACTAACCAGACTCCACCTAGGTCACAATGCTCGGAAACCTTAACTTCATCATCTCCTTCCCCTTCATCAAACTAAATCAAAGGATACTTGAATGGTGCAATAAAAGAATCGGAGGACCATACAAGGATGCTGAGAGATGTTCTTGACACAGTCGAGAAGCTTGATTTAAACAAAAATGTAGGATGAAATTTTTTGGAAAAGAAAAGGCTGATGCCATTGTAATGATATTGAGTTCATTATCATTTACTAGTACCTGGATTGTAATAGTTAATTTAGACTGAACTATGTTTTTGGATTATTATATGTTAGGACCTTTGATAACTATGGGGAATTGGGCACATCACAAGCTCCAAGTGCCCCATTCATAATTTCATAATCTATGGAAAGGTTTCAGAATATAACACTTATACCAGAGTGTTTCTAACCTAAATATGGATATAAAAAATAACCTTGAAATTCAGAATCAATGGAAAGATTGCAGAATTTAAAATTCAGAACAGAGTTAGATTCACATGTGTAATGTGACATGTGACTGAGCTCATTGTAATATGTCCTACCCAAAACCATTACATGAAGAAATCAAATCATGTTTTTTAAAAAAAAAAATTCAGTACTATATTATTCCTTTTTAAGATGCATGATACCTATTTCGATTACATGAACTACAATTATGCCTTGTAATTTTCTTCTTATTTTCCTCTTTAATTTAAATAACAAAATAATAATAATTACTACACTCTTGGACTTGATAGCTCATGAGTTCAACTCTTTTTTTTTTTTTTTACATATTGCTATAAAAATAAAAATAAAAAAAATAAAAAATAAAGTACATCTATGAAACAAATTTTTGATTTTGTTTTTGTTTTTTTTTGTTATAGATATATATATATTTTTTGGCTAACAGAACATGGGTTTATAGACTCAAGGTAACCAAATAGTTTTTCCACTCATAATCAATGGTCAGAATCAGGGTAACCAAACGGTTTTCCACTCAGAATCAAGTGACAGAATCAGGGTAACCAAACAGTTTTCCACTCAAAATCAAGTGACAGAATCAGGGTAACCAAATAGTTTTTTCACCATAAGAAAATTATTCCAAAGAAACTCATCCATATGAGTTAGATCCAGAATCCTGAATCCTTGGAATCTCACCCGATGGATAATTCGAACCAAACATACCCTAAGACTTCCAAATGAGCATTAATGTGGCCGATAGGCTTCGCTTGGTTTGGTTTGGCTTAGCTCCTAAAGCTTGGCTAACCTACTATAATTTGGGTTTGGCTTCATTTGGAAATATTAGGCTTAGGTTTAGCTTGATTTTGAAATAGGCTTGGCTTAGTTTGGCATGGCTCCTAAGATTTGGCTAATTTACATTAATTTGGATTTGGCTTCATTTGGAAAAATTAGGTTTAGGTTTAGTTTGAATTTGAAATAGGCTTGGCTTAGTTGCTTTAATTTGCATTTGGCTTTACTTGGAATAACTAGGCTTAGGTTTGGCTAAATTTGAAATAGGCTTGGCTTGGTTGTGGTTTGTTTTAATCTAAATTTGGTTCAATTGGGTTGGTTTGGTCCAACATGGTTTAATGTGGTCCAAACTTTAAGGACATATTGCAAATCATCCAGCCATTCAATTTTCACGTGTGAAATATCGAAAGATCTGCAATTTTGAACACTATTCAATGATAACATTAATCGAACAAATGACTGGTTCAGTCGTCATTTTATGACAGGAGATGTTATTGAACCTTTACGGTCACCTCTCCTTATAATTGAGTAGTATTGTGCCAGATCCCTGACATTTCCTATTGTCAAACGTATTCCATGCATTTATGCAAAATGAATTGGGTTAGGGTAGCTAGAATTAGCTGAGTTAGCTGGGTTTGACTAGATTGGACTAGGTCATCTAGGTTTAACTAGAATTGGGTGAGTTGACTTGTTTTGACCAGGATTGGATGAGTTGACTAGTTTTGACGCAAATTGGGTGAGTTGACTAGGTTTGACCAGAATTTGCTAAGTTCATCGATTTTGACCAGAATTGGGTAAGTTGATTGGGTTTGATCAGAATTGGGTGAGTTAACTGTTTCGACCAGAATTGGGTGACTTGACTGGTTTTGACTAGAATTGGCTGAGTTGACTAGTTTTGACTAGAATTAGGTGAGATGACTTGTTTTGACCAGAATTGACATTTCTTACGAAAGAGAGTGTAATAGCCATGTCTCATCCGTAAATCATCATTGTTCGGGGGAACTAAATTAGGTATCTACAATACTATAAATAGGGTATAGATTCAAATCGCACATCCATCGATTAATATTTTGGAGGATAGTCACAGGTTAGGATCAATAAGGTTAGTGATAATTTGACTATGATTTCACAGAAGAAAGAAAAAAAAGTTATCGCAAACACACTGAAGCACCATTTGAGATCTAATCTATTTAAATTTGAAATGAGAAATAGCTAGTTGACTACTGAGTTGAGAGAATTTGTAGCAATACCCTATGCATGTGAAAGATATGTTTTCCATATATGTTATAAAATGACGATTACATATTTATTGTAAAGCCCTACTCTTTAAACCTGGGTTAAATGACCTGTTGGTTTGGTTTGGTCTTGCAGGGTTCGAACCGAAAACGGTCGATGCTAGTGCCCTATGGTTCATGACTGCAAGGATGACACCAAATGTGGGGTGGCCAGACAAGATTGAGCCAGTACCCGATTCGTAAGCCTAAGTCGTGCCCTTGCACGTATCACAAGGCCATATACAAAAAGGAAAGATACATCATCATATTTGAATGATAAGAACTTAGCCCACAACACGTGGTGAGAGCTAAATACGCATAAGATTCCATTTCCCTCCAAAATATAGTAAGGTTGGCTTTGTTTTGGCTAACTGGTGGGTGTCACTGTTAGGTGCAAGACCCAACAATGTGATCCACCTGTATGGGTAACGTGGACCCCAGCAAGCCCAACTAAGGTGAGCACGTGTATTTTGAACTCCTCATTCAAATGAGGTCTTGTATGCCTAATAATATTGGCTATTTTGGCCGACATCAAGATTTAATGGGTTTTAGTCCATAAGGGGCAAAACCAAAAAGGCCTTAGAAGATATTTATTAGCCAAGGTATAAATAGCATTTATATCTCTCTCTCCCATTTATGATTTCAGCAAGGGTTTGGTGAGAGGAGTAAAGAAGAGGGAGAAAAGAGGAAGAAGAAGAGAAGGGAAAGGGAAGAAGGCCTTCCCTTGGTTTTCAAAGCCATGACCTACCTTTTCATTGCCAGAATAGTGTCTGATGCTTGGAGATCTACATTTGGAGGTAAGTAACACCCTAAACTATTGGAATGTAATGAAACCCTTTTGTGTATGGTCAAATCAAAATGATAATGGAACTCTTATGTGATTTCCTTGAAGGTTTTAGGAAAGGGAAACAAAAATTTGGAGTTATTGAGGTGACATTTTGAGTTTAGAAAGAGGATCCCAAGTTTGGGGGTTTTTTGAGCTAAGGTATGATTTATTTTCCCAAATCTTGATGATGACTTAGATCTATCGAATAATCGAGTAAATGAAGTTTATAAAGTATAGGAAATGAGGTGGGAACAACCCCCTTGGGTCCCAGGAGGAGAAATAAAGAAAGGAAGAAGAGTAAAAAAACTCACAGAACACTAGTGGGTAGCACCAGCAGGTCGTCAAACCTACCAGTGTGCCCCCCAATCCTACCTGGGCTTTTGGGCCAACCGACAAGTAGGATCGAAGAGTACCATGACCCGTCGATATGACCCATCAGCCTCTCCTAGGTCAATCGACGAGTAAGATCGGTGGGTGCTTGACCTGCTGGTATAACCCACAAGTCTTGCCAGTGCTTCTGGGCCTACCGGCTAGTAGGATCGACAAGTACCAGACCCATTGGTAGCACCCACCGATTCCCTCTGGACCCACTGATGGGTAAGACCAGGGAGTACCTGACCCATCAATATGACCCACCGATCTATGTCTGTGTGTTGTCTACCTAGGCAGTTTGCACAGGTGGGTTCACCTATCCTCCTGTATGACCCACCTGTTGGCCAATTGAGCTCATTGGAACTCAAATTCAGCGGTAGCCTTCTACGCATTGTTAAATGCATCATGACCTTATCTTACGTTATTTATAATTCTGAAATAGACATATTCTAAATTCTTATCTACGTTAGGTCTCGAGACACTCGTCTTCACTCCAGATCTTACCTGTACCGAGAGTGCATATTCTCTTACAAAAATAGGTAAGTGGGGAGAGGACTTTGATTTAATTTTGGAGTTTTTTTGCAACGTTTGCATTCATTTGTATAATATATTAACATCACAAATTCCATTCTTATGCATTTACTTGAATACTGTTGGATGCATTTAAACTGAATATGTTGTATCTTAAATTTCTAAATGCTTATTACTTGCTTGGAATTATGAGCTTGGATTTATCAAATGTTGGATTATGACGATGATTTCCAGACATGTGTGGGATTTCTAGATTAGATGTCGTAGTCAGCTTGAAAACGAATGTATTGATACACCATGGTATGGGACGCTGAAGTACTATGCAGTCATACTATCTCATATAGGAGCATGTGGTTAGGATTTCACATTCTCTCGTGCTATGACCCTTCCCAACAGGGGTTTATGTGTTGGGTTATCACTGGGGGGAAGCGTCGATTGTGGACCATCATGGTCATTAGAAGTACACTTGGCTGATCAATAAGACAGTTGGAAACCTTGGTGATATATTTAGAGGGCCAATCGTATTGCTTTTATTTTCTGCTGTGGTTTGACCACGATCTACATTTCTACTGTGGTTCAGCCATGATTTACATTTTCGAGTGCTCACGGTTGGCCTTCTCTGAAAACCCTATGGGTGTATCACGGGATGGAAAACACGTCTCATACCCAGGGCATACGTGCACTTTGGTTGTGAGTAGCATGTATCCTATGAGCTAGTAATGATTTCTTAGGTGAAATAGGTTCAAAATGAATCTCATACATATAGTACCATTTGAATTGCAATTGCTTGTGTGCATCTTTCTTTCCATTTACTGAGCTAGTGAGCTCAGCCCTCATGTTCACACCTTTTTAGATGATTGTGCAGGCTACTCCGTAGAGGAACCCAGGCTGGGTCCCACTGACATGAAATAGGTTTAAAATGAATCTCATACATATAGTACCATTTGAATTGCAATTGCTTGTGTGCATCTTTCTTTCCATTTACTGAGCTAGTGAGCTCACCCCTCATGTACACACCTTTTTAGATGATTGTGCAGGCTACTCCGTAGAGGAACCCAGGCTGGGTCCCACTGACAAAACCCAAGTGGGGAATTGGTGGGTCCCAGAAGGATTTGACCACGGTGACGATTACTTATGCTAGAATTGTGTTACAGAGCAATAGTAGCAGACTCTAGTTAGGTATATTCCCCTTTTTGTGCTCTCGATAATTAAATTATTACTTTTTGTGTACATATCATGCCTATAGGCCCACATGTAAATACACTATGTATAACAATTTGGGTATCTAGAGTATATGGGTATTTACAGGTACTTATACATGACAAGACTTCCACTGATATTACATTCTATTTACTCTATGTACATGTGGCTTACTGTGTTGTGGTTACTGTATCAGATGATTCTGGTGGTTTTGGATTGCCCAAAGGGAACCTAGTCACCTGTCCCGTTCTATATGAACAGGGTGTGACATTCATATTCATACACAATTGCTGACCAGACTCTTAACTCTCTAGCCTAACCATGTGATAACAGTTAGGTAGTTGTGAATTTGTTACATGAGTCTTGATACAGTGTATGTGATTATTGAATAGTATGCTACGGTGGCTTATCCCTAACATCCCCCCTCAAGCAAGGTGGTGTTAAACCTAGGGTGAGCTTGCCTTTGAGATATTGGAACCGAGATCTTAATATTCCTTTGGTTAGAATATCAACAACTTGGTCGATAGTTGAAATATACTGAACAACCAATTGCTTGGTGGCGACCATATCTCGGACAAAGTGAAAATCAATCTCAATGTGCTTTTTTCGTGAATGAAAAACTAGATTTGTTGTGAGATAAGTTGTCTCGATGTTAATCACACTAAACTGTAGGTGGGTGAGTAAGAAATACACCTAACTCATGTAATAGAGAGCGTATCCAAATAAGCTCTGTAGAAACTGATGCTACAACCCTATACTCAGCATTCATAGAGGAGCACGACACAGTTCGTTGCTTGCGGGAGCACCAAGAGACTAAATTGGACTCGAGAAATATTCCTTAGCCTGTGGTAGATTTACAATATACCGGACAGCCTACCCAGTCGATGTCAGAGTATGCTCATAGGTCAATCGAAGAAGGACAAAAAATAAACCCTCAGTGACCTTATGTTTGAGGTAACACAATATGTGTTTGATGGCCATCCAATGAAGATCAGTTTGTGAGTACATAAATTAAGCCACTCTATTGACAGTAAAACTAATATTTAACTTGAGATATTGAAGTTCCCAACCACACGATGGTATTTAGTCCCATTAGGAAGAGACTTGCAAGATTTTGTATCAAGAGGTGTTGTAGCAATTGACGTATGAACCAGTTTGGCTCCTGTCATATCGGTTGGCTGGAGTAAGACGAGAACATACTTACATTGACATAGAAAGAGCCCATGCGAGGTCCTGGACACCTCCACACCAAGAAAATAATTGAGGTCCCCCAGCTCCTTTAAGGCAAATGTATGAGACAGAGCTTAAACGAGATTGGATATAGCCATGGAGAGTTGCCAGTGACGACTTGATCATCAACATAGACCAAAAAATATATGGTGACCCCCTAGATATGGTGACCCCCTTAGATCGAAAGATGAGCAACGACATATCTATCTTGGATGACTGAAATCCTTAGGAGATGAGGAAGGTACTCAACTTAGTATACCAAGCCCAAGGGGCTTGCTTTAGCCTGTATTATGATTTTTGTAGAAGACAAACATAATCTGGCCATGCGGGATCCAAAAATATAGGGGGTTGAACCATATGAACAGTCATTATTAAGTCCCCATGCAGGAATGCATTGCAAATGCCATATTGCTTAAGAGACCAACTGTGCATGATAGCAAGGGACAGAATGACCCGAAATGGTTGTCGCCTTGACAGTTGGACTAAAATTTTCCAAATAATCAAGTCCTAGCCTTTGATGAAAGCCTTTGGCAACAAGGTGAGCTTTTTGTCACTCTATTGTACCATCCAAATGATGTTTAATGCAAAAAATCTATTTACATCCAATACGAGTTTGCGAGGAAGAGGGTGGAACGTGGATCCATGTACCATTATGTATTAGTGCATTCAGTTCCTCTTGTATAGACACATGCCATTTGGGTATCTTCAGGGCTTGTGAAGCACAGTTGGCTCAAAGGAATAAGTAAGGGGATGCTTTATCACAACAAGATTCAGCTTCGTTGATGGCTGAAGTGAACCTATGCGAGAGCATGTGACCATGTGATGCTTGGATGCTGGTTGTGATACATGACCCAACACAGGTGAAGAAGAAGATGGATTTAGATCTGGAGTCATTTTTGGATTTATAACCCGAAGTGGAGATGTATTATCTCCTGAGTCTGATGGGCTATATAATTTTAATGGGCTAGGAACTGGACAAGGAGAATGAGTTGAGGTTGTTGATGGCCTAGACCCAAAGGAAGTGAAGAAAATTATAAATGAGGTAATGGGCCAGGTGTGGATGATGGGTCAGAGACATTTAGATTTCCAGTTGGTATGGATTCAATAGAGGTGGGTTGAACTAGAGAATTAGGTACACATGGGTAAAGGATGGGTGGTGATATGCTATTAAGCATTCAAGTCTGTGGTTTGAGTCCCAATAGAGGTTGATATGGAAGAGTAAGGGAAAACAGATTCTTTAAAGAAAACATGACATGAAATGTAAAGCTTGTTCGTGGAAGAGTCGAAGCACCTATACCCTTTGTGTTGAAGAGAGTATCCAAAAAATATGCAAGGCTGAGATCTTAGTTCCAACTAATGTTGAGAACAGGGTCGAAGCCATGGATAGCATAGACATCCAAATACATGAAGAGCTTTGTAATATGGAGCTGTATGAAATAGGCCAAGAGGACTAATATTACCAATCAATGAAGAAGGCATCCTGTTGATGAGGTATACTGCAGTAAGAAATGCATAAATCCAAAACTGGCTAGTCCTGTTTCAATCACATGTCGATGCTTCCTTTCAACCAAGCCATTTTGTGCTTGAGTATGAGGACATGAAAACTGATTTGAGATTCTATGGGTTTGAAGAAATGAGGTCAATTTCTGAATATCTTGACCACCATCACTTTGAACTTCTCTGATTTTACTGCTAAAGAAATTCTCAACATATGCTTTGAAGGATGTAAGGATAGACAACAACTCAAATTTAGTAGTCATTGGATATAACCAACTATATCTACTATAGTCATCTACAAACAACACGTAGTAAGAAAATTTACCAATAGATGTAACAGGTGCTTTACCCCAGACATCACAGTGAATTATTTCTAATGGTGAAAAGCTAAGTAGATGGTGTAAATGGAAGTCTATGACTCTTTGATATCCGACATGCAACACAAAAAAACTTCTAATTGCCAGAGAAGGGAATATTAAACTTCCTAAGAACAGATCGGATAATTTTGTAAGATGGAAGGCCTAGGTGATGATGCCAATTGATCGCAGGTGCACAAACGCCAGCCATAGATATTGATTGGAATGAGGAGCCTTTGTAAAGTGAATTTGATACAAGCCATTGTCACTCCACCATTGATACAAAATCTTCTTGGTCTCCTGATCCTTTATGAAAAATGTGTGAGAAAAAATTCAAAATAAACATTGTTCTATGTAGCAAATCTTTGAATAGAAAGGTATTCCTCTTTATGTGAGGTACACAGAGGATGTTTGTCATTTGAAAATTGCAAGTAGATAATAAAAAGACAGCAGAGCCAATTTGAGTAATTTCTGAACCTTGGCCATTACCGATTACAATCTAATCTGGGCCAGAGCATGGAGAGTTAATGGAAAGATTTCTTAGATCTGTAGTCAGGTTGTTAGACCAGGAATCAAGAAGCCAAGATGATGAGAACAAAGTCGCCGACAAGAATGCACCAAGATAGGCATGATTGAATTGTTACGGACAGTGTGAGGCAGTGTGACCATTAACATTGCAGATTTGACAAGTAGATCGAGGCTGGTTTATAAAAGTTGGAGATGTTGGTCTATCATTCTATGAAGGTGGAAAAGTATTAGGAGAGCTATAACTTGTTTGTTTATTGTAACCATATCCTTGACTGCCAGATCCATTAGGGAAGGCAAAGCTAGAACCACCAAATTGGCTATAGCCTCGATAGGAACCAAGTTGCGATGGAGAAGAACAATAGCCACCAGATTCACCTCTCGATTTTGGTTGTAGTAACGACATCCAAATCTTGATCTATTGTAGCAAAAATTGTTTGAACGATCACCTCAATATTTGGAGGATGAGGAATTATAGGTGTTTGAGGCAGCATTAGTAGTGATAACAATAGAGGATTTAGTACTAGTGGAATTAAGAAATCTTTCATGGCTCAGAAGTAATCCCGTAAGCTCAACGAATGAAATTGGTTCTGGTCGCAGGAAAACTGAGGTCAAAGTCTCGACACTCCAATCCAAGACCTCTTAGAGCAACAAGAACAAGATCTCTTTCAGTAAGAGGTTGATCGATAGCAGCAAGGGTGTCTGTAACGGATCAAATCTAAAGATTATACTCTGTAATTGACTCAGATCCACATTGTATATGGGAGAGTCGACCCTTCTGATCCATAATATGAGTTCTTGATTAAGGTGCATAAACATGGGAAAGTGTTGTCCATGCTTCAGATGAGGTAATAGTGCTTACCACATGAGAGATAGCACTCTCAGTGAGAGATGAGATTATCCAACTCAAGATCAACTGACCTTGTCTATCCTATAGCACAGATGTGATACCAGATGCAGAGGTCAAGGAAAGGTTCCATCTATGTAACCTAATAGATTGTAACCTTTGAGCAATGAAAGAAATTGTGCTCTCCAGAGCATGTAGTTGGAACATGTCAGTTTCAAAGATAGTTGCGGGGAAATGTTGTGAGCAACTATTGATGAAGAAACAGAGCTTGCTTCAACTGGAGACAACACCATGAAAGATTCTTGGAGAGCAGATTGCTATGCTTTGTCGGGTGTAGACACCAATTTTGTCACCCTCCCCCGACTATGATGAAATGTGTATCTTGGACGTGACTCTTGACTTCCCATCAATAGAGATGATGATAGAAACATTCTCCTAACCGAAACCCTAGAAACCCCCACGCAGGAGAGAAGAGGGTCCAATTTTGACTTTATATATATGAAAGAATCTGGTCAAGATGACCATGTAGATGGATAGTGCTTAGAAATATAGTTTTGATGATATATGGCACGTCAAAATCAGATCGTCGAATCTCCAGCAATCAACCCCAAAAAATTATATTTTTCATAAGTATGCAACGTACACTGACAGGCCTGCTGGAAACTTGGAAAAATCCCCTACCTATCCTAAACACCCTAAAATTCATCCCATACCTACCCAGATAACCCGGAAACATTCCCTTACTTGAAACCCTAAAACCCCTTGTGCAGGAGAGAAAAGGGTCAAATTTTGACTTTTTATATACGAAGGAATCTGATCAAGTTGACTGTATAGATGGATAGTGTTTGAAATTACAATTCTGACGATATATGATATGTCAAAATCAGACCGATGGATCTCCCATGATCGTCACCAAATAAATCCATGATCGCGCAAGCACTGCGCACTGGCCAGTAGGCCAACCCGCAAGCGCTACTACCCATGGTTGCGGCCTATGCTTGCTGCCCCAACAAGCCTTGTGTGTTGCGCACCCATGACATTACCTACATTACTTGCCCTCCTATACTAACCATGCCCCATGCACTTCGGCCCAATCTTGTGCATCACTGGCAATGGCCGAGATTGGTTTTCCGTTGGTCCAATGGGTGAAGAGATTCCCTCTTCACCCACTTAAGACCAAATCCCACTTTTTTACTAAGAATTGTCTCTCCAAAAAATCCCCCTTTTACCCATTGGATAAAAGCCCATTTCACCCATTTTAGTCTAAGAACCCCTTTTATCCATTGGATAAAAATTCTCCTTCTTTTCCATTGGTCTGAAAAACCTATAAATACCCCCTCCTTTGGATTTTGCACACCAAACAACCCCACCTCACTCCATAGTAGTGAAGCTCTTCCCTCTCTCCTTCTCCCCCCCTTTTGATTTTCATCAGGTCTTCGGAGCAATCTTCATCAAGATCTGAAATCTTGTTTGGATCTTCAAAGTGTTCTTTAGGATTTTGAAGATCTTCAATCCAAGTTCATAGTCCAATCCAGTTTTTGCCAAATATAGTGTTTTCTTCAACCACCTCCTTTGAGTGTTCTTGGTTTTTACCATAAATAAAAACCCCCCCTTGAGGTTCTTCGGGTCTACAAAGAGATCTTTGTCAAGATCCAGAGCTCTGTCCAGATCTTCAGAGTGTTCTTCGGGGCTTTGGAGATCTTGAGTCCATTTTTAGGTCAATTTCTTTTCTTTCCAAAAATAGTAGATCCTAGCGGAAGCCCTATCTGAGTGCCCCTAGAATCTTTCCAGAAATAGCCATTCCTAGCAGAAGCTCTACCGAAGTGCCACCTCAGCCTAGCCCCCCTAGCCTATTCCCAGTGGAAGCTCTGTCGGAGTGCCACCTCATCCTAAACCTGAAAATAGCCTTCCCTAGTCGAAGCTCTGTCCGAATCCAAATCCGAAAGTAACCATTCTTAGCTGGAACCCCGTCCGAATATCATCATAGTCAGCATCTCTCAAGAAAGGAAGTTGGAGGTTAAGACCATCTTCCCCCTAAGTTAGGGGAACACGAAAGACAGTCTGATCCGATACTAATCAGGGGCCCACCCCTTTTGACCCAAAACAGGGGTTAAGTTCAGGTACAGTTTCTCAACCAAATTGTCATCATGTAGACTTTATATAGACCTTGTTTTAGTGTACATAGTTGTTTAAATTCAGTCAATATATATGTGTGATAACCATGCATGTGGAATAGTAATAATTGTGGAAAATGTTTGCTCTTAAGCATCTAGTAGGAAGACCGATTGAACTGGGCAGATTAGGTGCCTAATACCTTCCTAACTCTCTAACCTAACACTTACCCTAAATCTCTAGACTAGACCAATTATCGGGCCCTTTTCTTCGAAAATAGGCCCACCCCAGGGTCTAGGCCCATAATCCTAGGTGGGGACTCCAAACCCTTTTGTATGATCCGATCCCCGTATTGGACCATCATCAAACCCCTTGTCTATAATGACAAACTTTAAACTCTTATAAAATAGGCCTCCACGTATCTCCGAGTGATGATACGACAGTGCAAGGCCTACAAGTAAAGGACACACAACACACCCCTTCCTCACTTAAAATAGAAAGAGAGGAGAGAGAGCACAATCGATGCAAGCCCTTCCCCCCTCCAAAAGGAGAAGAGAGAGCCGTCTCATCATTTCTGGCCGCTACCCTCACAGTGGCGACTCTACTGGGAACAAATGTCAAGCTTCTAACACTAGATGCTACCATTAAATGTAAGAACATTTTTCATCACATTTGTTTAAAAACATGTTTGGCTAACCCCATGTTTGTAATTGTATCACTAACCGCATCATGCATCATGCTCGAAGTGAAATCATTTGGCGAGGGTACTCCTGTCATGCCCACACCCTTAAGGAGGTCAGTGCATGACATACTAAGTACTCTAAGAGGAAATGATAGTCGCTTCCTGTACAAAAGTGGAAGGTATCGTCAAACGGAGAGGATGTTGTAATTGTACCAACACCCTCGTGGAGGTCTGTGCACTTTATGGCATTCTGATATCGAATGATGGTTACCCTACATTACACTTTTGCACACAATCACTCACGGTTCCACCACCCCATTGTCGGTTGCTTAACCTCATGTGTAGTCACGAGTAATGGGCAAGGAAGTCACCCCCTTGATATCGTACCTACGGGTATGTCAAAAGGATCACGTACCTTGCATATATATATCTTGTCAAGGAAGCCTTGTCGGTCCTATTGCATCCACTGCATGCTCGCATCATGTAGAAAATAGATAAAGAAGCCAGGAGCACCACAAGTTAACTGTAGAACTTGTTTGCGGTCTTGAAAAGGAATGTTCCTATATTATATTCCTGTCATAAAGAATTGCTTTCCTTAGTGGGTTTCAGGTAGAAGGTGTCCCTCCTCCTTAATGAAAATGTCCAAATACATGACTTAGGGGCAATCCTATCAGAGTCACATACAGTCCTGAGAAGTCCCAAGAAAATTAGGAGGAAGGACATCTAGTGGGAAAAAGAGTAAGGAACGCATGACTTTATTACAAGGAATGTCTTATGGGAATATTCTTAACAAGTCATTTGTATGAATGTCCCGCTTATGACATTGGGTGGACCAGGGGCATCGAATCCTATCCACCCTCTATCATTAAGCGGACTAACTTTGGATGGATCATTGATTATTAATCTAGTGAATGTGTGAATAAGGGGTTGGGAATTCAAGAATCCTAAAATAAGCTACTTTTGGTTCAGGCACAATTCCACACCTTAAGTATTTTCTGCGGTCCCTTTGGATGCATCAGGGTAATCAGTTGACTCATCTAAGTCCAGTGTCACCTCCATCATCTCTCTGAGATTGTCTACTACCAAGTGATTATAGTTCGGTTAGTGTGGATCCACATGACTCTGAATCACCCGAGCAAGCCTGGGTCCCCGTCCTGTGGAGACCTTGGAGATAGAAATGACTAAAGTCAAGAGAGGGATAGCGTAGATATTACATGCACTTTAGAACCCTCCCAGAGTTGATCCCAGGAATAAGGTGACACCAGCTATGGGAGATATGGATTAGAATGGAACTACAAGTTATCGTGGAAACTCTTCTCCAGTTGACTTGGGAGAACCAAAGCAAGTCAGGCCAACCGATCAAAGAGGATCCTCACCTACCCATCCAAATGGTCAACGAGGGATCTATTCCAGGATAGTGATTGAAGATGAGGAAGAGAAGTTTGCTGCACATGTTCGAATGGAGCCTCTAGAGACAGAAAGAAAGGAAACTCATAGAGCAATTAGAGAAGTTGGAAAACATGATTTGAGCAGGAAAAAGCTCGGAAAGTCAAACAGTGGATTCAGAGGAAATGAGTGTCTTTTCTAGGGTAAGGAATTCTGTGAAATTCAAGTGGCAGACTGACAGGTTTGATGGGTCAGAAGACCCCAAGGCTCACCTCAAAGTTTTTCTCAGCATCGCCAAGTGGTGGTAGCTTGCGGATAACCAGATGGGGCAAGCCTTCATGTTAACCCTATCGGGACCAGCACTAAGGTGGCTTAGTCATCCCAAACTCAGAATTGGACAACAATGGTGAAAGCCTTCACCAAGAATTACTCATACAATACTAAGGTGGATGTAAAATGTCGGGAGCTTGAGATGTTGATACAGTAGCCTAGAGAAGGATTCACCACCTTCTTGATGAGGTTTGGAGATAAGACTGCCAAGATGGCAGATCAGCCTTCATAAGCAGAGCAAGTGGAGATGTTGATAGAGAACTTGTCAAAGCCTTATTATGATGTTCTTTACTACCAACATCTATAGACTTTTGATGCCTTGATAGCCACTGGCACACGGGTGGAGAATAGAATCCTAAGGGAAGCCCAGTATCAAGGATCCTCCCAAGATGCTGGGAAGAACACCAAAGTCCGATGTGGAAAGAGTTTGAAAACTAAAATGGTGAGTGCAGTTCAGCAGTTAGGCCCACCAGCCACTTCTTCACAGCCAATCATAATACAAGCAGATGCACCCTCCCAAAAGGCCCCTCATCCAAAAAGGCAGTTTTTTGATTTGGGAATGCCCATGACAACAGTGTATAAGAAGTTAAAGAAACAGGGATTGCTAGGGATAGTGGCTCCAAGAGTAATTAGCAACCCTCCTCGACCTTGGTATAGGGATCATGAATATTGTGCTTACTATACTCAAAAAGGGCACACCACTGAAAGATGCATAAGTCTCCTACATGCGATCCAGGACTTGGTAGACAACGGAACCATTGAGTTCAAGGTGAAGCAACCTCCCAATGTCAACACCAATCCACTCCTCGATCATGTGAACAATCTAGATGAAGAGGCCATAGAGAGTGACCCCACTCAACTCATTGTACCTAGAGCTTGGGGGAATCATATGAATGCCCACACTTATAGGAAACTCATGAGTCAAAGGGCTAGAGTCATAAGGACTCCCAAAAGAAGAGAATCATCAGAAGAAGAATCAGAAGATTGGACTCCCGCCATTCATCCTTCCTCATCAACAGAAGAATCCACTATACCATATTACCAACCTCCACCATACCTTCCACCTTCACCATATTATCAGCCTCTGCCATATCATCAACCTTCCCCTCATCATCAAAGTGAAGGAATCTCCTCATCCTATCACCCCCAATCTTCATATCCTACCTCTCACATTACATCATCTTCATACCATCCCTCTTCTTATCCCTCATCACCCTTATACCAATCCCATTCTCAGGGTTCGATATATAACCCAAGAGAAGGATGGAAGGATGGGTACAATTGAAGGATATGATTGCACTACCAGATTCCACAAAAATGACCTCATCAATAGGATCAGTGAATGCTTTAGGAGAAGACTAGGAGAGTGGTCCCACTTCTCTAATTCATCCCGCTGTATCTTAAGATGGAAATCTAAGATTAATTAGAGAGGTTACAGTTGATCTTCTCATAGCAGTAACTGCATTAGCCATAGGGGAGCAAATCAAGGAATACACCTCTATAATCCACATAGGGAGTGACACAGAGGATGATGAGTTAGGACTGGTCCAACTTCGAGCCAGTGATGTTAAGACCAACCCTATGGAAATCTTTTGGTCCATACGCTCTAAATACTACGAGCATTTGGATGTCGGAGAATTTGATGGTCCAAAAGAATCTAATGAAGAACCAAGTGAGGGGGAAATCAATGAAGAAGAGGATGATGACGATGACATTGAGGATGAAAATGAAGATGAGAAGGATGGAGATGACTCTGATTCTCAAGAGAATGATGGGTATCTAGACTTGGATGACTACCAAGGGTCTTGGAACAATGACTATAATGATGAGTTAGAATATTACTCACTAGAACATCTGACATGTTTCATAGTCTATACTATTGGTGGTGATGATCTAATAGCTGATCCAACAAGTGGCATTTACCCTTCCCTCTGCATGGGAGGAGATGACTTTACGTCAGATTCAGAAAGTGATGAAGGATCTGGAGAACTAATGCAAGTTTATCTAGATGAGTCGGAATCTGTATTGGGGATGGAAGAAAAGTTGTGTGAAGTATACTCCACTACATTGAAGATGCAGGAAAGAGTGGAAGAAATTGACAACATGCTAGGTGAAGTAACTGTCGATGACCATTTCTACCACGAGCAGTCGGATGATCTGGAGGAAATAGGGCCAGATGACACATTCACAAAGGCAGTAGACACTGCATTCCAATAGCTTTCTAATCCAATTAAAAAGTTACAAGCCAGGGCTGTGGATATTTGTGGAAGACCTTGACTTCCCACCCCAAGCCGGGAGGGGGAATCAGAAGAAGAGGATGACACCAAGGTAAGGATAATCACCATAACTAATAGTGATGATGAAGATTGTTATCCCATAGAGATTATTGTGAAGAAACCTAATAATGTGATGGAAACTAGAAGTGGGAAAGACTACAAAGCAATGCTCTAGCGGTCGAACAATCAAGGACTAATGAGGTAGGAACTGGCAGCGTGAAGAAAGAGCCAGAGAACCCAGTCTTGGCTTAACTCAAGAAGTCCCAAGCAAACATCTCAATTTGGGGATTATTGATGGCGTCCCCCTCACTCCATGAAGCAGTCTTATAATCTCACTAATGTACAAGTGCCAATCGAGATAAATCTGGCACATCTCGCACATATAGTAGGGCAACATATGTAGTGCAATCCTTGATGTTCTCAGATTCAGAGCTTCCCAAAGGGGTCCAGCACAATCAAGCTCTCCACATCATGGTAGAGTGTCTCGATAAGGTGGTTCCCCAGGTTCTTGTTGACAATGGGTCCACTTTGAATGTGTTGCCCTTGAGATCGGCAAAGAGTATTGGCATTAACTTGGAAGAAATGAGGCCGACAACCCAAACCATATGGGCTATATGACAATACCAAGAGGAAGATCCTTGGCATCATTACCCTTGTCGTAAAAATTGCCCCAGTGAAGTTTGATATTGATTTCCAAGTCATTGATATACTGGCAACTTTTAACATGCTCTTGGGAAGGCCTTAGTCGCATCCTACGAAGGCAGTGTCCTCTAGTCTCTATCAAAAATGAAGTTCATTCATGAAGCAAAGGTGATCATAGTAGCCGAAGATCCCGAAGTGGTTAACATCTTGGCCTATATTGAAAATGGGGAAGAACAAGACCAGGAAGTCCAACTAAGTGGTTTTGAATTAGACACAACTTGTGCAGCCATTGCTAAAGAAGTTCTAAAGGAGGAAATCCCAGCTAACTATAAAGCCATCTGGAGTCCGCCAATGAATCAGATGATGAAGAATATGCAATATTTTCCTGGCATGGGGGTAGGGAAATATCATCAAGGAGTTTCAAAGTAGCGTAGTTTGGCAGTATACAAAGGAAAGAATGGTCTCAGGTACACTCCTCCGACCACCAAGGGGTAGAAAGTGCTGAGGATGACTAGGAAGATCTTTATCTCCTACTATCCTACTCTCAATGGGTATTTTGAAAAAGGAGAGGATTTCCCCTTATGCGAAAATGTGAAACCATGGTTTGATAAAATCGTCACAAAGATGCAAAGACGAGTTCGACTGGGTGACCCATAAAGGGGAATAATAGAAAATGCTAGTCAATGAAAGTGATCAAGACAGTTGCATCACTAGGATAACAGAAATTGCACTAATTGAGACTGGGTCTTCCTCTAGTGACCCTACAACATTGAGCCAATCAAAGAAGGCACCAAGTCCTCGAGTCCTCCTAAAAAGAGAATGGGAAAAGAAGATAAGGCTCACCTGGAGTCTACCACTTCCCATTGATTTGAAAGGCTACATTGCTTCCTCCTACAAGAGCCAAGAGCCTGAGAGCTACATGAGTTTAAGCCTCATCCTTTCAGAGGAAGAAGTGCATATGCAAAGTGAAGAAGAGCACAAAGGATGATGGTTTGTATGTACTGTGCCCGAACCAACTACTACAGGAAGGATCATGAAGGTGGTCAAAAATGTGACTGAGGCACCAGGATGGCATCCCTCAATAGGCTCAAAAAGATGGACTTTAGAGAAAAAAGATTGAGTAGTCTCCACTAATCTTCACCCCTCATAAAGTTCAGCTTCAGAGAGTATGAAATTAACCAGCTGGTATTCGTGAAGAAGCAGGCACCTATCCAGAAGAACCGTTGCAACACTGAAGAAGTAGCAGCAACTTTTTAGAAGGAGAAGAAGGCCCTTTGCCACACCTCGTCATACATCAATCCATTGAACCACTCCTGAACTGGACAAGCATTGGAGAAAACTTCAAGTTTGCTCATGCTATTGAGTCAACAAGCCTGAATACCCTTGGCAAAAGCATCAACCCAGTTATCAAGTCCATAGTCGAGTCCGTTGTTTATGATTTTGTGTTAGCCTCCCCTCTCGAGGAGAGTCCAGAGTCCTTGCATGTCGAGTCTGTTACTCCTTTCATAAATGAAATTTCTGATTCTGAGTATGACTTGCCTCCTTTTTCTGATGATGATCTTAATAAATATCAAGAATCAATAAAACATTGCAAACTAAAGAAAGCCCAATCCATCCGTGAGGATACTTGGGTTATTAATCTAAGAACTGACCAATGCCTTCGAGAGGTAAGAGTTGGCACTACCCTTGATAACGAAGAAGCAGAACAGATGATTAGTCTTCTAAAGGAATTCACCGAGGTCTTTACTTGGTCTTATGACGATATGCCTACTATCGACTCCAACATCATGTAGCATCGATTGCCGACCTACCTTTGGGCAAAACTAGTAAAGCAAAAGCTTCAAAGAATATGACCAGAATGGAGTGAGAAGATCATAGAAGAAGTTATGAAGCAATGGAATGCAGAGTTTCTACAAGTGGTGAAGTACCCTCAATGGTTGGCCAACATTGTACTAGTACTGAAGAAAGATGGTAAGGTATGAATGTGTGTGGCCAACGTTGTACTATATTGCATGATATGATGAACAAAGATGTGGAAGTATATGTAGATGACATGATTGTAAACTCAAAAGATTCGCAAGGGCATATTCCCGCTCTAAGGTGTTTCTTTGAATGAATAAAAAAGTATCAACTGAAGTTGAATCCTCAGAAGTATGTATTTGGGGCAACAGTAGGAAAGTTATTAGGTTTCTTGGTGAGTGAAAGAGGTAATAAAGTTGACCCTATCAAGATCAAGGCAATTCAAGAAATGCCCACATCTCGGACTGAGAAGCAAATACGAAGATTTTTGGGTCACATCTAGTATATTAGCAAAGTCATAGCTCAGTTGACTACAAGCTGTGAACCAGTTTTCAATCTTCTGAAGAAGGATCAGCCCATAGAATGGAATGACCAATGCCAACAAGGTTTTGACAAAATCAAGGGATACCTCATGAACCCACCAGTATTGACACCATCGGTGGAAGGAGAACCACTTCTCTTATACTTATTTGTGGGAGAATATTCTATGGGCTCCTTGCTAGCATAGAAGGAGACGAAAGAAGGGGCAGAGCATGCCATATATTACCTCAGCAAGAATTTCCTAGAATGTGAGACATAGTATACGTCTTTGGAAAGAACTTATGTTATGTTGACTTGGGCAACGAATAGGTTACGATACTACATGGTTTTCTATCCGATGCACTTGATTTCAAGGATGGATCCCATCAAATACCTCTTCAAGAAACCAACCCTAACCGAAAGGATGGCCCGTTGGTTGCTTTTACAATCAGAGTTTGACATCAACTATGTTACTCAGAAATCTATCAAGGGGTAGGCCATAGCCGATCATTTGGCTGCCCACCCTACAGAAGATGGAAGATCCTTAGATGATGCCTTTCCTGATGAAAGAATGGCAACGATAGAGGAAGAAGACACGGTTAATGAATGGCAGTTATTCTTTGATGGGGCAGCCAATCAGAAGGGATGTGGTGTAGGAATATTGCTTATCACTCCTGACGGCCTCTATTTGCCTTCATCATTCTGCCTCAACTTCCCCTGTACCAACAACATTGCCAAATATGAAGCTTATGCTTTGGGGCTCAAAGCTGCTTTGACTATTGGTGTGAAAAAGATCAAGGTTTACGGTGATTCATCCATCGTCATCTACCAGACATAGTTAAAGTGGAAAACTAGAGATGAAAAGCTAAAGCTATATCAAGAACATCAGGAATAGGTGATTAAACATTTTGAGAAGATCTCGTTCGAATACTTCTAGAGAGATAACAACAGGTTTGCTGATGCTCTTATAACCTTGGCTTCTATAGTAGAATGCAACCTATGGCTAGGGTTCGACCATTCTTGGTAGAACAAAGAAGTAGGCCCATTTATCAAAATTTAGTGAACTCTCTCACTGTGGATGGTTGGTCTTGGTTCGCTCACATAATGGATTTCATCAGGGAAAGGAAGTACCCAGTTGAAGCAACTAACAGAGAAAAGAAGTTTCTGAGAAGGTACACCACCCAGTTTATTCTTCAAGAGGATTTGTTATACAAGAGATCCTACGAAGGAATATAGTTGTTGTGTGTGGATGAGGAGCAATTGATAATTATCACGGAGGAAATTCATCAAGGTCTTTGTGGACCCCACATGAATGCCAAGATGTTATCTAAGAAGATCCTCAGGCTGGGATATTATTGGAACACCATTGAAGTAGACTATATGGACTTTGTCAAGAAATGCCACAAGTGTTAGATATTTGTTAATATCATACATATCCCACCAACAGAGTTGCATTCACTTAGTTCACCTTGGCTATTCTCCATGTGGGGTATCGACATCATTGGAAAGATCAACCCCAAGGCATCTAATGGTCACGAGTTCATCTTAGTAACCATTGATTATTTCACCAAGTGGGTAGAAGCTCAATCCTATGCGGTCCTCACATCTGCTAAGGTGGGTAAATTCATTTAAGAAAACATTATTAGCCAGTATGGAGTGCCTCAAGAATTAATATCAGATCAAGGATTCCATTTCTAGGGCAAGACCGAAAAAATTTACACAAAGTTCTATAACAGAAGGCATCACTCTACCACTTATAGGCAGCAGAACAATGGGGCAGTGGAAGCAACCAACAAGAACATCAAAGTCATCCTGTAGAAAATGGCAGAAACCCACAAGGACTAGGCTGATAAGTTACTCCTTGCTTTATGGGCATACCAGAATTCGGTACGATCCTCGACAGGGGCAACCCCTTTCTCTTTGGTATATAGGGTTGAGGCGGTTCTACCCATAGAGATCTTGGCACCATCTCTAATGGTGCTTCTTGATAGTCAGCTACCTAAAGGAGAGTGGGTGAAGGCAAGACATGACGAGCTCAATTTTCTCGATAAAAGGCGTATGAAAGCCATGGATAATCTGAAGAAATACTAACTAAGAATGGCTAGGGCCTTTAACAAGAACGTGAAGCCCCACCATATAGAAGAGGGTGAACTTGTTCTTTGAGAACAGAGAGCCCCAATTCATGACCCAAGAGGGAAATTTAGGCCCAACTGGAGCGGCCCATTCACTGTCAAGAAAATTCTACCAGACAAAGCTATGAAACTCATAGACCACAATGACGAAGAAATACCCAGATTGGTCAACATGGATTAACTCAAGAAATATTATGTCTGAAAGGGTGAATAGCCTGAACTACGTTAGACCTGATTCCTTTTAAGGGATACATAGGCAACTTGACATGTGCAAGTGCGGTCTCAACCATATAAAGGCAATAAATTGGTTCCTTGATTAATAATCAAAGTGTCTTAAAGGATCATCATAGTTTGTGTCCCCCAAGAATCGCCATTTGGCATGAAATGCCATTAGGTATCTGTCATCCACCCATTAGTCTGTCAACTCTTATCCAGGATTCCATCCCTTAAAAGAAAACTGCCACCCGGCACCAGTTTATCAAGGTCAATTTATTCCCCACCCTTGATTAGTAAAAAAAAAAAAGAGCTTAATGCAACAGTGGTAAAGACTTGTTTGAGTCATTACCTAATGAGTAATGCTTTGATAAATAATCATATCTCCTTATTTTTTATGGTTTCAGGAAAATTCATGGGCTTATTGGATGAGATGTTGAGGAAATGGACCTTAGACATGAGCATGAGAGCGTCAGGATTGTTGAAATCCATGAATGTGTCATTTCTCAGCCGGATTGGATGTGTGAAGCTACATCACCAATTACTCCGGCAGGTGCCTCAACACTGGGATGCCATCCTGCATGTATTTTGGTTTGGATTAGTAGAGATCTGCCTAACTCTTAAGGAATTCTGGGTTTGTATGTTATCTCCACCTAAAGGCAGTTTTTTCCAACCATCTTTGAAGAAAGATTACTTAGAGGAAATTCAGGACTTCTTCAGATGGAAAGAAGAGGAAGTGAAGCAATTTTTTAGGTATGGGAAGATCGACATTCTGAAGGTGGCCCTGATCTTCATCCAATATCTACCAATGGGAGGAATCCATCAACAGAGATCATAAGATGCTTATTTACTTTGCATGATAGCTCGTTATGTTCTTCTCTGCACTCCCGGACGTGGTGCACTACCCATTCTAATTGAGGTAGTAAAACAGTTGAAGAAGGGAGGTGACATCATCCCTACCATTCTTGCAGAAACATTCAATAGATTCAATGACATAAGCCATGGCCACAGATTCATACTAGATTATTATCAGGGGAGTCCTGCTATTTTTTCGATTTGACTCCTCAAGAAGCTGATTTTAACTAAGCCATTAAAAGGAGGCCCACACGAAGCTCTTTGCTACCAGAATAAAGGGAAGTTCCAGAATTCAACATTATCACTGATTAGGAGAGGTACCAGTAGGAAAAGACTGTGCAAGATATCACATGGAGAAGCCTGGGGAGGCCACAAGAAGATTTTTTGATGAAGACCCCTAGCTACAATTATGTCAGGTTGATGGGATTGACTCACACATCCTTTTATTTGCCTATGTACATTGGCCGACAATATGGGCTTGAGGTGACGGACCCAGAGGAGTTAGTGAACTTTCACCCACCTCAAGAATTGTTTCTCCACCTTGTTGCTCACGTATCCTGTCTATGGTAGGAAAATTGTTCCCCTTTCATGTAATTCACTTGGTAATAGAATGAGGAAGAATTTGGATTCTCATGTTATCCCGATTATTCTAATTATGACTTGAGTTATGGAATTGATTATGCCTAAACATTGCAATAAATAAATAAAAAGAAAAGTTTTTCTTTGTACCAAAGGTAAGTTTTCATTCATAAGATGCTAAAATAAAATGATGAACAAACAAGGGGGAGGGAAAAAGAAAAAGAAAAATATACATGTGTTTGTGTTCATAGGAAATACAGGAACAAATCCCTATGGGTCAAAAGTCATCATCTGAACCATACTCTGAATCATCCCCATGGAGTACTGGGGAACCTGCAGATGCTAGTCCAGCCTGCTCCAACCTCTAGGTCATGTCCTGAATCAGTACGTTCTATCGTGTAATTTTCCACTCATTGGAACTAACTTGGCTCTCTAAGGTGGCAATCCTCCCATCCTAAGGAATATAGGAAAGGATCAAGAAGAAAAATAATGGAAGAAGAAGGGCAAGAGGAAAGAAGAGGAAAGTAGGAAATACCTTGGCAACAATCATCTCGCACAGGCCATAATACATCCTCCTGATCTCAGAATAGACCTCCGAAGACACCTGAGAAAGAGCATATTAGTCAAAGGAAGTCAAGAGTCAATTGAAGGATGATCAGATACTCACATAGTCATAAGGAATGGGCAGCCTGAGGGAAGCATCTACATCTGTCTTTCGCTCCAGAAGATGAGGGAGACTAAGGTTGGCCACATTGGATAGTTGCAAGAGGGGAAGCCACGGAAGGGGATGCTAGCAACTCTAAGAGACCCACTGCACTTGTAGAGGGTCTCGCTTGTGAAGGATCAACAATACTGATGTGCGATCGAACAGTAGAAGGATCTACACGTCGTGCTCTCCCATGAAAGAACATCAGTTAAGACCAAAACAAGAAAGAATTTGAAGGAAATACTTAGGAAAGGGCAACATACCACTGGACCAGTAGGACCAAGAGGGGTGCAGACTATCTCCTCCTCCAGGAAGGCTCTGTAGTCCCTATCCTAGTCAAGAAATGAGTCATTCCATACTCTGTCAGCCAAATGCTTAATCTTATCTGCTGGGATGATCTCTGGGCAGTGCATAGTGGGCAGATGGAAGTCCAACCTAGGAAGAACATTTTTCATGTACTAATATTTTCTACAGGGAGGGCTCAAATCTCTGCAAATGATGGATCAATCCCTAGGACTGGTGGATGGAAGTCCAGCCTAGGAAGAACATTTTTCATGTACCAACATCTTCTGCAGGGAGGGCTCAAATCTCTGCAAATGATGGACAAATCCTTAGGACTGGCGGATGGAAGTCCAGCCTAGGAAGAACATTTTTCATATACTAACACCTAACAACACAACTAAGTCGAGTAATAGTATTATGACACATCAGGCTATATCCCTGGTCTCAGAACCGCCATCGATTACACAATTATACAAACCCTAGCTATGATTAGGAGCCTGCCGAGCCCAGGATGCATCCATCGATCATCCAGAAAACCCCTAATAACCCTCTCTTGGTAGTCATGGCACCGGGATCACCATTAGCCACGCTGGACTAGTTCCCTCCTCTAGCAACAATCACATCGTACCACTGGTGTGGTATTCTGGAAAGGTTCATCGAGCATACCACCATTGGGTTATCCAACACCTTACACCCTATTGGCAAGGGGATGTAGCATGGGGAGTGTCACCTAACCACAATATTCTACATGTCTTTCATAATGATATAGTTACTATAAACCTCGCAACACTGGATTGCCATCAGCCACGAAGCGGGTCCATTTCCACGCATAGTCCCTGGGTACACGATACCGGGATACCATCGGCCATAAGTTGTAACCCATGACTATATACCTATTCTAGCATACAAAGAATTTGAGTATGGACTACATAACACCGGGACTCCCATCGCCCACAAAGCGTATCCATTTTCAAATACAGTCCCAGAGTACACGATTCTAGGAACACGTCAGCCACAAAGTGTATTCTGAGACTACATCTAATCTAATGCACATAATCAATGCATAAATGCAACAATTATGGCAATCACGGTACCAGAACCACCTTGGTCTCACTGGATTCTATCTCACAACATACATTTCGTATTATTTCCATCAATATAATATGTTATAGAACATCATCATCATTTAAGTAATTTAAATAATCATATGAAAATCCTACTATAGACACCCAATTTTGTCACCCTCATCTGGCTATGATGACTTATGGATCATGGACATGACCTCTCACTTTCGATCAACAAAGATGATGGTTGACTGAGGTAACCCAACCCAGAAAGATTCCATACCCACCTAAGATTCCCAAGAATCTCATGGGAGAGAAAAGAAGGGTCCAATTATGACTTCTTATATATGAAGGAATCTGGTTCAAAATGACCATACAGATGGATCATACTTGGAATCACGATTCCAACAATATATGGTACATCAAAATCGAACAGTCAGATCTCTTGCAACCATTCTTGAAATTTCACACCTCGCGCGCTCCCTGCTTGCCCTGCAGGTGCCCCAGCCTGCCTCATGCATGCACCTGGCTACCTCGTGTGTGCCCCTACTTACCTCGCACGTGCCTCTGCCTACCTCATGCACCCCTACTACCTTGTGAGCCCCCCTTGAGCCTCGCATGCCCCTATTGCCCTAAGTGCGGCCCTGCGTGCCTTACATGCCCCCGTGAGCCTCACATGCCGCTGCTGCCCTGCGCACACCCCTGTGTGCCTTGCGCACCCCCATTGCCCTGCATGTGCCCCCATGAGCCTCACACACCCCCGCTGCCTTGTGCACGCCCCCGCATGCCTTGCGAGCCTAGCATTCCCCCGCTGCCTTGCGCGCACCCTTGCTACCTTTTGCGCGTGCCCCTGCCTGCTTCGCACGGCCCCCTGCTTGACACACTTGCGCGCTTTTTGCCTGCCCCGCGTGACAACCTGCCTCATGTTTGCCCCATGTAGACCCTATCTTATGTGCCCCTCCCTACCTTGCCGGGCACACCCTTACCCAGCCCCATTGCTTCCGTCGATAGTAGGAATCTTCACTCCGATGACATGAGTTATGAAGAGATTCTCCCTTCACCCATTTGTGCACTTTGAACCGCCCCACTAGCGTACCCTACACTGCAACCTCCCATTGGCCCAAAAATGCATCTTTTCATCTCTTTGGCCCAAAAATGTATCTCTACACCTCATTTGCCAAAGAAATTCACCCTTCATCCCATTGGTCCAAGAAATTCACCCTTCATCCCATTGTTACCCCAATGGTTTAGAAAAATCACTTTTTAATCCCATTGGCCAAGGAAATTCCTCCTTTCTCCCCGTTGGTTCAAAAAATCTATAAATACCTCCCCCCTCTATTTGGTTTTTCACACTCAAGTCTCCTAGTGAGCACCCCTTGTAGAGAAGCTCTGCCTCTCTCTTCCCCTCCCCCCTTGAGATTCTTCAAATCTTCGGAGAGATCTTCATAAGGTTCGAAGTGTTCTTTGGGCCTTTGAAGTTCTTCAATCTTCTGCTTTTTTAAGTAAGCATCTTGTGTATTTGCCTTAGTCTCCCCTCCCCCTTTGAGGTTCATCAAGCCTTCGAAGCGATCTTCATAAGATCCAAAGTATTTTTCAGGCCTTCAAAGTTCCTTAATATATTAAGTTTCAAACTATTCCCAATGAAAGCTCTGTCGAAGTGCCACCTCAGCCTAGCCCTCCCATAAACCTATCCCCAGTGGAAGCTCTACTGGAATGCCACCTTAGCCTAACCCTCCCATTCCTATCCTAGTGGAAGCTCGGCCGGAGTGCTACCCCAACCTAACCCTCCCATAGCCTATCCCCAGTAGCAACTCTGTCAGAGTGTCACCTCAGCCAAAATTCAGAAGTAGCCCATCCTTAGTAGAAACTCTGTCAAATTGACACCTCAGTCTAAGCCCGAAAGTAATCATTCCTAACTGGAACATTGCCCAAATATTACCACAGTTAGCATCTCTTGAAAAAGGAAGTTGGAGGTCATCTTCCCCTAAGCTAGGAGAATCCACAAAAAAGCTCGTGCCAGTACTGATTAGGGGTCTACCCCTCTTGACCCAAAATAGGGGTCAAGCTCAGGTATAATTTCTCAACCAAAATTAGCATAATGTAGACTTTACACTGACCTTGTTTTAGTGTACATAATTATTTAAATTCAGTCAATGTATATATGTGTGATAATTTAACCATGCATGTGGAATAGGAATAATTGTGGAAAATGTTCATTCTTAAGCATCTAGTAGGAAGACTGGTTGAACCGGGTAGATTGGGTGCCTAACACCTTCCCAACTCTACAACCTGACACGTACCCTAAATCTCTAACCAGACCAACTTTCGGGCCCTTTATGCTAATGTTATTTCCATTAGTATAAGGGGAGGGAACCTGGTACAGGATACTTCCTACCTTGGCCCTGTATAGCAATCCGAACATGGTTCAATCATTGTATAGGATACTTCCTCGTAAAGTGAAGGAAATGGTTGATGCATCATATCTGTGTCGGTTAGCCCTTGTAGAGACCCGGACGTTCAATCCGGCACTGGTGGGAGCCCTGATGGAGCGATGGTGGCCGAGTACTTATTCTTTTCATCTTCCTGTTGGCGAGATCACCATTATGCCTCTGTGCTTTTATGCCTTGATAGGCATCCCCTTTGGGGGTCGACCCATGACTCTACCTGGGATTCCGACTGTCAGAGAGTTTACAGACTTGACAGGCCTTACCATTGCGGCTGACCAGACACACATCCGTCTAGGGAAGATTAGTGCATGATGGTGGAAAATCTGCCTAGGTGTGAATCCAGACAACATGGCATAAGTGGCCTGTTCTTTCTTGCTATTTCTTGTGGGTCAGCGCCTTTTTGGTGACCTCCGAGGGGGAGTAGACATTCGTATGGTATTCTTCCTTCGGAATCTTGGGGAGATAGATTCTTGAGATTAGGGTGGGGCCACCTATGCATATCTCCTACGGACCCTAGACTTTTTGTCATATGGAGACTGAGGGCTCAAGGGAGCGGGCTTCATCCTCCAGGTAATTTTCCTTCTTGTACCCATTTCCTTTTATTCATTTGGATTACACTTTCTTACTTTGATCTCTTGAAATAGCCTTGGTGCTTTGAGCACTTGGGGACTATAGCTTCCAGACTGAAGGATCCTCAGGCATTCTTCTTCCCTATAGCCACGAGGTGGGGAGACAATCTGTTGATCAGGGCTCGGTGCCATCCTCTGGGGAACACTACTTGTTCTCCTTTGAACGATCTCACCAAGGTATGCCATATTTGACACTGAAATTCCTTTTATCTTATGTTGTACTTACTTTTCCTTGGATTTGTAGGTCACTTAGAGACCATTCCGGTGCCTCGTATTTCTAGATTCTGAAGGAGTCGCATTGGCTAGAGACCTATCAGAGAACTGAGTACTTTTTTCGACGCATATGGGGCGACATCTGGTATCTGGGAGAAAAAGTACTACCCCAGTGATCGGATGTCGAGTCTCGCTTCTCTCTCGGTCTTCCTCCACCCACTATGCACTGCCCAGAGATCATCCCTGCGGACGAGATGGAGAGTTTGGCTAACGGAGTATGGGATGACTCATTTTTTGACTGCGATAAACACTACAGAGCCTTCCTAGAGGAAGAGACAGTGTGCACCCCTCTTGGTCCTGATGGTCCAGTGGTATGTTACCCTTTCTTGAGTATTTCCTTCAAATTCTTTCTTATTTTGGTCTTAACTGATGTTCTTTCAGGGGAGAGCATGACGTGTAGATCCTTTTACTATTCGGTTGCACGTCAGTACTATTGATCCTTCACAAGCGGGACCCTCTACTAGTGCAGGTGGGTCTCTCAGAGTTGCTAGTATCCCCTTCTGTGGCTTCCCCGCTTTGAACTATCCCAATGCTGCCAACCCCAATCTCCCTCATCTTCTGGGGCAGAAGATAGATGTAGATGCTTCCCTTGGGCTGCCCATTCCTTATGACTATATGAGTACCTGATCATCCTTTAATTGACTCTTGACTTCCTCTAGCTGACATGCTCTTTCTCAGGTGTCTCCGGAGGTCTAATCTAAGATTAGGAGATGCATTATGGCCTATGCGAGACAATGGTTGCCAAGGTATTTTAATCTTTCATTATTTTCTTCTTGATCCTTTCCTATATTCCTTAGGATGGGAGGGGATTGCCACCTTGGAGAGCCAAGTTAGTTCCTATGAGCAAGAAATTGCACAGTAGGATGCACTGATTCAGGACATAACACAAAGGCTGGAGCAGACTGGACTAGCATACGCAGGTTTCCTGGTACTCCATGGGGATGATTTAGAGTATGATTCAGATGATGACTTTTGACCCATAGGGATTTGTTCCTGTATTTCGTGTAAACACAAACACATGTATATTTTCCATTTTCTTTTTCCCTCCCCCTTGTTCGTTCATCATTTTATTTTAGCATCTTATGAATGAAAACATTTCTTTGGTACAAAGAAAACCTTTTTTTTTTTTGTGATTTGCAATGTTTAGGCGTAATCAATTCCTTAACTTAAATCATAATTAGAATAATCGGGATAACACAAGAATCGAAACAATTCCTCATTCTATTCCCAAGTGAATTACATGAAAAGGGGAACGATTTTCCTACCACAGACAAGTTAGGTGAGTAACAAAGTGGGGAGATAACTCTTTAAGTGGGTGAAAGTTCACTAACTCCTCTGGGTCCTTTACCTCGAGCCCATCTTGTCGGCTGATGTACATAGGCAAATAAAAGGATGTGTGAGTCAATCCCATCAACCTGACATATTTGTAGCCAGGGGTCTTCATCAAAATATCTTCTTATGGCCTCCCTGGGCATCTCCATACGATATCTTGCATAGCCCTTTCTTGCAGGTACTTCTCCCAAACAATGATAAGGTAAAAAATTCCAGAACTTCCCTCTTGTCCTGGTAGCAAATAGCTCCAAGTGGGCCTCCTTTTAATGGTTTAGTTAACTTTAGTTTCTCGAGGGGCCAAATATAAAAAATAATAGGACTCCCTTGATAATGATCTAGTCTAAATCTGTGGCCATGGCTTATGTCATTGAATCCCTTGAATGTTTCTGGAAAAATCGTAGGGATGATGTCACCTCCTTTCTTAAACTATTTTACTACCTCAATTAGCACGGGTAGTGCACCATGCCTAGGAGTCAGAGAACATAGCAAGTTATTATGCAAAGTAAATAAGTATCTTTTGATCTCTGTTGGTGGATTTCTCCCATTAGTAGATATTGGATGAAGACCCGGACCACTTTCAGAATGTCAATCTTCCCGTATCTGACAAATTACTTCACTTCCTCTTCTTTGCATCCGAAGAAGTCTTGAATTTCCTCTAAAAAAATCTCTCTTCAAATATGGTTGGAACAACCTGCCTTTGGGCGGGGATAACATATAAACCCAAAATTCTTCGAGAGTTGGGTAGATCTCGACTAATCCAAACCGAAATACATGCAAATTAGCATCCCAATGTTGAGGCACCTTCCAGAGTAACTGATGATATAATTTCACACACCTGATCCGATCGAGGAATGACACATTCATTAATTCCAGCAATCCCGATGCCCTCATGTTCATGTTTAAGGTCCATTTCCTCAACATCTCATCCAACAAGCTCATGACTTTTCCTGAAACCATCACAAACACAAGAGATATGATAATTTATCAAAGCCTTACTCATTAGCTAATGACTCAAACAAGTCTTTACCACTGCTGCATCAAGCTCTTCTTTTTTTTTGACTGATCAAGGATGGGGAATAAATTGGCCTTGATAAACTGATGATGGGTGGTGATTTTCTTTTAGGGGATGGAATCCTTGATAAGAATTGATGGACCAATTGGTGGATGACAGATACCTAATGGTCTTTTATACCAAATAGTAATTTTTGGGGGATAAAATCCTGGATAAGAAGTGTCGGACCAATGGGTGGATGATGGATACCTAATGGCCTTTAATGCCAAATGGCGATTCTTAGGGACACAAACTATGATGATCTTTTAAGATACTTTGCTTATCAATCGAGGAACCAATTTATTACCTTTAGATGGTTGAGACCGCACTTGCACATGTCAAGTTGCCTACGTATCTCTCAAAAGGATTCAGGTCTGACGTAGTTTAGGCCATTCACCCTTTCAAACATAATATTTCTTGAGTTGATCCATATTGACTTGTCTGGTTATTTCTTCGCCATTATGGTCTATGAGTTTCAAAACTTTACCTAGTAGAATTTCTTTGACAGTGAATGGACCACTTCAGTTGGGCCTGAATTTTTCTCTAGGATCATGAATTGGGGCTCTTTGTTCTCGAAGAATAAGTTTGCATTGCTCTGTGTGGCAGGGCTTCACATTTTTGTTAAAGGCCCTAGCCATTCTCAGTTGATACTTGTTCTGATTATCCATGGCTTTCATATGCCTTTCATCGAGAAAATTGAGCTCGTCATGTCTGGCCTTCACCCACTCTCCTTCAGGTAGCTGACTATCAAGGAGCACCCTTAGGGATGGTACTAGGATTTCCACGGGTAGAACTGCCTCAACCCTATATACTAAAGAGAAAAGGGGTTGCCCCTGTAAAGGATCGTATAGAAGTCCAATATGCCTATAAGGCAAGGGGTAACTTATTAGCCCAATCCTTCTGTGTTTTCACCATCTTCTGCAGGATGACTTTGATGTTTTTGTTAGCTGCTTCTACTGCCCCATTGGTCTGTGGTCTGTAAGTGACAAAGCGATGCCTTTTGATATCTAACTCTGTACAGATTTTGTCGGTTTTACCCCATAAATGGGATCCCTAATCTGATATCTATTCTTGAGGGACTTCGTATCGAGAAATGATATTTTCTTGGATGAATTTGGCTACCTTAGTATACATGAGGACCACATAGGACTGAGCTTCTACCCACTTGGTGAAATAATCAATGGCTACTAAGATGAACTCGTAGCCATTAGAAGCCTTGGGGTTGATCTTTCTAATGATATCGATGCCCCAAGTGGAGAATGGCTAAGGTGAACTGAGAGAATGTAACTCTATTGGCGGGATATGTATGATGTTAGAAAATATCTGACATTTATGGCATTTCTTGACAAAGTCCACACAATCCACTTCCATGGTGTTCTAATAATATCCCAGCCTGAGGATCTTCTTAGATAACATCTTGGCATTCATGTGGGGTCCATAAAGACCTTGATGAATTTCCTCCATGATGGTTGTAGCTTGTTTCTCATCTACACACAACAACTATATTCCGTCATAGGATCTCTTGTGTAACAAATCTTCCTGAAGGATATACTGGGTGGTATATCTTCTCAAAATCTTCTTTTCTCTATTAGTTGCTTCAACTGGGTACTTCCTTTCCCTGATGAAATCCACTATGTGAGGGAACTAAGACCGACCATCCACAGTGAGAGAGTTCACTGAATTTAGATTGCCTGCTTCTTTGCTCCACCAAGAATGGTCGAACCCTAGCCATAGGGTTGTATTCTACCATGGAAGCCAAGGTTGCAAGGGCATTAGCAAACCTATTCTTATCTCTCTGAAAGTATTCGAATGAGATCTTCTCAAAGTGTCCAGTCACCTCTTCCAGATGTTCTTGATATTCTTCAACTTTTCATTCCCTGTGTCTGACAGATGACGATGGATGAATCACCGTAAACCTTGATCTTTTTCACTCCAATAGTCAAAGCAATTACGAGCCCCAAAGCACAAGCTTCATATTTGGCAATATTGTTGGTACAGGAAAAAATGAGGAAAAATGATGAAGGTAAATAAAGGCCGTCAGGAGTGACAAGCAATGTTCCCACACCACATCCCTTCTGATTGGCTGCTCTATCAAAGAATAACTGCCATTCAGTAATGTATCTTCTTCCTCTATTGCTATGATTCCTTCATCAAGAAAGGCATTATCCAAGGATCTTCCATCTTTTGTGGAGTGGGTAGCCAAATGATTGGCTATGGCATACCCCTTAATAGATTTCTGAGTTACATAGGTAATGTCAAACTCTGATAGTAAAAGCAACCAACGAGCCATCCTTCCAATTAGGCCTGATTTCTTGAAGAGGTATTTGATGGGATCCATCCTTGAAATCAAGTGCATCGGATAGGAAACCATGCAGTGCCGTAATCTTTTCGTCACCCAAATCAACGCAGCACAAGTTCTTTCCAAAGATGTATACCGTGTCTCATATTCTAGGAACTTCTTGCTAAGGTAATATATGGCATACGCTGCCCCCTTTTCTGTCTCCTTCTATGCTAGCAATGAGCCCATGGAATATTCTCCCATGGATAGATACAATAGAAGTGGTTCTCCTTCCACCGGTGGTGTCAATACTGGTGGGTTCATGAGGTATCCTTTGTTTTTGTCAAAGGCTTGTTGGCATTGGTCATTCCATTCAGTGGGCTGATCCTTCTTCAGCAGCTTGAAAATTGGTTCATAGATTGTAGTCAATTGAGTTATGAATCAACTAATATATTGGATGTGACCCAGAAATCCTCTTATTTTCTTCTCAGTCTGAGGTGTGGGCATTTCTTGAACTGCTTTGATCTTGATAGGGTCGAATTCAATGCCTCTCTCACTCATCAAAAATCCTAACAAATTTCCCGTTGTTGCCCTAAATACACACTGCTGAGCGTTCAACTTCAGCTGATACTTCTTTATTGTTTCAAAGAAATGCCTTAGCGTGGGAATATGCCCCTGCTGATCTTTTGACTTTACTATCATATCATCTACATAGACTTCCACATCTTTGTTCATCATGTCATACAATATGGCTATAGCTACCCTTTGATAAGTTGCCCCGGCGTTCTTTAGTCCGAAAGGCATCACCTTGTAATAATAGATTCCCCATGGAGTGGTGAAGGCTATCTTCTCACGATCTTCTGGGTGCATGCTTATTTGGTTGTATCCCGAGAATCCATCCATAAAAGATCACAAAGCATGCCTCACCATATTATCCACCAATACATCAATGTGAGGTAATGGGAAGTCATCTTTAGGGCTCACTTTGTTAAGATCTTAGAATTCCACACACATTCGTACCTTGCCATCTTTCTTCAGTATTGGTACAATGTTGGCCAACCATTTGGGGTACTTCCCCACTTGTAGAAACCCTACATTCCACTGCTTCAAAAATTTATCTCTGATCTTCTCACACCATTTTGGCCACATTCTTTAGAGCTTCTGCTTTATCAATTTTGCCCTAGGGTAGGTCAAAAATCGATGCCGCATGATGTTGGGGTCGATACTAGGCATATCCTCATAAGACCAAGCAAAGACCTTGATGAATTTCTTCAAAAGACTAATCATCTGTTCTGCTTCTTCGTCATCATGGGTAGTGCCAATTTTTACCTCTCGAATGCATTGGTTGGTTCCCAAATTAATACCTTGAGTATCCATATGAATGGGTTAGGCTTTCTTTGGTTTGCATTGTTTTATTGATTCTTGATATTTATTAAGATCATCATCAGAAGAGAAGGCAAGTCATACTCGGAATCAAAAATTTCATTCATGAAAGAAGGAGTGACAGACTTGACATACAAGGACTCTAGACTCTCCTCGAGAGGGGAGGCTGACACAAAATCATAAACAACAGACTCGACTACAGACTCTATAACTGGCTTGATGCTTTCGCTAAGGGTATTCAGGTAGGTTGACTCAATAGCATGAGCAAACTTGAAGTTTTCTTCAATGCTTGTCCAGTTCAAGAGCAGTTCAGTGGCTTAATGAATGAGGTGTGGCAAAGGGCCTTCTTCTCCTTCTGAGAAAGTTGCTGCTACTTCTTCAGTGGCGCAATGGTTCTTCTGGATAGGTTCCTGCTTCTTCATGAATACCAGTTGGTCAATCTCATGCTCTCGGAAGCTGAACTTTCTGAGGGGTGAAGATTAGTGGAGACTGCTCAATCATTTTTCATAAAGTCCATTTTTGCCTTCCCGTATTTGACCACCTTTAAGAGCCTTCCCGTTGTAGTTGGTTCAGGCATAGTATATACAAACCATCATCCTCTGTGCTCTTTTTTGCTTTGCATACACATTTCTTCCTCTGAAAGGACAAGGCTTAAACTCATGTAGCTCTCAGGCTCTTGGCTCTTGTAGGAGGGAGCAAATGTAGCTTTTCAAATCAATGGGAAGCGACAGACTCCAGGTGAGCCTTATCTTCTTTTCCCATTCTCTTTTCAGGAGGACTCAAGGACTTGGTGCCTCCTTTAATTGGATCAATGTTGTAGGGTCACCAGAGGAAGACCCAATCTCAATTAGGGTAATTTCTGCTATCCCGATAATACAACTATCTTGATCACTTTCTTTGACTAGCATTTTCTGTTGTTCCACTTCATGAGTCACCCAATTGAACTCGTCTTGGAAAAATACTTCAAATCCTGGTTGCATCTTTGCAGTGGTTTCATCAAACCATGGCTCCATATTTTCGCAGAAAGGGAAATCTTCTCCTTCTTTTAAAAAATACCCATTGAGAGTAGGGTAGTAAGAGATGAAGATCTTCCTAGTCATCCTTAGCACTTTTCTGCCCTTTGGTGGTCCGAGGAGTGTACCCGAGACCATTCTTTCCTTTGTTCACTACCAAACTAGGCAGCTTTGGAATAGGACAGTTACATCACTGGAATAGTGGATGTGGCATTGATTGAAGATGGGTTCTCCTCTAACAACCCCATAACAATGTTTCGGGCAAAGGAGGCCCTAAGCCCCTAGGTACTCCTAAAGAGAGAATGGGAAAAGAAGATAAGACTCATCTGGAGTTTGCAACTTTCCACCGATCTGAAGAACCACATCTGTTCGTTTCTACAAAGACTAAGATCTCAGGAGCTACATGAGCTCAAGCCCAGGCCTTTCAGAGGAAGGAGCATATATGCAAAGCAAAGAAGAGCACAAAGAATGATGGTCTGCATGCACTATTTCTGAATCAATTGCAATAGGAAGACCTATAATGGTGATCAAAGATGTGACCGAGGCACCAAGATGGCATCCCTCAACAGGCTTGAAAAGTTGGATTTTATAAAAAGAAGATTAAGTAGCCTTCACCAATCATCACCCCTCAAAAATTTTAGCTTTAGGGAATATGAGTTGGATCAACTTGTCTTTGTGAAGAAACAAGTATTTGATATCAACACCATTGAAGAAATAGTGATAACTTTCTTAGAAGGAGAGAAGGCCCTTTGCCACACCTCCTCATCCATTAAGCTGTCGAACCACTCTTAAATTGGACTAGCATTGGAGAAGACTTCAAGTTTATTCATGCTATCGAGTCAACCAACTTGAATATCATTGACAAAAGCATCAAGTCAGTTGTCAAGTCTGTAGTTGAGTCTGTTGTTTATGCTTTTGTGTAGGCCTCTCATCTCGAGGCAAGTCCAAAGTATGTGTATATCGAGTCCATTACTCCTTTCATGAATGAAATTTCTGATTTCGAGTATAACTTTCCTCCTTTTTCTAATACTGATCTTAATAAATATCAAGAGTTAATAAAATAATACAAATCAAAGAAAGTGCAACCCATCCATGAAGATACTCGGGTTATTAACCTAGGGATCAATATGTTTACCGCTTCTTCGTTTGGTGTCAGATGAGCAAGGGGCATTTCAAAAGGGGAAGGTAATATCTGCAAATATAGGCCTAGCTTCAGAGTTGGCTAATCTACTTCACTCTTTAGTGAGTGGAGAGGGCATGGGGATAAAAGTAGACGTGCAAAAGGCATATGACATGCTTTCATGGGATTTTCTTTTTGTAATGCTGAAGAAGTTTGGGTTCTCTGAGGTGTGGATAGGTTGGCTGCATGAGATTTTGGTTTCCACAAGAATTTCTATGTTGGTGAATAGAGGTCCTGTGGGTTTTTGTTGTTGTTGTTGTTGTTGTTGAACGACGTCTGAGGCAAGGGATCCAATCTCGCCAATATTGTTTATTCTTGCAGAGAAAGTGTTGTGTAGAGGCTTGCAAAATTTGTTAAAGGAGGGAAAGCTGAAATCTCTCTCTGGTCCAAGAGGGGTAGGTGTTCCGAGTTGTCTGCTCTTTACAGATGATATTTTCATCTTCATGAATGCAACAACCAAGTATGTAAGATATTTATGAGATTTTTTTTTCCAGAAATATCAGAATTCTCTGGTCAGAGATTTAACTTGGACAAGAGTAAGCTCTTTTTTGGTGAGGTAGTGTCCCACAAGAAGAGGTTCATTGCGGAAGAGCTGAGAATTCCAATCTGTGCACTTCCAACAAGATACCTAGGAGTTGAGATCTTTAAAGGAAGGGTCACCAAGGATCCTCTGCTTCCCCTGATGGACAAGATAAAAGCATGGTTACAGGGATGGAAGGGCAAGCTCCTCTCTACGGCTGGGCGGGTGGAACTTATTCATTCAGTGGTGTTAGGTATGCCAATTCATAATTTCTTTTTATACTTGTGGTCTGAGTCAGTGGTTAAAATTATTGAATGGTGGATGAGGAATTTTTTGTGGTAAGGAGATATTGACTCGGTAAGGAAAATTACTGTGAAATGGGAAGATGTCTGTAAACCAAAATCTGAAGGGGAAGTAGGGATTAGAAGGTTAAGGGACATGAATTGTGCTTGTTTATGTAAATTGGAATGGCAGATGAAGCATGAGGAGACAATTTTAAGTAAATTCCTATGAGCGAGGTTTATGGATAGATTTGGAAAGCTCAAGGTGGCGTATAAATCTTCTTCGTTGTTCAAAGGAATCTCTAAGATGTGGAATTTTGTTTCTTCCCAAAAGCGGTGGATGGGACCTTGATCCATTGCTGATCTATCTCCTCTCCCACAAGAGCATTTTGACAAAAGTGATATGAAGGTTGCAGACTTCATTAAGGAGGGTCAGTGGAGCCTCCTATCGGTGTCATCAGCTTTCTTGAAAGGGATTATGGAGGAAATTAGGTGTATTCCACTGCACAGTTTGTGTGGAAGTTAATGCATTGGAAGTTATCCACTAACGATAAGGTGAAGAGGGAAGGAGTTTGTTTGCCTTCAAGGTGTGAGCTTTGTAGAAAGGTGGAGGAATCATTACTTCACCTCTTTCTAGAGTGCGATGGTGCTGTTTTTATTTAGAAGTCTTTTGCTCAAATATTTGGGGTGAACTAGGAGATGTAGTGGGAATCATTTTTTGATCACTTGAATTGGTGGAATCAAAATTCCTCATGTAGGGATTCTTTGGAATTGTGGATAACTGGTTTTATTCTCATTCCATATTCTATATGGGTATTCCATATTTTATATGGGTGGAGAGGAACTCGAGGAGATTCATGGGAAAAGCTCACTCCTATAACCAAAATTTTTGGGCTATAACAGGAGAGATCAAGAGTTTAGCCCCTCACCCGAGATGATGAAGAAGCAGGATAGATGATTAGTCTTTTGAAAGAGTTTGCCAAAGTCTTTGCTTGGTCTTATGAGGATATGCCTGGTATTGACCCCAACATCGTGCAGCATCAATTGTTGAACTACCCTGAGGAAAAATTGGTAAAGCAAAAGCTCCAAAGAATGTGGCCAGAATGGAGTGAGGACATCAGAGAAGAAGTTGTGAAGCAATGGAATGTAGAATTTCTATAATTGGTGAACTACCCCCAATGGTTGGCCAACATTGTGCCAGTACCGAAGAAAGATGGCAATGTATGAATGTGCATGGACTACCGAGATCTTAACAAAGTAAGCCCTAAAGATGACTTCCCATTACCTCATATTGATGTATTGGTGGATAATAATATGGCAGGGCATGCTTTATTATCATTCATGGATGGATTCTCAGGATACAACCAAATAAGCATGCACCCAAAGGATCATGAGAAAATAGCTTCACCACTCCATGGGGAACCTATTGCTACAAGGTGATGCCTTTTGGATGGAAAAACACTGGGTCAACCTATCAAATAGCAGCCACTGCCATATTTTATGGCATGATGAACAAAGATGTGGAAGTCTATGTGGATGACATGATAGTAAAGTCTAAAGATCGGCAGGGGCATGTTCTCGCACTAAGGCGATTCTTTGAAAGAATCAAGAAGTATCAGCTGAAGTTGAACCCTCAGAAGTGTGTATTCGGGGCAATGGTGAGAAAGTTCTTTGGCTTCTTGGTGAGTGAAAGAGGCATTGAAGTCGACCATATCAAGATCAAGGCCATTCAGGAAATTCCCACGCCTCAGACTGAGAAAAAAATAAGAGGATTTCTAGGTCACATCCAATATATTAGCAGATTCATAGCTTAGTTGACTACAATATGAGAACCAATTTTCAAACTGCTAAAGAAGGATCAGCCCACGGAATGGAATGACCAATGCCAATAAGCCTTCGATAAGATCAAGGAGTACCTTATGAACCCACCAGTATTGACACCGCCAGTGGAAGGTGAACCACTTCTGTTGTATCTATCCATGGGAGAATATTCCATGGGATCTTTGCTAGCACAAAAGGAAACGAAAAAGGGGGTAGAGCACGCCATATATTACCTCAACAAGAAGTTTCTGGAATATGAGACCCGGTATACATCTTTGGAAAGAACTTGTGCTGAGTTGATTTGGGCAACTAAAAGGTTACGATACTACATGGTTTCCTATCCGATGCATTTGATCTCAAAGATGGATCCCATCAAATATCTCTTCGAGAAACTGGCCTTAACAGGAAGGATGGGCCATTGGTTACTTTTGCTATTCGAGTTTGACATCACCTATGTTACTCAAAAATCTATCGAGGGCCAGGTCATAGCTAATCATTTGGTTGCTCACCCCACAGAAGATGGAAGATCCTTGGATGATGCCTTTCCCAATGAAGGAATCGCAGTGGTAGAGTAAGAAGATATAGTTAATGAATGACAATTATTCTTTAATGGAGTAGCCAATCAGAAGGGATGTGGTGTGGGAGTATTGCTTGTCACTCCTGATGGTCTTTATTTACCTTCGTCATTCTGCCTCGACTTCCCCTGTACCAACAACGTTGCTAAGTTTGAAGCTTATGCTTTGGGGCTCGAAACTACTTTAATCATTGGGGTGAAAAGGATCAAGGTTTACAGTGATTTGTCCATTGTCACCTATTAGACACATGGAAAGTGGAAAACTAGAGATGACAAGTTGAAGCCATATCAAGAGCATCTGGAAGAGGTGATTGAACACTTTGAGAAGATTTCATTAGAATACTTCCAAAGGGATAATAACAGGTTTGCTGATGCCCTTGCAACCTTGGCTTCTATGGTAGAGTACAACCCTATGGCCAAAGTCCGACCATTCTTGGTAGAACAAAGAAGCAGGCCCATTTATCAGAATTTAGTGAACTCTCTCACTGTGGATGGTCGGTCTAGTTCACTCACATAGTGGATTTCATCAGGGAAATGAAGTATCTAGTTGAAACAACTGACAGAGAGAAAAAGTTTCTGAGAAGATATGCCACCCAGTTTATTCTCCAAGAGGATCTGTTATACAAACAGTCCTATGAAGGAATACAATTGTTGTCTGTAGATGAGGAATAAGCTACAACCATCATGGAAGAAATTCATCAATGTCTTTATGGACCCCATATGAATGCCAAGATGTTCAGGCTGGGATATTACTGGAACACAATGGAAGCAGATTGCGTGGACTTTGTCAGAAAATGCCACAAGTGTCAGATATTTGCTAACATCATCATACATATCCTGCCAACTGAGCTGCATTCGCTCAGTTCACCTTAGCCATTCTCCACTTAGAGCGTTGATATCATTGGAAAGGTCAACCCTAAAGCATCCAATGGCCACGAGTTCATCTTGGTAGCCATTGATTATTTCACCAAGTGGATAGAAGCTCAGTCCTATGCAATCCTCACATCTGCTAAGGTGGCCAAATTCATCTAGGAAAACATCATTTTTCGATATAGAGTACCTCAAGAATTGATATCAGATCAGGGATCCCACTTCTAGGGCAAGACCAACAAAATTTGCATAAAATTCAATTTTAAAAGGCATCGCTCTACCACTTATAGGCCGTAGACCAATGGGGCAGTAGAAGCAGCTAACAAGAATATCAAAGTCATTCAACAGAAATGGTGGAAACACACAAGGATTGGGCTGATAAGTTACCCCTTGCCTTATGGGTATACTGGACTTCTTTATGATCTTCGACAGGGGCAACTCTTTTCTCTTTGATGTATGGAGTTGAGGCGGTTCTACCCATGGAAATCTTAGTACCATCCCTAAGGGTGCTTCTTGATAGTCAGCCACCTGAAGGAGAGTGGGTGAAGGCTAGACATGACGAGCTCAATTTTCTTGATGAAATACGGATGAAGGCTATGGATAATCTGAAGAAGTATCAACTGAGAATGGCCAGGGCATTTAACAAAATGTTAAGCCCCATCACATAGAGGTGGGTGAACTTATTCTTCGAGAACAAAGAGCCCCAATTCATGACCCAAGAAGAAAATTCAGACCCAACTAGAGTGGCCCATTCACTGTCAAAGAAATTCTACCAGGCAGAGGTGTGAAACTAGTAGACCACAACAGAAAAAAAATACCCAGACTGGTTAACGTGGATCAACTCAAGAAATATTATGTCTAAAAGGGTGAATGGCCTGAACAACGTCAGACCTGATTCCTTTCGAGGGACATGTAGGCAACTTGACATGTGCAAGTGCGGTCTTTAAGGTAATAAATTGGTTCCTTGATTAATAATCAAAGTACCTTAAAAGATCATCATAGTTTGTGTCCCCCAAGAATCGCCATTTGGCATAAAAGGCCATTAGGTATTTGTCATCCACCCATTGGTCCATCACTTCTTACCTAGGATTCTATCCCCCAAGAATCACCATTTGTCATGCAAGGCCAATAGATTTCTATCATTCACCTATGGTCGATCCATTCATATCCAAGATTCTATCCCCTGAAGAGAAATTCACCACCTGGCATCAGTTTATCAAGGCTAGTTTGTTCTCCACTTTTGGTCAGTAAAAAAAAAAAAGAAGAGCTTGATGCAATAGTGGTAAAGGCCGGTTTGAATCACTAGCCAATGATTAATGCTTTGATAAATCATCATATCTTATTGTTTGTATTGGTTTTAGGGAAATTTATGGGCTTGTTGGATAAGATGTTGAGAAAATGGACCTTAGACATAAATATGTGGGCACAGGATCACTGGAATCCATGAATGTGTCATTTCTTAGCCAAGTTCGATGTGTAAAGCTACATCACCAATTACTCTGACAGGTGCCTCAACACTGGGATGCCGATCTGCATGTATTTTGATTTGGATTAGTAGAGATTTGCCCAACTCTTGAAGAATTTTGGGTTTGTATGCTATCTCGCCCAAAGGTAGTTTGTTCCAACCCTCTTTGAAGAAAGATTACTTAGAGAAAATTCAGGATTTCTTCGGATGGAAAGAAGAAGAAGTTAAGTAGTTTGTCAGGTATGGGAAGATCGACATTCTGAAGGTGGCTCAGATCTTCATCCAATATCTACCAATGGAAGGAATCCATCAACAGTGATCCCTGGATGCTTCTTTACTTTGCATGATAGCTCGTTACGTTCTCCACACTCCCGAGCGTGGTGCACCATCTGTTCTGATTGAGGTAGTAAAATAGTTGAAGAAGGGAGGTGACATCATCCCTATGGTTCTTATAGAAATGTTCAAGGGATTTGATGACATGAGTTATGGCCATAAATTCAAACTAGATCATTATCATGGAAGTCTTGCTATTTTTCAGATTTGGCTCCTCGAGAAACTGAAGCTCACTACACCATTAAAGGGAAGCCCACTCGTAGTTTTTTGTTACCGGGATAAGAGAGAAGTTCTAGCATTCAACCTTATCACCGATTGGGAAAAGTACTTGCAGGAAAGGACTGTGTAGGATATCGCATGGAGGTGCCCAAGGAAGCCACAAGAAGATTTTTTGATGAAACCCCTTTTACATTAGCTGACAATACAAGCTCGAGGAGACGGACCCAAAAGAGTTACCCACCTCAAGAATTGTCTCCCCACCTTGTTATTCACCTATCTCATCTGTGGTAGGAAAGGGGTCCCCCTTTTCACATAATTCACTTAGTAATGGAATGAAGAAGTATATGAATTTTCGTGTTATCCTGATTATTTTAATTATGATTGTGCCTAAGCATTACAAACAAACAAAAAAAAAGGGAAGAAAGATTTTCTTTGTACCAAAAGCAAGTTTTCATAGAGATGCTGAAATAAAATAATGAACAAACAAGGGGAGGAAAAAAGAGAAAGAAAGAAAATATCCATGTGTCTATGTTTGCAGGAAATATAGGAACAAATCCCTATGGGTCAGAAGCCATCATCTAAACCGTACTCTGAACCATCCTCATGAAGCACCGGGGAGTCCACAGATGCTACTCCAACCTACTCCAGCCTCTGGGTCAGGTCCTTAATCAGTGCACCCTGCCAAGCAATTTCCCAATCCTTGGTAACTATCACCTCGTACAGGCCATAGTGCATCCTCCTAATCTCAGCATAGACCTCCAGGGACACCTGAGAAAGAGCATATCAGCCAAAGGAAGTCAAAAGTTAATTGGAAAATGATCAGATACACACATAATCATAAGGAATAGGCAGCCCAAGGGAAGCATCTACATTTGTGTTTGGCTCCAGAAGATGAGGGAGACTAAGGTTGGCCACATTGGGATAGGTCCATGTAGGGAAGCCAGATGTTAGCAACCCTGAGAGACCCACCGACACTAGTAGAGGGCCCTGTTTGTGAAGGATCGGTAGCACTGGCATGCCACCGAATAGCAGAAGGATCTACATGTCTCACTCTCCCCTAAAAGAACATTAGTCGAGACCAGAACAAGAAAGAATTTGAGGGAAATACTCAAGAAAGGGCAACGTACCACTGGACCAGAGGGACCGAGAGGGGTGCACACTATCTCCTCCTCTAGAAAAACTCCGTAGTCCCTATCCGGATCAAGAAAGGAGTCTTCCCATACTCCATTAGCCAAGTACTTCATCTTGTCTGCAAGGACAATCTTTAGACAATGTATAGTGGGTGGAGGAAGACCGGGAGAAGGATGTGGATCAATGTCTGACCACTGGGGTACTACCCTCTCTCCTAAGTACTAGGCATGGCCCCACAAGCCCTAGAAAAGGACTCAGTTCTTAGAAAATTAATGAACCCAGGTGACTCTTGGAATCTGAAAACACAAGGTCATGGAATGGTCTCCAAGTAACTTGCAAAACCAAGGAAGGGTAAGTACAGCATCAGGCAAACAGAATTTTAGCGTCAGACATGGCATACCTCAGTGAGATCATTTAAAAGAGAATAAGCAGTGGTCCCTAGAGGATGACGTCAAGCCCGGACCACCACGTTTTCTCCCCATTTTATGGCCAAGGGAAGAAGAATGTCTCAGGAAACCTCAGTTTATGGGCTATGGTTCCCAGATGCTCAAAACACTAGGGCTATTTCAAGAAATCAAAGTAAGAAAGTGCAGACCAAAAGATCGAAAGAAAATACATAGGAGAAGGAAAGTTACCTGGATGATGTAGCCTACCCCCTTACGGCCCCTATCTCCATAGGATATTAGGTCCAGGACAGCAGGAGATATGCATAGGTGCCCCCCAGTCCCAGGTATCTACTATGCGAAGATTTTTGAGGAAGAACACCAAGCAGATATCTACTCCCCCTCAGAGGTCACTGAAGAGGCACTAACCCACGGCAAACAACAGGAAGGAATGTGCTATCTAAGACATGTTGCCTGGATTCTCCCCCAGGCCAACTTTCCACCATCGGGCACTAATCTCCCCTAGGCAGATGCATGTCTGGCCAGTTTTAATACTGATACCAGTCAGATCTGTGAACTCCCTGGTAGTTGGGAATCCTGCAGGTAAGATCATGGTTCTACCCCAAAATGGAATGTCTATCAAGGCATAAAAGCACATAGGTGTAATGGTAATCTCGCCTTGCATCAGCAACCTGAGCTGCAATGATCCTATCCACTAGACTAGGTTGCACCACCAATGCCGATAGTGACGAAGTGACACCCTCTACTAATAGTTCCAAGTCTAGTTTCCTAGCCTTCTCTAGGAGATACTCATTGGTGGTCAGTGATGCAAGAGTCAGTGACTAGGATTTTCGACTATGTGCATCAGCTACCATGTTGGCCTTTTCTGGGTGATAGTGGATAGTACAATCATAATCCTTCATTAGCTCTAATCAATGCCTCTGTCTCATGTTGAGCTCTTTTTCGGTGAAGAAGTACTTGAAGCTCTTATGGTCACTGAAGATCTCACTCTTCTCACCATACAGGTAGTGTCTCTAGATTTTCAGTGCAAAAATTACAGATGCCAATTCCAAATCATGGGTGGGGTAGTTCTTCTCATAATCCTTCAACTGACGGGATGCATAAGCAATGACTTTCCCGTGCTGCATCAATACACAACCCAATCCCAGCTTGGAGGGATCACTATACACAACCTTTGCCTTAGCTCCTTGAAGCTCCTCTCAGTGCTCTCACAAGCATCAGACCACTCAAATTTTACACCCTTTCATGTGGGTCCGGTCATCAGAGTAGCAATGTGATAGAAGTTCTTGATAAACCTCCTATAGTGTCCAGCTAATCCTAGAAAACTACGTATGTTTGCTATACTCTTGGGAGTCTCCCATTTTAGAACTTCCTTCACCTTGCCTGGGTCAACCTCTATACCCTTATCTGAAACAATGTGGCATAAGAATGCCATCTGTGACAGCCAAAACTCGCACTTGTTAAATTTGGCATAGTGTGGCTTCTCCCTTAGCCGTTGCAGTACTAACCTCAGGTGATCGGCATTTCCTCTACACTCTTGGAGTAGACCAAAATGTCATCAATGCCCGGTTCATCAAATCCATAAATACAGCCGGTGCATTGGTCAACCCAAATGACATTACCAAGAATTCATAATGTCTATACCTTGATCTAAAGGCTGTCTTACTGACCTTAGATTGAGCTAGTGGTAGCTCAATCTAAGGTCGATCTTGGAGAACACCTTGGCACCCTATAACTGATCAAATAAATCATTTATCCTTGGCAAAGGATATCGGTTCTTGATGGTTAGCTTATTAAGCTCTCGATAATCAATACACAATCTCATACTTCCGTCTTTCTTCTTAACGAACAACACCCGTGCTCCCCATGGAAACACACTAGGTCTAATGACTCTCTTCTTCAGAAGGTCTTGAAGTTGCACCTGCAATTCCTTCAACTTTGTGGGGGCCATGCGGTAAGGGGCTTTTGACATTGGTGTCAAACTGAGGAGTAAGTCTATAGAAAATTTTGTCTCTCGGTCCGGGGGTAAACCTGTCAAGTCATCCAGAATACATTGGGAAATTCCCTCACCACATCTAGCTCAGTCAATGGCCTAATCTCTATCTTAGTATCCATCACAGATGCTAAGTAGCCTTGACATCCCTTATCTATTAGCTTCTTCATCTAGAGTGCGGATATGATAACTTTCTTGGGTTTCTTAGGCTTATCCCCTTGGAACACAAACTCATCATCATCACGAGGTCTGAAAATGATAGCCTTCTCTGCACATAGCACACTGGCTCTGTATGCGGACAACCAATCCATACCTAGCCTCAACCCCTTTCTCAAACTTCTTCGCTTTAGCTTTATCACCTCTGAGATGCTCAGGAGGAAAATGGAATAGCTCCTCGAAGCGTTGCTGATACTCGAGCACAGACTAAGAACCTTAAATGAATTGAGAGAACTCACTCTCTCCTATCTCGAAAGCTTTTCGGAAAATAGTTCTCAAAGAAGGCCCTTTGAAGTCTGCCCAAGTGGGGTTCGTGTTACTAGCTCTCAGAATAGGCTCGGTTGCACTCCACCAATCATTCACTTAATTCTGTAACTGATAGCCCGCACATAATTTTCTGGTCATCAGTGCGGCCCATCAGTCTAAAAACTTTTGCATTCCACTAATCGATCTTGATGGATACAACGAGTCTTGACCCACCTTTGAGAAGCATGGGGGCTTAAGCCGTTGAAACTTCTCCATCATTTTCATCAAGTTTGTCTAACCCTCTACATGGGCTTGAGTTTGATCCGGCATCGGGTCTTGCACCTACCATGCACTTGTGCCCCACCAGATGTTTGAAGGGTAGCTGATCCAGCGGGTATTGGAATGGGTGCCGATGGAGTAAGAGGTGCGGGCGGTGTATTACGGGCTTCCATTGCCGTTTGGATCCTATTATCGATCCCGGCCATAAACTGGTTTTGCCTTTCTTCAACTTCTCACATCATGTCATTCATGTTAGATGCCACATCCTGGGCTGTAAGTACAGGTGGAGCCGGAGGCACATTGCAAGGTCTACCGCGATTCTATGTAGGGGAAGTGGGAGGTGACGGGCGTGAATATTGGGAAGGACCCACACAGGTCACCCCCAAAGGGTACAGACACTGTTCCTAAGTGACAGCACTGTCATTGTAAACACCCACTAGAAATAGGGCATTTCCATTGGAAATATCAGTCTTGTTTCTGGTGGAGGTGACAAAGAGCTTGTAAGGCTCACATGTCCACCGGAAATATGCGACCGAAAACAAACCTAGTGGATCCGATGGGCTGTTTTCGATGGTGGTTTAGGGCAGTCCACCCATTTTGGGGTTTTTTGGCTCGAGCCCAAATGTTGGGATTTGTTCCATGGAGTTTTTATGAGATGTTCCTAGTATCATTCTAAGCCAAGAAAATTCTAATTCCACTAAGCCGTTTGGGAGATACATCGATCGAACGATTGAAACCCTAGTTAGTCTTTTGGCAATACATGTTGCCGGAGTTCACCGGGCTTGGTTCGAGCTCGGAAATAACACTGAGAGGGTAGAACATGCATTTTACGACCTTAACATGGTTTGTACACTAAGATTCCATCCATACCTAGCTTTGTCTGGGTCGAAATGAAGAGAGAGTGGTATGGGAGGTTGTACTTACCTCCAGCAACAATGCCGGCAACAAGGCGGTAGCCGGCACCAAGGTAAGCCTCCAACCTTCTCCTTCTTCCTCTTCTTCTTCCTTCCTCTCCTCTTTCTCTCCTCTCCTATGTTGAGCACAAGGGAAATGAGGAATCATTTCGACCAATCGGGTTAAAATAAATTAGGGTCTGTTTAGGTTGGTCCCCTTTTGGACCAATCGGGTTAAAATAAATTTTGGGGCACGAGGACCCAACCATTTAGATCTATAAAGTGCTCACGTTATGAGGAAGGGGTGGAGGATGATTTGGGATCATCCGGAACCATTCACGATGTGAGAGGCAAGAACCACGGGCATCGGAACCTCGACAGAAACCTATCAATCCACCAGAAATAGGCACTAGATCAAGGTCCAGGCTGCTTCCGATGGCTTGTTTCTGGTGGTCAAGATAGCTTGCTGTCCCAAGGCTGGTCTCACACTGGTGGTTACCCTCGGACATATTCAAGGCTATTTGGCAATTTTGATGCTTGTCGGAATTCAAGTGTGGGGATTCGGGTCACTTACCGCCTGAGATTGAAAGGTATGAATCCCCTCCAGTTATATAGATATGTGATGAACAAACATGTGGGATCATCTCTACCCCTTCGGCAATGCACAGCCACGAGCCAAAATCTGGTCGTACTTCCCATCTCCGATCCAAGGCCTATAACAACAGTTCAAATTAGACCGGATTAGGGCATGGGTGTAACATTCCCCCCGGACTCAATTCACTGCATGGTAACAAAGAAAATACTGGATCAGCAAGATTTAAACAAATATGGGTAAATATTGTCCAATAACATCAATAACAACCATCACTCTATCGAAGTACGAATTTTAAAAAATTGCAACCCTAAACTGATGTGATCTAGGGACCAAAACTCTAAATTGGGTTCTATGGGCCGAAAATAACTGAAGGGTTGTGGCATTTGTGTCAGATCCGACAAGTTCTAGATCGTTTGAAAGAATGTTGTCTGCAATCTGGGAGTAGATTTCTTCCTTTTAAGGAAAATGAACTAATAACAAAGAAAATACTAGATCGGTAAGATTTAAACAAATATAGGTAAATATTTTCCAATAACATCAATAACAACCATTACTCTATGGAAGTACGAATTTTAAAAAATTGCAACCACAAACTGATGTGATCTAGGGACCAAAACTCTAAATTGGGTTCTATGGGCCGAAAATGACCGAAGGGTTGTGGCATTTGTGTCAAATCCGACAGGTTCTAGATCGTTTGAAAGAATGTTGTCTGCAATCTGGGAGTAGATTTCTTCCTTTTAAGGAAAATGAACTAATAGCCGCCTTTGCCATGGTCCTTCCACACCGATCACGAACTTGCTCTAGAATGAAAGTGTCAATAGACTTTCATTACCTCATGCTGTTGTAGATGGGCTTTGGAATTGGCGTGGGGGCCTTATGCCGGTTCTGGCGAAACTCAATTATAATGAAGGAATTAAAAAACTGCAATTAAACTCAATATTCAAGGTGGTACATAGTAAATCAAAGGAGAAAGGACACATAGGGTATTAGGATTTATTGATTGGGGATAGACTTGAAGGGGTTTTGATATTGAGGACAAAGGAGAATAAAATAATATAGGAGGGGGCACAAATGGAACTCAATTAATAAAATAAAGGATAAAAAGAAAAAACGAGGAAAGAAGTACTTAAAAGAGGGTAACTTAACGGTCTACACTTTTTTTTATTTTTGATGAATAAGTAGTTCTTTACCAGGAGGAGAAGAATATACAGGGGGGAAAAGGGGGGGAAGAGAAGTCTAAGGCCAACAAGGAAAGGCAAGCCCCAAGGGGGAACAACAAAAACAAAGAGCAAAAACACAAAAGCTCAAAAGAGACAAAAGGGGCTAAGGGGGTGGGGGAGAGTTAAATATGATGGATTAGGTCAACCTGCAGGTTCTAAGAGGTGATGTTGTGGGAATTTTTTGGGGATATGGGAATAGGCCAGGAGAGCGGGCTAAGGAGGCTCTAGACTTTGGAGGTAACAGCAAAGTAGATAGCTTTCCAAATCTTGTCCGGAGTCCTAGATTTGGACGACAATCTATGAATGTTAAACTCCATCCAAAGGTGATTGATGGTAATACAAAAATCTAGTTTAACTATCGTGTCCCAAATGGAAGGGCCAGGGAAAGGCCTGTTGATCCAGATACATTCTTTATCGAAGGGAAGGATTGGTCTAGAATTCGGCCAGCATTTTGAGAGCACTAATTTCCAAACCCTGGTAGAGAAGGGGCAGGAGAAGAAGAGATGGGGGATGTCTTCAACGCCCGAGGGACAGACACAACAAGCAGGGTTGGATGAGATACGTCGATGGATAAGGAAGGATTGAGTGGGGAGACATTTGGTAAGACATCTGTAAAGGGTGAAGCTGTGACAGGGAATGTGAGCCTTAAACCAGACTATCTTGTGCCAAGGAGCGACTGGGGAAGGTAGTCTAATGTGTGACCAAGCTAAGGTGGAGGAGAAGATCCCATTAAAGGAGGGGAGCCAAATGCAGACATCAGCTCTACCTCTATCGCCAGGGGGTGTGGAGGGAGAGAGGCTCAGAGGTCAGCAAGGGGTGGGAGGAGGAGGGGGGAGACCAGCCTGAGGGGGAAAGAATAGAGAAGACCATGCTGTAGAAGAGAGACCAGAGGAGTAGATAACTCTGGGGGTAAGGAGGTGAAAAAGGATACCCGGAGGGTGCCAGGGATCCTTCCAAAGGGAGGTGGAGAGACCATTGCCAATGGAGTGGGAGATGGCAGAGAGGGCAACTAGTCTATGCTCAAGGATCTTCCTCCAGATCCAGGGGACATCCGGAATGGAAGGGGCCGTCCAGATGGGGTTGTGTTTTAGATGACCAAAGTAAATCCAGTCAACCCAGATGCTTTTGTGCTTGGACGCAATTTTCCATATGAGTTTAAGGCCACTAACAATATTGGCATCCTTAATTCTCCTAATTCCAAGGACACATTCGGATTTAGGACGGTAGACTTTTACAAAATGAGAGGCTTGAGGAATCTGGAGGAGTCAGAGCCTTTCCAAAGAAAAGTTTCCAAAGGAAAAAGGAAAGGAGAGCTTCAAAAGATTTGATAATCGAGGCCGGAAGGAGTAAGGTGCCAGACCAATAGAGGTACAAAGATTAGAGGACCGATTTAATCAATGTAAGGCGGCCAATGAAAGAGAGGAGTTTGCCTGTCTAGCTTTTTAGCTCTGGATCGGCAAACTCCTCTCTTTTGTTGTCTACACCTTATCAATTATGAAATCGACAATCCTAGCGAGAGGGACAGAACAGATGGTAGTAAGAGACCAACCAATCATGGGTCTGTTAGAGATCACATACTAAGGGTACTTTGGGCATTAGGTTATTATGTTGTATGTGCATCTACTTTTATGCCTTTTAACTTTCCTTGGCTATCTTATGTTAGCATGGAGGGTAGATAAAAAATTTCCTTTATGAGGCTAAGTGCATCAATATAGGGGGAGAGGGGGAAAGAAATCTATTCTCTCACACAACACATTATCATCATTATAGGTGGAGAGAAATATCTACCTCCTACTTTCATCCTCTCTCTTCTTCTTTGGTAGTCTTGCAACCCTTATATTCCAACTTGGTGTTAGAGCCCACGTTTTTGGTTTGGGAGTCATGCTACAAGTTCTCCATAGTTGGTACTAGTATTGATGGATGGCTGTTAGTTACAGTAAAAGAAAATTACCATGTTAAAGAATCAGATTGTGAATCGGATTTGTGAATTGTCAACCATACATAACTATGTGGATGGTTTATTCCTCGACTTGTTACTAATATTTTTTTTCCTTTTTTATATAAGGGAAGGTAGAAATTCTGTCCAAAGTCTATCAAATGAAAATAATGGCATAGATTTTTCTATGCTCTAAATGTAAGGATGGATTCAGTTGTTCTTCTCATTTCCTTTTTAATTCAACAGAGATTTCCACCATTTTGATCCTATTTGAGTTTGTGTAAGTTACTCATTTGCCATTTATCTTCCTCCCTTTTTGTTAGATGAAAACTACATCATTTTTTCGAACTGATAAAATTCTTTTTGTTTTAGATAGTGAATTGTGGGATTTTGGTGAAGTTGCAAAAATGGGCGTCAGGTAAATGCATCACAGTTCAATCTTTATGGGACTAGAATTGGGCTGTATTGGTTTTTGTATGTTCCTGACATTTTACTCATTGGCATGTAATAGGAAGCTAGTCTTTAAAAGTTTGGACTCACTTCCTAAATATATTTATTTGCACTCGACTCAACCATATTTATTTGAAGCTAATAAAAAGGAAACATATTAGAAACTTATTGCCTTACTCTTGGTTATGTGAAAACATGTAGATTTCCTATTTCCTGCATAAGAATATTTGCAGATTTTGCCCGTAAAGCACTGAGAGGTTGTTCTTCCCCCAACAAAACGTACATTACAACTTTTGGTGCTGATTTTCCATAAAAATTTGGTTTAATTTTTTATGGAACTTAATGTAAAAAATAGAGCTAGATTGACCACCTGGTTGGCACTTCCATACTACTCAATGAGTTTTCTAGGGTTTAGAAAGGGGTTTACCAGAGCTCATGAGGCAATCTCTGAAAATCTCTCTGATAAGCCCAAACCTTCTATTGAATAGCCATGAAAGCCGAGCTTCGTAACAAGTTGGGGGGGGGGAGGTTATCATTACTCTATCTCTATGGATTTAGGGTGATGACTGAATGATGATAGTACATTCTCTCATAATAGTACCCTCCTCCATGCTCTTTGACTGTATCATGCACCATTTTGACCTTGATTGGATCACTTGACTAGATAGTTAGAAAACCTATCAAGACCTCTTTGCAGATTCCGTGCCTGGGTTCTTTGATTGCTTTTGTGACTGCTGATTTATTTTCATGTTTGAACCACACTGGTTTTCCTTAAAAATTGGATTTCCATTCTTTTTTTGTTATTCTGATTTACCAATATTTAATCTATATTAGACTTAGTAGAATTTATCTCATTTTTCATTTTTATTGCAAGTGACCGGTAAATTACTCTTTTTAATTTTTTTTTTTTTTACTTGCAGTCTTCTAAGAAAACTTAATATAAGTTTTTCGTTTACTAGAGAAGGGTAGTTCTATTTTTTTTTTTTTTTTTTTTTTTAAGTTACTCACCCGGTGAAGAAAATAAGGAGGATATTTGAGAAATTTCTATTTTAATTTATTTCTTGAACCTATCATTTTTTATTTTGGATGTAGCTTTCATGGTTTCATTATGATTATTACATGCTTCCTATTCCCATGAAATTGATTTCCCATATTTATTATTTCTCAGGTGACAGAATCTGAAGTTTTAATACATAATCGTATACCTATTGGATATGCTTCATGCCCCATAGAAACAGTGAGTATCATTAGACTTCTAGAGTATTGGTTGTGTTTTAGCTGAGTAAAGCTATAACTCAAAGTTAATTCATTAAATGCTTATCCATTTTATAAGGACATTTGATTGTTCAGCTAAGTAAACATGTCTGCCTGTGCACGCTTGCATTTCACCTTTGCCCTTAGATTTCATTAGTCTGTTTTCTTATGTCCGTTTCTCATTTGGATATCTTTGTGTTTATTGTTCATTTAAAATACTATGGAAACATGAACTGCCTATAATTCTTCCAATATAAAATAGGTCTCTGATTTTTCCAGGTTAATTGCGTGTCAGCTCATGATAATAAAACTTAGTAGTTTAATTAGTATATTACAAGTAGGACATCAATCTTAGTCAGACTAGAAACAACGAAACATAATAGACAACTGTATCTCATATAGATTTCAAATTAGGAGTGGTACAAGATAATTTTCCTTTATAAAAATAATATCCGAATTTTTTGCATGACTTTTTTTGGTAAATGGATATTTCTCGAATTCGAATCTGGATTTTATTTTGATTGCTTTTTTGACAGTACTCATAAACTAACAGAATGAATTATTCTGAATATTTCTTTTTTTGAGTAATTCCCATTTATGAATTAGCTAAAAAAGGCTGAACCATGTAATTTAGTGGAAAAAATTAATCAAGCCAAATGTACTACTTCGAACATCAACGAGATTGTTAAAAACTATAAAACCAAACCTGATTTTTTGACAAGGTAGTCTCCTATAGTATTGATACAAATGTGGGTTCTGATACTATATAGGTGAACTAATGGGCCGAAACTCGAAAAACCCTTGTAGGGTGATTTCACTGGAAAAGCAAAAAAAAAAAAAGTAAAATACAAATGAAAAGAAAATGAGGTGAAGTTAGTTTAATGATTTAGGATTTACTTGGGAAAAAGTTTAGTTGTTATGGTTGTTGTTGGTTGAATGATTTAGGAAATGGCTTGAGTTTCAAGACATTTTTTGTTGATAGGTAGGGAGGGGAAGTAAATATTAGCCAGGAGATCCCCTAGTGAGTGTGGGCTTTTTTGTTCACCATAGCTCACCAACTACACTAGGAAATTGTCGTTATATGTTCTTAAATATGAACATGATACGTGAAGCCCAGGTTTTTAGACTGAATAACTAATTTTTTCATAATTTTTAAGATGAATAAAAAATATTTAATTTAGTGATTATTTCATGAAAGTTTCTATTTTAAATCTTATGTAGGTCCATTATCGGAATATTTTGTCTAAGAGAGGTCTTAAATTTCAAAATCTTAAGCTAGCTTTCAAATATGATACTCTAAAGAAATTCGGATTTATTAATTTGGACTAGATCTAACCCGGCTCAGTTTGAACCTCTACCATCGTTAGCGGTCCCAGCAGGTTTGGGGTTTGGAAGAAACGACCAAGGATGTCCCTGCAGTTTTGAAAAGACCAAGTGGCTTCGAATTTGTACATGAACAAGTTTCCCAATGGCTGGATAACGAGGACAAATTGGTAAATGTCACATTATATCGCTTTTCACTGGCTAGAACACCCTTAAAACCCTGCGCATTGGCTTTATTCCCACTACGACTCGTCAATCATCATTTCTGAATCGATCCAGAAATCATGGAGGAAAGAAACTATTCTCTCTCGCTCTCTTCTCTTCTCCCTCACACTATGCCGCTCCGGTATCTTCCCTTCTCTATTTCACTATCTCTCACTCTCTATATATCTCCCGCCCAACGCAAGGTCTGCATTAGGGAAGGGGCAAGTCATCTTCCATAGAGCTCCTCCATCGCTGCGTCTTGAAGATCCTTCTCGGATGGCCCCAAACTAACGCCTAAAGCCTCTCAATTTTCTTCTCATCTCTTCCCTTCGATGGTAGTTTCTTCTAATCTTCAAGCGCAAGGTCCTCTCAGTTGCAGCCTCGTTAGAGGCCAGGTTTTGATGAGGTTGTTAGGAACCCCACTTGATCCTAGTTTCAGCCTCGTTAGAGCCCAGGTTTGTGAGTTCTTGAATTTCTCAAACTTAACCTAGTTCTCTAGCCTCTGAAGATTTGCCTGCTACAAGATTACAATCGCTGTTGTCACGATATGAGTTATCCTTCTCTGAACTCAAATATCTAAAGTACGTGAAGCCCTAAAATATAGGTATTTAGGGATAGGCTTACGATTTAGGGCTTGTCTAGGGTTTTTATCTGAAGCTCTGTCTCCTTTCTCTAATCTACATTTGATTTAGGGCTTGTCTGATTTGTGGTCTTGATTTCTGTTCTCACCCTTGAACTGCAAGCTTTTCACCCTTGAATTCCATTTTTCTAAATGCATGCAAGGGCTGTTAAGGAGAAAACTATTTTCATGATTTTACCACCTATACTGAATGAAGTTCTTGAAACAAAAGGGGGTGACTGGTTCCCTGCAGAAAAAAATTGGGTGGGGGTACATTTTACTCTTAACCTTTGCGGGAAATTCATATATGTTGATCTTCAAAGTGTTACAGAGAACATCCTGATGATGTTGTGATTTATTTTACAGTGATAACTGAACATACCTATAGCTTTGACAAAGGGAAGAGTAGTATATGAATTAGAACCCCTCTGGCCTCATGGCTTTCTCAGTTGTAGCATCCCCTACAACCCTCTTCCCTGCAGGTATAGTTAAGCAACACAAATGACCCCCAGGTTGACAGCCAATTTATAGGAAGCATGGGCTTTAGGCATCATCATAATCTTATGGAAGCAACTGAACTTAGAGAGTGTCAATGTTCATGAGGATTTTCAGACCTCAGTTATCCTCAAAATATGCAAGTTAGCTACAAGTTAGTTGCAGAGGTACTTTTAAGAATCTTGAACCTAGGGTGAGGGATCTGCCCCTGGTTTTTTTCGTTCACCCTCTTTAATATTTTTGTTAATTATGATTCTAGAAATTTGCTGGAACTTTTTTTTGATACCTCTGTCACTTTTTTATTGTTTCTGTTTCTACATTTGTTTTCTGTTTTCATGTGCTCACTGCTGGCCCATGCTTTTTTTTCTATGGATTTGGTGGCTTTTTAAAAAGGAAAAAAGGCACTTTCTGAGGAAATAATTTCTGGTTATGTCATTGGTGATTTGGAAGGATTGGTCTTCAATCTGCATGATTTGCACATCTTTCCTATGGTCCTTGGTGAGGTGTAAAGGCCATAACTGCCCTCATGAAGGGAGGATGCAAATGAGGTCATACAAGTGGAAGTTTAGGGAGGAGTTTGAGGGGGCAGTGCTTGAGAGACACTCAGCACCAGGGGTTGCATATGATAGTGAAAAGGATACTCCTGCTGATGTGGAGACAGAAGCAGAGGCGAGAGAGACACTTCATGCTAAGGCAGCCAACAAAATTGCACATTGGCAGGAGCAGAATAAAGGCAGGGAGTTCAAGGAGCTGGTTCTTCAAGCATACTATGACATGGCCATCTTTGTGAGACAGAGGAATGGTTCCGTTGGCGGCAACAATCTTCTAGAGGTTTTGAGCCTCCTCGAAAATCTATGTGGTATTGACATTGGTGTACTGTTAAATGGTTATTCTTCTTCTTCATTCTTAATACACATTTCAATTTCTTTTATTGAATGCATACTGTTAGTGCTAAATTATGGGTAGAAAAGGTAATATAAGGGAAAGGACATGGTAGGCTACGACATACACTAGCAATCTCCTAAAAACATGCTTGAATAGTCTTGCCTTGAAGTTTCAGGTAAAATTCAAATGTTTGACTGCTTAAATGGCAAATTTAATTTTTTGTCTGAAATGTACCATATCTCCACCGGAATTTTGGTAATTTTACAGTACATTTTGGTTTCGACCAGGGTAATCACTAACCTTGATGTCACTATACATGGTTAGTTGAATCTAACTGGATAGGAACCTCGCCTAATCATTGTTATTAGGATGAAAACTATTTCACATGGACTTAAAAAAAGATTTATTGTTTGAAAGTGGTTGTTTGTTTTAAACTTTTAAATTTAGTATGTTCCTGGAATGTACATTAGTTTCTTTTTTCCCGTTATGATCTTGTCGGTTTGCAAGATTTAAGAAATTAGGTTCCATTGTGGACGTAAATTTATAGCTTGTGCTTCTTGTATAACATGTCCACGGTTCCAAAGCTGCCATGGACCATATGCTTACAGTATCGAAGGATCACATCCAGGTGCATCTTCTTATATATAATTTTTTGCTGATATAATGCAGGACATGCAATTTTCTCACAATTTTTATTAGATCTCCTTGCAATGATCATTATGGTTGAATTGGTAGGGACCAAGGGAATTTTATGATGGACCTCTTATCAAATGCATCAATTCACATGTTTCAGTTGAAAAGTTGATGCCCCTGGAGAACAATTAAATGTCACTTCATATTTAAATGAATTGTTGCTGTTAAAGAATAGACCCTATATACTATGGGGGTACAGTTTCATGTCTACCACGATATGGGGGTCTGTAAGAGTATTGATTTTGCTACTCTCTTAACAGTCTCTCCCTCTTTTTTTTCTCTCTCTCTACTCTCCTCTCTTCTACTACAGTTACTAGTTACAGATCCTGGTTTGCCACAGTTGCTCTAGCAACCATGGCTGCAGGGTATGAATCTCAGTTTTTAATTTTAACCTAGTAACATCTGGGTACACTGATGCTGTTCTATTAGGGGTGAGGATCAGTAACTTCAGCTCCATCAATTCCTTTTAATATGGTGTCTAATCTCAGTTTGAGATGGTCTAAAATGGGTAAAGACTAAAAGCCTCAGACAGACCTATAGAAACTACGCAATTCTGTTGGCTTTTAAGTTGTGTCATTGAGCTTTTGTTTGGTGGCTGCAACTTTGAAAAGCAACGATGATTCAGCCTTATGCCAATCCAATGTTGAAATCTGTCCTATGGTAAAACATCACCATTCACACCCATTAAAGAGAAACAGACAAGTTAGAAATGTTGGGGCACATTTGCCACCTTAGGCATATATATAGCTAAAATAATGGTTTAAAGGTAGTCACTGGTACTATTGGGGATTTGAAGGATATGTTCCATTATTTACGAACTAAGATATTTTCTACGTTTCTTAGATTCCATTGTGTTTGGTTCTGATACTTGTTGCCTACAAGATAACTGATAACTTTTGAAATTTTAATGCTTCAAGTGACACTTATCTGGACCTCCATTTTAATTTCTTTTCTTTCCTTTTTTCTGTTATTTCTTCTTTTTGGTGGGGATATGGTTATTGGTTAGTTCTTTGCCTCAGTTCAGCCTTTGATAAGCCCAAGAACACAGTTGCATAGAAACTTCTTTGATCATGATGATAGGGGCCTTCATCTTCCTATTCTTTGGTACTACAAATGACTTGAGTCCACTGGCCTATCAATAGGAGTTTGACGGCAGGCAGATCTTGGTATTTGGAGAGACAAGGCAGGCGATAACATCTGAAGCACATCGACAACTGACCACAAGATGCCACTCCTTAAGGAGCCAACAAGAGTGCGGGGTGAAAATGAATTGTTGTCTTACCTTGCCAAGCATATTTTTCATGTTCTTGTTTATTGATGAACATGCACTCTTGGCTCAATATTTTTTTCTGTATTTTTGTTATATATTGTTGACTGTAACATATATGTAAGCATTTCTCACGGTTTCCCCCCCACCCTTTTTTTTTGGACAGCTTGGCCGTGAGATTATGAGGAGTTCCCTCGTAATGTAGTAATTCAAATGTGTTTCATTACAGTTTTTATTAAGTCATTCTGTCCATTTATTTGGGATCATGTGCTAACTGAACTCAACTAAGCTTATCTCTTCTACATGCGGGTTGGTAGCAAAAATTCACCATTCAACCTTGATTAGGTTAATATTCTGGTTACGCATTATCATTTGTCTTTATCACCACTTCAATCCAAGACATTTTGGTTACTCTTGTCACACCCCATTTCCTGTAGACCCAATTTACCATTAGGAATACCGGCGCTGTGAATAAGACACCTACCTATCTTACCAATCTACAAGGATCTCAGATTGCAGTACTTTAACATTTTCACAATCTCATATCACAAACCAACATGAGCAGCGGAATCAGAGTATAGTAGCAGAATTATAAATAAGATGGGGAAACATCTAATGATAATATGATAGCTATAACTGAGTTATTCTGTTACAATCATCCATGACATATAATATAATCTCAAAAAGAATATACAATCCACAGTTATACCCAAAAGTATCAAAATATGATGTACAATCTCACAGTATGGCGTAAGCACAGTGGTCGCAAGCACAGTCCTGATCGTGCTCCTCCGCTTCTAGCATCCACCAGTCGCTCACATCATACTCTGACCTAGAAGATACTGTGTCACCCGCCATTGGCACCATGGTACCTTCATCATCGTCTAAAAAAGGGTGTATGCGTGGGGTGAGCTTTCCAACTCGCTCAGTGAGGGGTGGGGTTAAGCACATCCAAGCAAAACAATAGTAGTAATAATTTATGATGCATGATTGTAGAAATAAAACACATAGTCCATGATGCTTGTGATGCAGTTCATTTATATAGTGTCCACTTAACAATGCAAACTAAGTCTGGTAAATGCTATTATAGTGCAATAGGTTGTATCCTTCGTCTCGGAACTGACATTGACTAAGCAAGGATACAAACCCTAACCATGATAGAAGCCTGCCGATCCTCGTATGCGTCTATGAGTCACCCAGTAAACCCCTGATAACCCCCTCTTGGCAGTCATGTCACCAGTACATCATCGGCCATGTCGGACAGGTTCCTGCCTCCGGTTATAATCACATACTGCGGGTGTGACATTCTGGAAAGACACATCGAACATGCCACAATGGGTTATCCAACACCTCAATCCCCGTTGGCAAGGGTTTGTGGCATAGGGAGTGATACCTAACCACATATATTTTATATGCCTTTATAGTGATACAGTTAGTATGAATTACACGATACCAACAAGACCTCGGCCACAAAGTGTAATCCTTCTCCAAATACAGTCCCAGGTACATGATACCAAGAGACCTTGGCCACAAAGTGTAACTCGTGACTGTTTACCTAATCTAGCATGCATATCATAGTTAAGTATGGACTATGCAACACCGGTACAAATCATCGGCCATGAAGCTTATCCATTTTCAAATGTAGTCCCGGGGTACACGATGGCAGTGAGACCTTGGCCACAAAGTATAACCCGCGACTACAACTAACACTAATGCATATAATCAAATCATGAATGCAACATACATACAGAAATCACGGCACTGGTACCACCTCAACCATGCTGGATTTTGTCTTACACAACCAAATACATGGCGATCATGGTACCGGTACCACCTCGGCCACACCGGATCCCGTCATACATCTCCATACAATTCATATTATAATTGTAAATGACAAATGTAACATGTCATCATCGCATTTGAGCACTTGTAATTAAACATATAATTCTAAGAATGTGAGAAATTGAATAAAAATAACATTCTAAAAATAAACACAGTCCATCACTCACCTGGTTTATGATCGGGTGTGTTCAGATTCAAGTACGGCCATCGATCGATCAAATCAATTCTGGCTTCGGGGCACATGCGCATCACTGTCCTAGACACAAGGAATTTGTACATCAGTATGCTTCAGGAATATCGGGAGGGCCCCACACAGGTCACCCCCAAATGGTACAGACACTGTTCCTAAGTGACAGTATTATCACTGAAAATAACCACCGAAAACAGGGCATTTCCACCAGAAATATCAGTCCTGTTTTCTGTGGATGTGATAGAGAGCTCATGTAAGGCTCACATGTCCACTTGAAATATGCCACCAAAAATAGACCCAATGGATCCGGTGGGCTATTTCGGGTGGTGGTTCAGGGCAGTCCACCCATTTTGGGGTTTTTCGACTTGGGCCCAATTGTCGAGATTTGTTCCGTGGAGTTTGTAGGGGATGTTTCTAGCATCATTCTAAGCCAAGAAAATTCCAATTCCACTAAGCCATTTAGGGGATACGTCGATCGAACAATCAAAACCTTAGTTGGTCTTTTAGTAATACATGTCGGAGCTCACCAAGCTTGGTTCGAGCTCGACAATATCGGGGGGTAGAACACCCATTCTACAACCTTAACATGGTTTGTACACCAAGATTCCATCCATACCTAGCTTTGTCTAAGTCAAAATAAAGAGAGAGTGGTATGGGAGGTTTTATTTACCTTCAACAACAAGGCGGTAGCTGGCACCAAGGTAAGCCTCCAACCTTCTCCTTCTTCCTCTCCTCTCCTACATTAAGCACATGGGAAATGAGGATTCATTTCCCAAATTATAACTTAAGTGGACCTTAGGGTCTGTTTGGGTTGGACCACTTTTAGACCAATTGGGTTAAAATGAATTTCGGGGCACGAGGACCCAACCATTTTAGGTCTATAAAGTGCTCACATCACGAGGAAGGTCTAGAGAATGATTTGGGATCATCCGAAACCATTTACGATGCAAGTGGTGGGAACCATGGGCATCAGAACCCCGATAGTAGCTGTCAACCCACCGAAAACTGACATCGGATCCAGGCCTAGGCTGCTTCCAATGGCTTGTTTCCAATGGTTAGACAGCTTGCTGTTCCAAGGCTGGTCTCACATGGGTGGTTCCCCTCGGACATGCTCAAGGCTATTCAACAATTTCGATGCATGTCGAAATTCAAGTGTGGGGAGTTGGGTCACTTATCATCTGGGATCGAAAGGTATGAACCCCTCCAGTTAGATAGGCATGTGATGCATGAACATGTGAGGTCATCTCTACCGCTTCGACAATGTACAATCACGAGTTAAAACCCAATTGTACTTCTGATCTTCGATCCGAGGCCTGTCACAACAGTTCAAATTAGACTGGATTAGGGCATGGGTGTAACATTCCCCCCACCGTACAAGAATTTCATCCTCGAAATTGAATATACCTGGCAAATCAAAAAATCCAGGATACTGCTCCATCATTTCATCTTCTTGCTCCCGGGATGCTTCCTGTTCGGGGTGGTTCATCCATTTCACTTTGACAAAGGAAACAGTGCGGTTGCGAAGAACTTAGTCCTTCCGATCAACAATCTTCTCTGGATACTCCACCTAGGAAAAATCCTCATCCAGCTCACGGGGTATGTAGTCAAGACGTGAGTGGGGTTGGGAATGTACTTCCTCAACATAGAAACATGGAAGATATTATGGGTACCTTCCAACTCTGGTGGCAAAGCTATCCGGTACGCTACCAGTCTGATCCTCTCCAGTATGTCATACTGTCCCATAAACTTTGGACTAAGTTTTCCCTTCTTGCCGAGCAGCATCACCCCTTTAATTGGGGAGATCCGCAAGAACACCTTGTCTCCAACACCAAACTTCGAATGTTTCCTCCTAACATCCGTGTAGCTTTTCTGCCAAGACTGAGCTGCCTTGATACTTTCTCTGATCATATTCACCTTCTCACTAGTAGCCTGTATCAAGTCTAGACCCAAAATATGCTTCTCACCATCCTCAACCCAATAGAGTGGAGTTCGGCACTTGCTGCCATACTGTGCCAAATGGGGACATTCCGATGGTGGCTTGATAACTGTTGTTACAGGAGAACTCGATAAGGAAAATGTGCTCATCTCAACTATAACTCATATCCAAGGCACATGCTTGGAGTAGGTCTTCCAATGTCTGAATAGTCCTCTTCGATTGACCATCAGTTTGAGGGTGAAAGGTAGTGCTGAAAGCCAACTGTATGCCCATAGCCTTCTACACACATGTCCAAAACTTGGAAGTGAACCTGGGATCTTGATCAGAGATGATACTAACTAGTACACCATGGAACCTGATGATGTTATCAACATACAACTTGGCCAACTTGTGCATAGAAAATATGATCTTGATTGGGATAAAGTGAGCTACCTTGGTCAAGCGGTCCACAACTACCCAAATGGCATCCATACCCTTCTATGTATGAGGTAGGCCTGTGACGAAGTCCATAGTAATATTCTCCCATTTCCACTCTGGAATAGGTAGGGACTATAATAACCCATGAGGCCTCTGTCTCTCAGCCTTGACTTGCTGGCATGTGAGGCCTCTAGACACATGCGTGGCCACATCATTCTTCATTCCTCTCCACCAGTAGGAGCCTTTGAGGTCCTTGTACATTTTAGTGGTGCCAGGGTGAATGGAGTATGCAGAGCTATGTGCCTCTCTCAAATCACCATCACTGGGCACACAACCTCCCTTTGAACTTGAGAATTCTGCTTTCAACAACAGAGAAATCTGGGTCCTTTTAGGTTCCTTCTTGGCATTCTGCTATTAGCTTCTGCAATTCTGCATCAGTAACCTGAGCTGCAGTGATCCTATCCACCAGACTAGGTTGCACCACCAATGCCGATAGTGACAAAGTGACACCCTCTACTAACAGTTCAAAGTCTAGTTTCCTGGCCTTCTCCAGGAGATACTCATTGGTGCTCAGTGATGCAAGAGTCAGTGACTAGGATTTCAAACTATGTGCATCAGCTACCACATTGGCCTTTCGATTATGATAGTGCATTAGCTAATCAACGCCTCTGTCTCATATTGAGCTCTTTTTCAGTAAAGAAGTACTTGAAGCTCTTATTATGGTCACTGAAGATCTCACTCTTCTCACCATATAGGTAGTGTCTCCAGATTTTCAGTGCAAAAATCGCAGATGCCAATTCCAAATCATGGGTGGGGTAGTTCTTCTCATAATCCTTCAACTGACGGGATGCATAAGCAATGACTTTCCCATGCTGCATCAATGCACAACCCAATCCCAGCTTGGAGGGATCACTATACACAACCATACCACCTGTACCGGTCGAAATAGTCAAGACTGGAGTTGATACCAACCTTTGCCTTAGCTCCTTGAAGCTCCTCTCACAAGCATCCGACCACTCAAATTTTATACCCTTTTATGTGGGTCAGGTCATTGGAGTAGCAATGTGATAGAAGTTCTTGATAAACCTCCTATATATCCAGTCAATCCCAGAAAACTACGTATGTCTGCTACACTCTTGAGAGTCTCCTATTCTAGAACTGCCTTCACCTTGCCTGGGTCAACCTCTATACCCTTGTTTGAAACAATGTGGCCTAGGACTGCCACCTGTGACAGTCAAAACTTGCCCTTGTTAAATTTGGCATAGTGTTGCTTCTCCCTCACAGTTGCAGTACTAACCTCAGGTGATCGGCATGTTCCTCTGCACTCTTAGAGTAGACCAAAATGTCATCAATGCCCCGGTTCATCAAATCCAGAAATGTAGCCGGTGCATTGGTCAACCCAAATGACAATACCAAGAATTCACAATGTCCATACCTTGATCTAAAGGTTGTCTTACTGACATCACTGTCCTAAATCCTGAGCTAGTGGTAGCTCTATCTAAGGTTGATCTAGGAGAACACCTTGGCACCCTGTAACTGATCAAATAAATCATCTATCCTTGGCAAAGGATATCGGTTCTTGATGGTTAGCTTATTAAGCTCCCGGTAAGCGATACACAATCTCATACTTCCGCCTTTCTTCTTGACGAACAACACTGGTGCTCCCTATGGAAACACACTAGGTCTAATGAATCCCTTTTTCAGGAGGTCTTGAAGTTGCACTTGCAATTCCTTCAACTCTGTGGGGGCCATGCGGTAAGGGGCCTTTGACATTGGTGCTGAACCGAGGAGTAAGTCTATAGCAAATTTTATCTCTCGGTCCGAGGGCAAACCTGTCAAGTCATCCAGAATACATTGGGAAATTCCCTCACCACATCTAGCTCGGTCAATGGCTTAATCTCTATCTCAGTATCCATCATAGATGCTGAGTAGCCTTGACATCCCTTATCTATTAGCTTCTTCATCTAGAGTACGGATATGATAACTTTCTTGGGTTTCTTGGGCTTATCCCCTTGGAACACAAACTCATCATCATCACGAGGTCTGAAAATGATTGCCTTCTCTGCACATAGCACACTGGCTCTATATGCAGACAACCAATCCATTTCTAAAATTATGTCGAAGTCAGTCATATCCAACTCAATCAAGTGAGCATTCACCTCATGATCAGCTATGGTCAATAGGCAGGGCTCATAAACATAGTTTAAACCCACTACACTTCCTGTAGGGGTGCTCATCGCCAAGCATTGAGTCAGTCCCTTAGGTGGAATGCTCATCTTCTTCGCAAAAGCTGGTGACACGAACGAATGTGAGGCTCTTGTGTCAAATAACACATGTGAAGGCAATAATGATATCTATAATGTACTTGTCACTACACTTGGTGCAACCTCAGCATCTTCTGCAGTCATAGCAAACACTCTGCCCTGTGGTCTCTGGCCTTGTAGCACTGCTCTGGTCTAGGGGCTGAATATGTCTGCTAGGGCCTAGGTGGCATAGTGTAGGGTGCATCACCTGGCCTTCGATGGGGTCATGTCCTTGCCATGTGGCCCGGCTGATCATAATGAAAGCATTTTGGGCTCGATCCCGAAAACTGAGATACAGTACTAGATTTGGAGGGTTGGAAAATCTGACAAGTATTCGACCTCCTAAATTGCACTGAAGTTGGGTTGACATAGGGCACTTGGAAATGTTTGCTACCTCCCCTAGAATCAGTAGATCCCATTGGCCTCTTTCCAGTCCATTGCTGGGCCATGAAGTTGTCTCTATGCAGATCTTCAATAGATTTAGCCACTTTGATCACCTCAACATAGGTCTACAGTTTCAACTCCACAATGGTTGACCCAATACCTAGCCTCAACCCTTTCTCAAACTTCTTCGCTTCAGCTCTATCACCTCTGAGATGCTCAGGAGCCAAATGGAATAGCTCCTCGAAGCGTTGTTGATACTTGAGCACAGACCAGGAACCTTAAACGAATTGAGAGAACTCACTCTCTCTTATCTCGGAAGCTTTCCAAAAAATAGTTCACAAAGAAGGCCCTTTGAAGTTTGCGCAAGTGGGGTTCGAGTTACTAAGCTCTCAGAATAGGCTCGATGGCACTCCACCAATCTTCCGCTTCATTCTGTAACTGATAGCCCGCACATAATTTTCTGGTCATCAGTGCAGCCCATTAGTCTAAAAACTTTCTCCATTCCACTAATCCATCTTGATGGATACAACGGGTCTTGGCCCACCTTTGAGAAGCATGGGGTCTTCAACCGTTGAAACTTCTCTATCATTTTCATCAAGTCTGTCCAGCCCTCTACATGGGCTTGAGTTTGATCTGGCATCGGGTTTTGCACCTGCCATGCACTTTTGCCCCAACAAATGTTTGAAGGGTAGTTGATCCAGCGGGTATTGGAATGGGTGCCGATGGAGTAGGAGGTGCAGGCGATGTATTACGGGCTTTCATTGCCGCTTGGATCCTATTATCGATCCTGGTCATAAACTGGTTTTGTTTTCCTTCAACTTCCCACATCATGTTATTCATGATGGATGCCACATCCTGGACTGTAAGTACAGGTGGAGCCGGAGGCACATTGTAGGGTCTACCGTGATTTCGTGTAGGGGAAGCGGGAGTTGATGGGCATGATTGGGATTGGGATCGGGATCGGGTGTTCTGACGTGACATAACTCCTGTGAAGGAATCCGATTAGTGTACATGCATAAACAAGGTTGCATGTAATTGGAACAGATGTATGCATAGTGGGTCCCACATGTATATGATAGTGAAAATTAGGGTTAGGGCATGCATAAGTGGGACCCACACATATTAGGATCCGATCGAACACGTATCCCAAAGCGGCACCATTAAAGTAACCAAAATAAATTTTGGATTTGGAAAATAAAATGATTTATTTTTTAAAAGAGTCCACTGGAAATAGGGGTTTATCATCGAAAATATGGTTTAATCCACCAAAAATTTTAGTGGTATTTTCGATGGCAAAATAGAGAGCAAAAATCTAAATTTTCCCTTCACCGGAAACAGGCATCGGAAGCTCCCAGTGTTTCTAGTGGCACCAAAACGGTTATGAATAGGCTCGGGTCTTGGTTCCTTTGTACAAAACCCTACTTTCACTTGTGGGAAAGGTGTGGAAACAGTCAAGGAGGATTTTGGTACCCATTCCCTACCTTCCTTGCTATTTCGTGATCAATCGGCCCCGCATTCGCACCAAAGGTATGTTCCTCCTCTCTGTAACCTAGTTTTGTGATTTTCTTCTCTGTGAGCTTTATATTCAGCCATTGAATCTGGTTTTTCATCCTAAATCCTTAGGAATCACATTGCAACAATGTCTGGATGCCGTGTACATACCCGACGTGCCGTTGAACAAGAGGAGCAAGACGCAACCGCTCAGTTCAACCCCATCCTTTTCCCTTCTATGGATGAGCGAGACCGTTGGGAACTCTTTGAGCGCTGCAATGTGGACCCGGGAGTCTATGTGAGGACCAATGACAAGTGCATTCCGTCTCCATTAACGGTTTGATGAGGTTGGGTGGTACCGTATCTTAAAACCCAATAAGTACTACTACCCCACACTGGTCAGGTTGTTCTACTCCAACTTACAATTCGTGAACCAGGGTACCAAAGAGATGCGGATCATCTCCTATGTGAAGGGGGTGGAGATCTCCTTTGACATAGGGCAGTTGGCCAATATTTTGATGGTTAGCAATGCCGGCGACCTAGTGTACTGCCCGCCTCGGACTCTGGCATATGAATTCCAGAGTCCCGATACCTTTCAGGAGATCAACATGCTGACTAAGGAATCTAAGGGATGGAACTGTTCAGTCAACTATTTTTCTACTCCAAAGGTTGTCTGCCGTGCGATTCAGTTGAATGTCCTCCACACTTGCGGACATTATGATGAGGTATCCGCACTGCAAGCCTACATGACCTACTGCGTGTACATGGGGGCACAGTTACGTCTTCCTTACCTCCTTATGTGGACTATGGTGCTACGATTTGAAGGAGTGGATTATCGAGCGGGAAGCCTGTGCTATGGAAGAATATTCACTAACATCTTCTGCCGCTTTAGGGTGGACTTGGAGGGAGAGGCATACTTGGGTGAAGAGGTCACAGACTTGAACGAAGATTCTTTGAGGAAGATGACTGTAGATCTAAGGGAGGTGACTCCTATCCCAGGAGAGGATCAGCATCCTATGGAGGTAGAGGGTGGTGGTGCCGGTAATGTCGGTGGCGATGTCGATGATGTTGGTGGAGGTGTGGGTGGTGCAGGAGGAGAAGCTACTGGGATTGGTGGGGGCTCCACCACCTGATCCCCAGACTATGGGTTCTATGGCTTCTTCTACTTCTCGGGGCACTAGGGGTGCGAGGCCTTATGGTCTCAATGATGTTATGGCCCACCTTGACACCACCGCATCTCTGATGAGGAGTAGAGTGGCCTCAACAGCATAGACATGTCCTATTGTCTTATGGACAATAGAGTGGCCTCTCTAGAGGCACAAATGCAGGTGATGGTCTTCCATCTTGGTATTCTGATGCCTCCACCAGGCTTAGGGCCAGGGACAGAACCACCAGCAGCAGTGGCAAGAGAAGCAAGAGTAGTGGCATGTTTGCCACTGTACTGTAGCTTTTAGGATTTTCCTTTCTAGGTTTTATTTGAGTTTGATGTTATAGGTTTCATTGACCTTTTACGTTTTGTCATTTGCTTTAGCTGTTTAATTTCTTAGACTTAGGCTAGTTAGGATTTCTTGCTTTCAATACTTTATTTTTCTTATGAAAGTGTAAGCTGTGTATTCAAATTCTCTATTATAATGAAACGACTTTAACACCTATGCTTATCTCCTAATTGTGCAATTTCTATTATTGTTGTTTTGAGATTTTTATTTAATCCTAACTTCCCCAAGTAATGGTTTGGCTGAGATTATGAGTTAAGGCAGAGCATCGCGCTCTGATACCAAAGCTATCACACCCCATTCCCTGTAGACCCAATTTACCATTAGACTTCCCCAAGTTATGGTTTGGCTGAGATTGTGAGTTAAGGCAGAGCATCGCGCTCTGATACCATAGCTGTCACACCTCGTTACCTGTAGACCTAATTTACCATTAGGAATACTGACGGTGTGAGTAAGACCCGTACCTGTCTTACCAATCTACCAGGATCTTTGATAGCAGTACCTTGACATTTTCACAATCTCACATCACAAACCAACATAAGCAGCGGAATCAGAGTATAGTAGCGGAATTATAAATAAAATGGAGAAACGTCTAATGATAATATAATAGCAATAACCTAGTTATTTTGTTTCAATCATCTATGACATATAATATAATCTCAGAAAGAATATACAATCCAAAGTTATACCCAAAAGTATCAAAATATGATGTACAATCTCACGGTGCGGTGTAAGCACAGTGGCCGCAAGCACAGTCCTGATCGTGCTCCTCTGCTTCTGGCATCCACTAGTCGCTCACACCATACTCTGACCTAGAAGATACTAGGTCACCCACTATTGGCACCACGGTACCTACATTATCATCTAAAAAGGGGTGTATCCATGGGGTGAGCTTTCCAACTCGCTCAGTGAGGGGTGGGTTCAAGCACATCCAAACAAGACAATAGCAGTAATAATTTATGATGCATGATTGCAGAAATTAAACACATAATCCATGATGCTCATGATGCAGTTCATTTATATATTATTCACCTAACAATACAAACAAAGTCTGGTAAATGCTACTACGGCGCATTAGGTGGTATCCTTCGTCTCGGAACAGACATCGATTACGTAAGGATACAAATCCTAGCTATGAACAGAAGCCTACCAGACCCTGTATGCATCCATGAGTCACCTAGCAAACCCCTGATAATCCCCTCCTGGCAGTCACGGCACCGGTACATCATCGGCCACGCCGGACAGGTTCCCACCTCTGGTTACAATCACATCGTACCGCAGGTGTGGCATTCTGGATAGGCACATTGCACATGTCATAGTGGGTTATCCAACACCTCAACCCCCGTTGGTAAGGGTTCGTAGCATAGGGAGTGATACCTAACCACATATATTCTACATGCCTTCATAGTGATACAGTTACACGATACCGGCAAGACCTCGGCCACAAATTGTAATCCTCTCCAAATACAGTCCCGAGTACATGATACCAACGAGACCTTTGCCACAAAGTATAACCTGAGACCGTTTACCTAATCTAGCATGTATATCACAGTTAAGTATGGATTATGCGACACCGGTACAAATCATCGGCCATGAATCTTATCCATTTCCAAATGTAGTCCAGGGGTACACGATGCCAGCGAGACCTTGGCCACAAAGTGTAACCCGTGACTATAATTAACTCTAATGCACATAATCAATGCATGATTGCAACATACATAAGGCAAGCACGACACCGATACCACCTCGGCCACGTCGGATTTCATCTTACATAACCAAACACACGACGATCACGGTACCGGTACGCATGGTTTATAGTGTCTTCGATACCGATACGATACCCTCCGATATGTATCTTTAGTGTTTATGCATAATATATGTTATCAATAGCTTTCTTTAACAAATTCTTTATGCAAAAGTTTTTAAAAAAATGTTTCCTATTGTAGGTATCATGGACCTCCGCCGAGATCGCGATATGGCACGTAACGTGGATACACACGCTAGGGTTCGACCCTAATGAGATGAGATAGTATCCCCTGGTCATCAAATGCCAAGGGGGGGATACACGTTATGGGTAAAAGGGAGTCGCCACCTAAAAAGAGTCTAGGACCCACAAATGTCTCCTCCAATCAAGGGAGAGAGACTAATGACTCTGATGGATAAGGCTGGTTTGCACCAATATTCTAGACAAGTGTCAAGTGATAGACTGGGAAGGTGTTAAGCATCTAGTCTGCCCGGCCCTAAGGCCGGTCTCTTTTTGTTTGACCAAAGTTTATTTGTACCCTACTAACTAGTCCTAAATCTAGGTCACTAAAAACCCTAAACTAGGTATCTAAGCATGACATGTGAAACCCTAAGCTAAGTGTCTAAATTATGCTAGCTAGGTTATGATGCAAATAATGAAATGATTACGCTAATTAAAAATTAAAAATCCTAGATGATTTAATCAATGAATTATGAGTCTTAGATTAAGCTAATTAAATAAGCTTAAACCTAGGATTAGTTTAGCAACTTATGAAACCCTAAATTAAACTAATTCGATTAATTGAGCCTGACCTAGATGGATGATCAATGAATTTGTGAGATCCTAAATTGAATTAATTAAAATGGTTAATCTCAATCCCTAGTAATTTATGAAATAAATTATTGCAATCCTACTTAATCTAATTGGTAAAATGATTTATAAATTAAATGAGATCTAATTAATTTATAAAAGTGAAATGGATTAATTACATTAAATGAATGCATTTTTACTAATCTACCTAATCTAGTATAGGAGGATTAAACTAAACCTAAAGTTTAATTAAATTAATTATGAAACCTAATTGGACTAATTATGTTTACCTTGAGCTAATCCTAAGATGAGTTAAACATTTATCAAAACCCTAGTTACTAATGAGAAGAGAATCTTTTAACTAATTAATCTAGTTAATTATCCTATATTGAATAACTAATTAGTTGATTGATTAAAATAAACAAACCACTAGAGGGAAAAAGATTGGTAATTACACAAGTTTAATAAATTGAATTGAATGAAGAAATCAAATGCAGTGATTTAAAAAGCTAAATTAACAAACCACAATTAAATGAACAACAGTTGAAATGACTAATTACGTTAACTACATTACTTTAATCAATCTAGATTAGTATTACATTAATGCGAGTGAGGGTTGGAGTACAAAAGATAGGAGATAGTAGGAAAACCTAAATCCCCAATACGCACCTAATGCTATGAGTCGGTTTGAGGGGGGTCAGCCATGCCCTTGCTAACATGCGCCCTAGACTACGTCCCATACTTTATTAAAAGGAAAATAAAAGAAAATTATTTGATTTTAAAGTTTAAAATTAGGGGAATCCCAACCCTAAATTTTAGGGCCGGATACATTACAGACCTAAAATCAAACCAAAATGGATAAAATAAAAATAAAGAACGATAGGAGGGGAAGATTTCACATAGAAAATAGAAATGGAATAACAAGTTGTAGGTATTACAAATATGGACTATCTAATCAGCAAATTAAAGAAATAACAAAAAACAAGAAAATAAAATAGGAAGAAGAAGAGAAGAAGATGGGCTAGAGATGGATTTTGGCAAAGGGAAGAAGATGGGAGCTGTAGTGGTTCAGATTTCAGTTATGGAAAAAGGTAAGTGGGAAGAAGTAGGGGATGATTTCGGTTATGGAGAAAGGAGGGGGAGAAGAGGAGAGGATGAAGGAGAAGATGAGAAGAAGAAGAAAATGGAGAAAGGATTAGGGTTCTTGGATCCTAATCCAAGGGTCGAGATCTAAAGGATAAAACAATTAACAATTAAGTAGAATCATAAAGCCAAATGTAAATTCAAAATCAACTTAGATTAAAACAAACCAAAAAGAAAAAAAAATAATTAAGTCTGAATGAACCTAATTACATCTAATTGAACCGGATAAAACTAAAATGAAACTAATTAAATCAATTAAACAAAAATCATATTTAATTGAACCAAAAGACCTAAATACACCTAATTGAATCGGGTTACATCTAATAAACCATATTAAACCAAATTGAAACTAATTAAACCTAATTAATCTAAATGAATCAATCATTAATAAATTAGAACCTAATCTATTAAATTAGATAAACTAATTCTAAATTGCAATTAGGAGAAGAAAAATACCTTAAACCCGGCTTTAATCAAGAAACAAGGGGAGATAACCCTTGTGCTTCAAGCCCAAAATCGAATCGAACCTGACTAGATCTCCCGGCTCAAGGAAGGATTAATGTGTTAAACTTTTAGAATTGGAGAATATTTGATTTTAGAGGGAAGAAGTTAGCCAAAACCTTGATGGGACCATCCTTTCTCCCAAATTCTCAATTTTTTTCTCCTCCCCTTTTGGAAGAGAGGAAGGGCTATACTTATAGCCTCGGGACTTGAGACAATTCTTTCTTATTTCTGATGTGGGACTAAAAAACTAGAGAGAATTATCCAAAAAGGCTTGCTTTTGGACAAAGGGGTTTGGGCGCCATGTGGCACTCCTTGGTTGCTCGGAATGGAATCTGATACCGAACTTTAAAGTCAACTTCTGGGGGTCATATCTTTCAAACCGTTAGTCAGAATTTGACGTGTAATATGTCGTTAGAAAGCTCAGTCTGAGCACTATCCAATGATATGAGATACGATTGTGGTCTCGACCAAAAACCTTTACGAAAATATGCATAAAGTAGGGACCCAGATCAGATAATGAAAGAGAGAATCGGGCGTCGATTCGCATAGTTCTCACATCAAAGTGTAATGTCCAACTAGAGGGGATAAACGATAATAATCCATAACATCAAATTCTAATTTTTGAAAATATTTTCTTCTGAAATTTTATAAGGGGAAAATGGTCATTTTCTACTTTAAGCTTAAAAATTCTCCTAATCTAAAATGTCTAACATGTAATTCTTCATATTGTCATCATTGCCGGGAGGTGATAAAATTCAGTGTATCCATTTATGTGTGTATCTTTAGCGTATCTTAGCGTATCTCCGATTCGATACGATACCCTCCAATACGTATCTTAATTTTGGTCGACCGATAAGGCGGCCAATACGGATACTTTTATCCTTACCGGTACCACCTCAGCCACACCGTATCTCATCATGCATCTTTATACAATTCATATTATAATCGTAAATGACAAATGTAACATATCATCATCGCATTTGAGCACTTGCAATTAAACATATAATCCTAAGCATGTGAGCAATTTAATAAAAATAAACATTCTAAAAATAAACACAGTCCATCTCACCTGATTTACGATCGGGTGTGTTAGGGTTCAAGTACGGCCACCGATCGATCAAATCAATTCCTGCTTTGGGGCACATGCATGTCATTGTCCTAGACACAAGAGAATCGTACATCAGTATGCATCGGAAATATCGGGAGGGACCTACACAAGTCACCCCCAAAGGGTTCAGACACTGTTCCTAAGTGACCGTATTGTCATTGGAAACACCCACCAGAAATAGGGCATTTCCATCGAAAATATTAGTCCTATTTCTGGTCGAGGTGACTGAGACCATGTACGGCTCACATGTCCACCAGAAATATGCCACCAAAAATAGACCCAATGGATCCGGTGGGCTGTTTCCGGTGGTGATTCAGGGCAGTCCACCCATTTTGGGGTTTTTTGGCTTGGGCCCAATTGCTGGGATTTGTTCAATAGAGTTTGTATGAGATGTTCCTAGCATCATTCTAAGCCAAGAAAATTCCAATTCCACTAAGCCATTTATAAGAAAAGTCGATCGAACAATCGAAACCCTAGTTGGCCTTTTGGCAATACATGTTGCTGGAGCTCACCAGGCTTGGTCCAAGCTCGACAACAACACTGAGCAAGTAGAACATGCTTTCTATGACCTTAATATGGTTTGTACACCAAGATTCCATCCATACCTAGCTTCGTCTAGGTCGAAATGAAGAGAGAATGGTATGGGAGGTTGTACTTACCTTCGGCAATAATGCCGGCAACAAGGTGGTAGCCGGCACCAAGGTAAGCCTCCAACCTTCTCCTTCTTCCTCTTCTTCCTTCCTCTCCTCTTTCTCTCCTCTCCTATGTTGAGCATAAGGGAAATGAGGAATCCTTTCCTCATTTCCCAACTTATAACTTAAGTGGACCTTAGGGTCTGTTTAGGTTGGACCCCTTTTGGACCAATCGGGTTAAAATAAATTTTGGGCCACAAGGACCCAACCATTTAGGTCTATAAAGTGCTCACGTCATGAGGAAGGTGTGGAGCATGATTTGGGATCATCCAAAACCATTTATGATGTGAGAGGTGGGAACCACGGGCATTGGAACCCCGACAGTAGCCTGTCAACCCACCAGAAATAGGCGCCACATCCAGGCCCAGGCTACTTCCAATGGCTTGTTTCTGGTGGTCAAGACAGCTTGCTGTCCCAAGGCTGGTCTCGTACAGGTGGTTGCCCTGGAACATGCTCAAGGCTATTTGGTAATTTCGATGCGTGTCAGAATTCAAGTGTGGGGAGTCGGATCACTTACCGCCTGGGATCGGAAGGTATGAATCCCCTCCAGTTATATAGGCATGCAATGAACAATCATGTGGGGTCTTCTCTACCCCTTCAGCAATGCATAGCCATGAGCCAAAATCCGATCGTACTTCCCATCTCTGATCCAAGGCCTATCACAACAGTTCAAATTAGAGCGGATTAGGGCATTGGTGTAACATTCCCCCCAGACTCAATTCACTGCATGATAACAAAGAAAATACTGGATCGGCAAGATTTAAACAAATATAGATAAATATTTTCCAATAACATCAATAACAACCATCACTCTATGGAAGTACGAATTTTAAAAAATTGCAACCCCAAACTGATGTGATCTAGGGACCAAAACTCTAAATTGGGTTCTATGGGCTGAAAATGACCGAAGGGTTATAGCATTTTTGTCAGATCTGACAGGTTCTAGATTGTTTGAAAGAATGTTGTCTGCAATCTGGGAGTAGATTTCTTCCTTTTAAGGAAAATGAACTAATAGCCGCCTTTGCCACGGTCGCCTTCCACACCGATCATGAACTTGCTCTAGAATGAAAGTGTCAATAGACTTTCATTACCTCATGCTGTTGTAGATGGGCTTTGGGATTGGCATGGGGGCCTTATGCTAGTTCTGGCGAAACTCAATTATAATGAAGGAATTGAAAAACTGCAATTAAACTCAATATTCAAGGTGGTACATAGTAAATTAAAGGAGAAGGGACACATAGGGTAATAGGATTTATTGATTGGGGATAGACTTGAAGGGGTTTTGATATTAGGGACAAAGGAGAATAAAAGAATATAGGAGGGGCACAAATGGAACTCAATTAATAAAATAAAGGATAAAAAGAATAAAACGAGGAAAGTACTTAAAAGAGGGTAACTTAACTGTCTACACTTTCTTTTTTTTGATGAATAAATAGTTCTTTACTAGGAGGAGAAGAATATACAGGGTGGAAAAAGGGGGGGAGGAGAAGTCTAAGCCAACAAGGAAAGGCAAGCCCCAAGGGGGAACAACAAAAACAAAGAGCAAAAATATAAAAGCTCAAAAGAGACAAAAGGGGCTAAGGAGGTGAGGGAGAGAAACATGATGGATTAGGTCAACCTGCAGGTTCTAAGAGGAGATGTTGTGGGAATTTTTTGGGGATATGGGAATGGCTAGGAGAGCGGGCTAAGGAGGCTCTAAACTTTGGAGGTAACATCAAAGTAGATAGCTTTCCAAATCTTGTCCGGAGTCCTAGATTTGGACGACAATCTACGAATGTTACGTTCCATCCAAAGGTGGTTGATGGTAGTACAAAAATCCAGTTTAACTATCGTGTCACAAATGGAAGGGCCAGGGAAAGGCCTATCGATCCAGATACATTCTCTATCGAAGGGAAGGATTGGTCTAGAATTCGGCCAGCATTTTGAGAGCACTAATTTCCAAACCCTGGCAGAGAAGGGGTAGGAGAAGAAGAGATGGGGGATGTCTTCAACCCCCGAGGGACAGACACAACAAGCAGTGTTGGTAGAGATACATCGATGGATAAGGAAGGATTGAGTGGGGAGACAGTTGGTAAGACATCTCTAAAGGGTGAAGCTGTGACAGTGAATGTGACCCTTAAACCAGACTATCTTATGCCAAGGAGCGACTGGGGAAGGTATAGTCTAATGTGTGACCAAGCTGAGGCAGGAGGAGAAGATCCCATTAGAGGAGGGGAGCCAAATGCAGACATCAGCTCTACCTCTATCGCCAGGGGGTGTGGAGGGAGAGAGGCTCAGAGGTTAGCAAGGGGTGGGAGGAGGAGGGGGGAGACCAGCCTGAGGGGGAAAGAATAGAGAAGACCATGGCTGTAGAAGAGAGACCAGAGGAGTAGATAACTCTGGGGGTAAGGTAGTGAGAAAGGATACCTGGAGGGTGCCAGGGATCCTTCCAAAGGGAGGTGGAGAGATCATTGCCAATGGAGTGGGAGATGGCAGAGAGGGCAACTAGTCTGTGCTCAAGGATCTTCCTCCAGATCCAGGAGGCATCCAGAATGGAAGGGGCCATCCAGATGGGGTTGTGTTTTAGAAGACCAGAGTAAATCCAGTCAACCCAGATGCTTTTGTGCTTGGACGCAATTTTCCATATGAGTTTAAGGCCACTAATAGTATTGGCATCCTTAATTCTCCTAATTTCAAGGACACATTCGGATTTGGGATGGTAGACTTTTACAAAAATGAGAGGCCTGAGGAATCTAGAGGAGTCAGAGCCTTTCCAAAGGAAAAAGGAAAGGAGACCTTCAAAAGATTCGATAATCGAGGCCGGAAGGAGTAAGGTGCCAGACCAATAGAGGTACAAAGATTAGAGGACCGATTTAATCAATGTAAGGTGGCTAACGAAAGAGAGGAGTTTGCCTTTCCAGCTTTTCAGCTCTGGATAGGAAAACTCCTCTCTTTTGCTGTCTACACCTTATCAGTTATGAAATCGACAATCCTAGCGAGAGGGACAGGATAGATGGCAGTAAGAGACCAATCACATACTAAGGGTACTTTGGGCATTAGGTTATTATGTTGTATGTGCATCTACTTTTATGCCTTTTAACTTCCCTTGGCTATCTTATGTTAGCATGGAGGGTAGATAAACAATATCCTTTATGAGGCTAAGTGCATCAATATAGGGGGAGAGGGAGAAAGAAATCTATTCTCTCACACAACACATTATCATCATTATAGGTGGAGAGAAATCTACCTCCTACTTTCATCCTCTCTCTTTTTCTTTTGTAGTCTTGCAACCCTTATATTCCAACTTGGTGTTAGAGCCCACGTTTTTGGTTTGGGAGTCATGCTACAAGTTCTCCATAGTTGGTACTAGTATTGATGGATGGCTGTTAGTTACAGTAAAAGAAAATTACCTTGTTAAAGATTCAGATTGTGAATTGGATTTGTGGGTTGTCAACCATACATAACTGTGTGGATGGTTTATTCCTCGACTTGTTACTAATATTTTTTTCCTTTTTTATATAAGGGAAGGCAGAAATTCTGTCCAAAGTCTATCAAATGAAAATAATGGCATAGATGGTTCTAAGATCTAAATGTAAGGATGGATTCAGTTGTTCTTCTCATTTCCTATTTAATTCAACAGAGATTTCCACCATTTTGATCCTATTTGAGTTTTTGTCAGTTACTTATTTGCCATTTATCTTCCTCCCTTTTTGTTAGATGAAAACTACATCATTTTTTCGAACTGATAAAATTCTTTTTGTTTTAGATAGTGAATTGTGGGATTTTGGTGAAGTTGCAAAAATGGGCGTCAGGTAAATGCATCACAGTTCAATCTTTATGGGACTAGAATTGGGCTATATCGGTTTTTTGTATGTTCCTGACATTTTACTCATTGGCATGTAATAAGAAGCTAGTCTTTAAAAGTTTGGACTCACTTCCTAAATATTTTTATTTGCACTCAACTCAACCATATTTATTTGCAGCTAATAAAAAGGAAACATATTAGAAACTTGTTGCCTTACTCTTGGTTATGTGAAAACATGTAGATTTCCTATTTCTTGCATAAGAATATTTGCAGATTTTTCCCATAAAGCACTGAGAGGTTGTTCTTCGCCCAACAAAACGTACATTACAACTTTTGGTGCTGATTTTCCATAAAAATTTGGTTTAATTTTTTATGGAACTTAATGTAAAAAATAGAGCTAGATTGACCACCTGGTTGGCACTTCCATACTGCTCGATGATTTTTCTAGGGTTTAGAAAGGGGTTTACTAGAGCTTATGAGGCAATCTCTGAAAATCTCTCTGATAAGCCCAAACCTTCTATTGAACAGCCATGAAATCCGAGCTTCGTAACAAGTTGGGGGGGGGATGATATCATTACTCTATCTCTATGGATTTAGGGTGATGACTGAATGATGATAGTCCATTCTCTCACAATAGTACCCTCCTCCATGCTCTTTGACTGTATCATCCGCCATTTTGACCTTGATTGGATCACTCAACTAGATAGTTAGAAAACCTATCAAGACCTCTTTGCAGATTCCGTGCCTGGGTTCTTCGATTGCTTTTGTGACTGCTGATTTATTTTCATCTTTGAACCACATTGGTTTTCCTTAAAAATTGGATTTCCATTCTTTTTTTGTTATTCTGATTTATCAATATTTAATCTATATTAGACTTAGTAGAATTTATCTCATTTTTCATTTTTATTGCAAGTGGCCGGTAAATTACTCTTTAATTTTTTTTTTTTACTTGCAGTCTTCTAAGAAAACTTAATATAAGTTTTTCATTTACTAGAGAAAGGTAGTTCTAGCCTTTCTTTTTTCTTTTTTTAAAGTTACTCACCCGGTGAAGAAAATAAGGAGGATATTTGAGAAATTTCTATTTTAATTTATTTCTTGAGCCTATCATTTTTTATTTTGGATGCAGCTTTCATGGTTCCATTATGATTATTACATGCTTCCTATTCCCATGAAACTGATTTCCCATATTTATTCTTTCTCAGGTGACAGAATCTAAAGTTTTAATGCATAATCGTATACCTGTCGGATATGCTTCATGCCCCACAGAAACAGTGAGTATCATTAGACTTCTAGAGTATTGGTTGTGTTTTAGCTGAGTAAAGCTATAACTCCAAGTTAATTCATTAAATGCTTATCCATTTTATTAGGACATTTGATTGTTCACCTAAGTAAACATGTCTGCCTTTGCACGCTTGCATTTCACCTTTGCCCTCAGATTTCATCAGTCTGTTTTCTTATGTCCGTTTCTCATTTGGATATCTTTGTGTTTATTGTTCATTTAAAATACTATGGAAACATGAACTGCCTATAATTCTTCCAATATAAAATAGGTCTCTGATTTTTCCAGGTTAATTGCATGTCAGCTCACGATAATAAAACTTAGTAGTTTAATCAGTCTATTACAAGTAGGACATCAATCTTAGTAAGACTAGAAACAGCGAAACATAATAGACAACTGAATAATTAATCAGCCCTAGCTGAACTAGGACTCTCATAGTTAGATTAGGAAAACACCAAGGGAGGAGCCAGCACAATTCGCAAGACTCCTCCTTCCTTCTCTTCTCACGACAGCCTTCTAACACCTTTAAAAGTATATCTAGCTATACTTATATCTTTGTCTTGTATGAAGTTCTAACCCACCTTATTGATTTATGCAAACGCCAATGAATATTTATGTGGATGATAGTTGCAGGATAAATAATTTGGCAACCAGTATTGTGGCATTTTCACAGGTTCCATTTTCCATGCATTAAGAAGTGGAGTCTTACATTTATTATATAATATCATTATACTTTAACTTGACAATTTCACTCTTTTTTTTCTTTTTTGGTGAATCATTTGTTGAGCTGTCCTAGGTACAAGTTTCTAAATCTCAGATCAGTCTCGAGATCGATCAACGTTGATACCAATCAGGCTAGGATCGGAGTATTAGATAGATTTACCCATGATTTTAAATATATTTTATTACATTTTACTGTGGGGTAGTACCTGTGTATCAAGATCCAATTGGTCAGGACTCAGGATCAGGGATCGGTCAAGGCCAAAACCGATCCGATCCAGCCAATATTGACCTATCCAATCTGAGTTTTAGAACCATACATGGGAGCAGCTTTAAGGTTTTGTTAACCTCACTGAAACGACCTTGCAGGTCACTAACTGTCCTGTCTGAATACATTACATGGAATTGTGGCCGTCGGGAAACTCATAAAATAGGGGGAATTAAAAGGGTTTAAACTATTTTTTTAGATGTGATTTGACTGAGACTCAGAATCTGTGAGGTTATCATATTCGTGTAGTTAAATGTTATTGTTTTGTTTTGCTTGACATATAAGTTGATGTGACATGTGGGTTATAAAACAAATTTTGGTTGAATTCACAAAAGGTTGATTAAATTGAAAACATTTTTAATATTGAAAAGTGGTTACCCATTTTATGTTCTTGTGCTGATGAATTAGTTATAATCCTTGGGTTATGGTCATCCATCCTTGCCTTATGTGGTGAATCCTGAGATTTCGAAGAAAGCTGATAGATCTTATTAGTGGGTGGGACATATGCTACATTCAGCTCTTGTGGATGACCTTTTAAGTTTATTACTCTTGGCTATCTATGGTAGAATTTAGAGAGAGAAGAGGGCACCCGTCTTCAAGAATGAGTTGTTAAGTATGAATTATGGTTCTTTAAATTGTTCTTGCTTTATTAAATTTTGACTGCTTTCATGGGGTTTTAAGGGGGTGGGGCATTTCTTTTTTCTGTTTCAATTGGAATTTCATGTAGTGGAAGCCGCTACCTATTTGTTTAGGCTGTGGGTGCTTTTGTAGTAGCCTCCAATTTTGGTGGTTGTAATTGCTAATTGTTGCTGGTCTTTGTTTTATTTTGTTCCCTTAAAATGTTACAAATTCGTTATGTTGGGCTTCAAGCTTTTGGATTTCTACCATTAACCTTATATGTTGGTTCTTTGTTGATTGTGTTGGACTAGGAATCAGAGTTTTGTAATGTGGTTTAATTATTGAGGGAGGGGAGTGGAAAAGCCTGTGTAGTGTAATTCTTTTGTATTTGTGCAAGTGTATACAAAATTTTTTTTTTTTCTTTTGTTCCTTGCTGGTAGGTATAAAAGCTGATATGGTATCATCTAATGGGATACTTAGATAGCAACGAGTTATTGGTTCTATTTGCAGAGGAACTGATGTGCTTTGACTTGATATGTTTCAGTACGAAATAATGCCCATCAATACCGCTTTTGTCCTATTTGTGTCAAGGTCCTTTAAGTGATCCTTTCAACCATGGCTGAAGTAGATGCGAAGGAATACACAAACATATGATAGTATCTTTATATATTTCATTGCTAATCCTTCGCACATATGATAGTAACTTTATTTTTTTTTCTAACATCGGTTATCAAGGCCAAACTGACCCTCCAACTATATGGACCAGGTCATACCGGGGTTGATTGAGAACAATTCAACTTTTACTGAAAGCAGTGAAGAGTACTAAACACCCCCATGTGAATGGCAAGGAGGTAAGAAGGGTCGAATCTCAGAACCACACGCTTCCTAAGGCGAAGGTCCCTTGCCAACTCGGCTACCCCCTTGGGGTTGAGAACATATGGTACTATGGTAGTAGCAACTATGACAGTGGAAATGTTCGAATGGTTAGAAGAACATTGGGAGATGCACAAATAATTTGAGACATTAATATATCGCGTGCAATTCACATTGTGAATATTCTATGGTAGCATTGGGTTTTAGAGCACTGTGTACTTGGTCCCAATCCCAATTGAGGATTATCTAACTTAGCGGCTGATAAAGGTTTATACCGTCTTGTTATATTATCTGTTTATTGAATCATTTTCTAATCTTGTAAATATCCTAATCAAAAACTTGAGTAATGGGGTGGAGGGACTCATAGGTATATGAGTGGACAAAAGGCCTCCAGTGTAACCGATATGGGACCATTCTCCCAAAAGTAGAGGAGAGGAAAGAAATCAACATAATCAATCTGGTGATATAAGTAAACATCTTGCATGGAAACATAGGTAATTTTTTCTCCTCCTTGCTTATATAGTATTTTTCTTTCCTCTGTTAGATCTTCATATCTGCTTTACTGATATTAAGATTCTGTTTCATATTTAGTATTATTCATCCCTATATTTCTTGACCTGTTTGCCTATTCTTTATGATAGCTTGAACCACTAGAACAGTAGAAAATATCCTAGACCTATTCCTAATATATTTTCAAATAACTATCCCATTTACTCCGTGACTTTTCCCATGTCTAGGCATATTGCCTCTTCTAAAAATTTCATGAACATTTCTTGTGCTAGTGTCTCCAATCGAACCACATTCTTTCATCAAGAATTCATTCCTCTTCAGTCCTATCACAGATCTAAAAGTTGATCTTAATACTTAATAGTAATGGACTTGACCTATTGCTATTTTCAGATTTCATCATGAATCTGAATTCTGTTTGAAACCAGAATGAACAGATGCAATTCCTTTGGTTTCATACAAAAATTTCTGTCCTTATTCCCACATTAATATCTTTTCCTTAAGCTAAAATCTGAAATCTAATTTGCCGTAGTTATAAGCTACCATGGTTCTACTGCTTCAGTTGGTCATATTGGATTGTGCATGGTTTAGTATAAATGCAAAATCTTTCCATCCAGATCTTAAAATTTTTTGCATAATGTGGTCTCGAATGTGGGTCATTCTTGATTTAGTTTTTGCAATATTCTCTTTGCGGGTATGATAGTCTTTTCGTTTTCTGGTATGAGTTCTTGTGCTAGTTTCCTGAACCTGTTAGGTACATAATATCTATCTACTTGTTTTGCAGTTTGTATCTGTAGCTCTTCTATTAAATATTCTTTAACTGCCTATTGATTATAAATGTTGCCATTAACTCTAGTTACTACTGCATGATCTGGCCTTATTTTTTGCGTAAAAAAGCTCTCACCTTGGTCTCCTAGGTGGAACCTAGGATTTTTCCCCCTGCTTTTGTTGTTATTCCATCTCTTAGTGTTTAAGACAATAAGATACTAAAACCTATGTGGTATGCACTATGCACATCTAGGTGACCAAGGTGACGCCTAGGTGCGTGGCCAACACCTTGTGTATCAGAGATGACAATGGTATTTTGCTGATACTTACGTAGCTGGATGTCAAATGAAGAAATATTAGTTATTTACTGACATTTCTTAGTTGATTATTTCACTTTTTTAATTAATTTTGTTAATGACCATGGGAGAAGTGAAAATTGTTAAAACCTAGTTTAGCAAATTTTTTGTCTTAATTTCTTATATCGAAATAGTCTTAGAAGAGGATCACTGGACTAGATAGTTGCATATTCCCTACAAGTTTTTTTTTCTTTTAATGCCTTTTTTAGATGCTCGTAATTCCACCCCTTTTTGTACTCATAATGTGACATCTGTTCTAGAGTTTGTTTGATGAATGCTATCTTAACAGGATGATGGATTCCGGTTTGACCTCATGGGTCATATAATGAAAAGTACCATGGTATTTAGTTCTCTTTGGCTTATCTATTTAGGCCTAAGAAGGTTTGCCTCCAAAGTTACAGTTTGGAAAATGCACTTTGCTTCTACCATTTTATCCCTTGCAGTTCCGTAAGAACCCACAAATTCACTTAGTGGTTCTAGCCGCTAGAATTTATAGTTTTGATACTTTTCTTGTTCGCACTGATAATCCTTTCTTATGCTTAGATGTTGTCTTGAAAATTTTGAGGTGTCTCTTTCATGTTTAATTCATATAGGATGGATAAATTATCATATTAGTCCTCACTCTTTCATTTCAGAATGTTATTGAAGCAAATCAGGATCTGAAACCAGTACCTGCAAATATAAGAGAGAAGAGAGGAAGAGAGACAAAGGGAGCAATTTCTGAGCCACGATAGATTGACCTTGTGTTCTATCATTGGCTACCATCTTTATTAATAATATTTAGTTAGCAGGTAATGTACTATTAAGTAGGAATACTTCTAAGAGTAGATGTCTTTACAATGAAGGTACTAAAAGTAGTACAATGAAGGGGATAAAATAAAAAGACTACTCTAAGAGACTCAATTCACTGCATGATAACAAAGAAAATACTGGATCGGCCAGATTTAAACAAATCTAGGTAAATATTCTCCAATAACATCAATAACGACCATCACTCTATTCAAGTACCTTTTTTACAAAATTGCAACCCCAAACTGATGTGATCTAGGGTCCAAAACTCTAAATTGGGTTCTATCGGCCGAAAACTAACCGAAGGGTTGTGGCATTTGTGTTAGTGCCGGCAGGTTCCAGATCATTTGAAAGAATGTTGTCTACAATCTAGGAGTAGATTTCTTCGATTTCAGGAAAATGAACGAATAGCCGCCTTTGCTGCAGTCGCCTTCCACACCGATCACGAACTTGCTCTTGAATGATAGTGTGAATAGACTTTCATTACCTCATGCTGTTGTAGATGGGCTTCGGGATTGGTGTGGGGGCCTTGTGTCGGTTCTGGTGAAACTCAATTATAATGAAGGAATTGAAAAACTGCAATTAAACTCCATATTCAAGGTGGAACATGGTAAATCAAAGGTGAAAGGACACATAGGGTATTGGGATTTATTGATTGGGATAGACTTGAAGGGGTTTTGATATTAAGGACAAAGGAGAATAAAAGAATATAGGAGGGGGCACAAATGGAACTCAATTAATAAAATAAAGGATAAAAAGAATAAAACGAGGAAAGAAGTACTTAAAAGGGGGTAACTTGATTGTCTACACCTTTTTTTTTTTTGGATGAATAAATAATTCATTACCAGGAGGAGAAGAATATACAAGGGGGGAGAAGCCTGAGCCAACGGGGAAAGGCAAGCCCTAAGGGGGAACAACAAAAACAAAGGAACAACAAAAACAAAGAGTAAAAACACAAAAGCTCAAAAGAGATAAAAGGGGCTAGGGGGGCAGAGAGTCAAACATGTTGGATTAGGTCCACCTGCAGGTTCCAGGAGGAGATGATTTGGGAATTTTTTTGGCGATATGGGAATAGGCCGGGAGAGGGGGCTAAGGAGGCTCTAGACTTTGGAGGTAACATCAAAGTAGATAGCTTTCCAAATCTTGTCCATAGTCTTAGATTTTGGGGACCATCTACGAATGTTAAGCTCCATCCAAAGGTGGTTAATGGTAGCACAAAATGCCAGTTTAACTATCATGTCACAAATGGAAGGGCCAAGGAAAGTGATGTCGATCCGGATACATTCTCTATCGGAGGGAAGGATAGGTCTAGAATTCAGCCATCATTTTGAAATCATTAATTTCCAAACCCTGGCAAAGAAGGGGCAAGAGAAGAAGAGATGGGGATGTCTTCAACCCCCGAGGAAGCAGGGTTGGCTGAGATACATCGATGGATAAGGAAGGATTGAGTGGAGAGACAGTTGGTAAGACATCTCCAAAGGGTGAAGCTGTGATGGATAATGTGACCCTTAAACCAGACTATCTTGTGCTAAGGAGCGACTAGGGAAGGGTATCTAATGTGCAACCAAGCTGAGGCAGAGGAGAAGATCCCATTAGAGGAGGGGAGCCAAATACAAACATCATCTCTACCTCTATGGCCAAGGGGAGAGGAGGGAGAGAGAATCGATCCTGATCCTAGTCACGCCCATCACCTCTCGTTTCCCCTACACGAAATTGGGGTAGACCCCACAATGCACCCCTGACTCCGTCGGTACTTACTGCACATGATGTGGCCTCCATCATGAATAACATGAGGGGGGAGTTGAGGAAAGACAAAATCAGTTTATGGCCGAGATCGATAATTGGATCCAAGCGACAATGGGAGCCCGTAGTGCACCGCCCTCACCTCCTACTCCATCGGCACCCGTTCTAGTACCCACTGGATTGGCTACCCTTCAAACATCAAAGGGGCACAAGTGCATGGGCAAGGGCAGCAAAATGTGCATGGGCATGTGCAAGACCCAATGTCGGAATAAGCCCAGGCCCATGTAGAGGGCTAGATAGACTTGACAAAAATGAAGGAGAAGTTTCAATGGCTTAGGCCCCCATGCTTCTCAAAGGTGGGCCAAGACCTTGTATCCATCAAGATGGATTGGCGGTATGGCAAAGGTGTTCAGGCCAATGGGTTGCACCGAAGAGCAAAAAATTTTGTGTGCGGGCTATCAGCTACAAAATGAGGCTGATGATTGGTGGAGTGCCACTGAGCCTATTTTGAGGGCTAACAACCCGAACCCCACTTGGGCAGACTTCAAGGAAGCATTTTTTGAGAACTACTTTCCAAAAAGCTTCCGGGATAGGAGAGAGTGAGTTCTCTTAATTGGTGCAAGGTTCCCAGTCTGTGTTGGAATACCACCAACGATTTGAGGAGTTGTTTCACTTTGCTCCTGAGCATCTCTGAGGGGATAGGGCTAAGGCCAAAAATTTTGAGAAAGGGTTTAGGTCAGATATTGGATCAACCATAGTTGGGTTGAAACTGCAGACTTATACTGAGGTGGTCCCAAGTGGCTAAGTTTATTGAAGACCGGCATAGAGATAATTTCTCAGCCCAGCAGGGAACAGGAAAGAGGCCAATGGGGTCTATTGATTCTGGATAATTTCACTTTCCTCCTGGATACATTGATGATGATGATGAGTCAGAATACTATTCGCCAGAACATCCGACATGTTTCCCAGTTTATGCTATTAGTGGTGATGATTTGATAGCTGATCCAATAGGTGGCATTTACCCTTCCCTTTGCATGGAAGGAGATGATTCCACTTCAAACTCAGATAGTGATGAAGGATCTAGAGAGTCGTTACAAGTTTATTTCAATGAACCAGATTCCCTAGTCGAGTCGGAACAAAAGTTGTGTGAAGTATACTCCACTGCATTAAAGATGCAGGAAAGGATAGAAGAAATTGTCAATATGTTGGGGGAAGTAACCATCAGTGATCTTTACTACTAGGAGCAATTGGATGATCTGGAGGAAATAGGACCAGATGTCACAATCGCAAAGGCAGTAGACGCTACATTCCAATAGCTTTCTAATGCAGTCAAAAAACTGAGCCCAGGCTATGGATATTTGTGGAAGGCCTCGACTTCCCACCCCAAGCAGGGAGGGGCAATCAGAAGAAGAGGATGACAATAGTGATGATGAAGATAGTTATCCCATGGAGATTATTATGAAGAAACCAATCAACATAATAGAAACTAGAAGTGGGAAAGACTACAAGGGCAAGGCTCTAGCAGTAGAACAGCCAAGGGCTAATAAGGCCAGAAGTAGTAGCATGAAGAAAGAGCCAGAGAACCCAGTCTTGGCTCAACTCAAGAAGTCCCAGGCAAATATCTCCATTTGGGGATTGTTGATGGCGTCCCCTTTGCACCGTGAAGCAGTCTTGAAGTCTCTCGCTAATATGCAAGTGCCAATCGAGATAAATCTGACACACTTCACACATATAGTAGGAGCAACATAGGCAGTGCAGTCCCTGATGTTCTCGGATTCCAAGTTTCCTATGGAAACCCAACACAATCGGGCTCCACATTACAGTTGAATGCCTTGACAAAGTGGTTCCCCAGGTTCTTGTTGACAACGAGTCTGCTTTGAATGTGCTACCATTAAGATCAACAAAGAGTATTGGCATCAACTTGGAGGAAATGAGGCTGACCACCCAAACCATAAGGGCATATGACAATACTAAGAGAAATATTCTTGGCATCTTCACCCTTGCTGTAAAGATTGTCCTGGTGAAGTTTGATGTTGATTTCCAAGTCATTGATATACTGATAAATTTTAACATGCTCTTAGGGAGGCCTTGGCTGCATCCTGCGAAGGTAGTATCCTCTAGTCTTCACCAAAAACTGAAGTTCATTCATGAGGAAAAGGTGGTTATAGTGGCCGGAGATCCTGAAGTGGTTAACATTTTGGCCAACATTAAAATGGGGAAGAACAAGACTAGGAGGTGCAACTGAGTGGTTTTGAATTAGACAGCATATGTGCAGCCATTGTCAAAGAGGCTCTAAAAGAAGAAATCCTAGCTAACTTTGAAACTATCTGGAGTCCAACGGTAAATCAGATGATGAAGAATATACAATATTTCCCCAACATGGGACTGGGGAAATATCATCAAGGAGTTCTAAAGCAGTCTAGTTTGGTGGTAAACAAAGGAAAAGAATGGTCTCGGGTACACTCCCCCATATGTCAAAGGGCAGAAAGTGTTGAGGATGACTAGGAAGATCTCTATCACTTACTACCCTACTCTCAATGGGTACTTTGTGAAAGAAGGAGAGAACTTCCCCTTTTGCGGAAATATGGAGCCGTGGTTTGATGAAGCTTTCGCCAAAATGTAACCAGGACTTGAAGTGTTCTTCCAAGACGAGTTCGATTGGGTGACTCATGAAGTGGAACAACAGCCAATGCTAGTTAAGGAAAGTGATCAAGATAGCGGAAGTTATAATGATTGAAGATGGGTTCACCTCTGGTAACCCCACAACACTAATCCAGTCTAAAGAATTGCCAAGTCCTTGAGTCCTCCTAAAAAGGGAGTGGGAAAAGAAGATATGACTCACATGGAGTCTACCACTTTCCCTTGATGTGAAAGGCTTCATTTGCTCCCTCCTACAAGAACCAAGAGCTCGAGAGTTGCATGAGCTCAAGCCCCATCCTTTTGGAGGAAGAAGCACATATGCAAAACAGAGGAGAGCACAGAGGATGATGGTTTGTATGTATTGTGCCTGAACCAATTGCAATGGGAAGGCTCATGAAGGTGGTCAAAGATGTGACTGAAGCAATGGGATGGCTTCCCTCAATAGGTTAAAAAAGATAGACTTCATAGAGAGAGGATTGGGCAGTCTCCACTAATCTTCACCCCTTAGAAAATTCGGCTTCTAAGACCACAAGATTGACCAATTGGTATTCGTGAAGAAGTGGGCACCCATCTAGGAGAACTATTGTCCCACTAAAGAAGTAGTAACAACTTTCTTAGAAGGAGAAGAAGGCCCTTTGCCACACCTCCTCATCAATCAAGCAACTGAACCACTCCTGAACTGGACAAGCACTGGAGAAAACTTCAAGTTTGCTTATGCTTTTGAGTCAACCAGCCTTAATACCACTGGCAAAAGCATCAAGCCATTTATCAAGTCTATAGTCAAATCTGTTGTTTATGATTTTGTGTCAGTCTCCCCTCTTGAGGAGAGTCTAGAGTCCTTGTATGTCGAGTCTATTACTCTTTCTTTCATGAATGAAATTTTTGATTCCGAGTATGACTTGCCTCCTTTTTTCCGATGATGATCTTAATAAATATCAAGAATTAATAAAACAATGCAAACTAAAGAAAGCCCAATCCATCCACTAAGATACTCAAGTTATTAATATATGAACCGACTAATGCCTTCAAGAGGTAAAAATTGGTACTACCCTTGATGACGAAGAAGAAAAATGGATGGTTAATCTTTTGAAGGAATTCACCGCGATCTTTGCTTGGTCTTATGAGGATATGCCTGGTATCGACCCCAACATCATGTAGCATCAATTACCGACTTACCCTAGGGCAAAGCCAGCAAAACAAAAGCTCCGAAGAATGCGGCCAGAATGGAGTGAGAAGATCAGAGAAGTAGTTTTGAAGCAATGGAATGCGGGGTTCCTACAGGTGGTGAAGTACCCCAATAGTTGGCCAATATTATACCAGTACCGAAGAAAGATGGAAAGGTATGAATGTGCATAGACTTTCGAGATCTTAACAAAGTAAGCCCTAAAGATGACTTTGCATTACTTCACATTGATATATTGGCGGATAATATGGCGGGGCATGCTTTGTTATCATTCATGGATGGATTCTCAGGATACAACCAAATAAGCATGCACTCAGAGGATCGTGAGAAAACAGCCTTCACCACTCTGTGGGAAACCTATTGTTACAAGGTGATGCCTTTTGGACTGAAGAATTCCTGGGCAACTTATTAAAGAGTAGCCACGGACATATTGCATGACATGATGATCAAAGATTTGGAAGTCTATGTGGATGACATGATAGTAAAGTCAAAAGATCGACAGGAGCATATTCCTGTACTAAGGTGATTCTTTGAAAGAATCAAGAAGTATCAACTGAAGTTGAACCCTCAGAAGTGTTTACTCAGGGCAACGGCGCTAAAGTTGTTAATCTTAATGGTGAGTGAAAGAGGCATTGAAGTCGACCCTATCAAGATCAAGGCAATTCAGGAAATGCCCACGCCTCGGACTGAGAAGCAAATACGATGATTTCTAGGTCACATCCAATATATTAGCAGATTCATAGCTCAGTTGACTACAATCTGTGAACCAATTTTCAAGCTGTTGAAGAAGGATCAACCAACGGAATGGAATGACCAATGCCAACAAGCTTTTGATAAGATTGATGGATACCCCATGGACCCACTAGTATTGATACCACCAGTGGAAGGAGAACCACTTCTGTTGTATCTGTCCTTGGAAGAATACTCTATGGGCTCTTTGTTAGCATAGAAGGAGACAAAAAAGGGGGTAGGCATGCCATATATTACCTCAGCAAGAAATTTCTAAAATATGAGACCTGGTATACATCTTTGGAAAGAATTTGTGCTGCTTTGATTTGGGCAACTAAAAGGTTGCGACACTATATGGTTTCCTATCCGGTGCACTTGATCTCAAAAATGGATCCATCAAATATCTCTTCGAGAAACTGGCCTTAACAGGAAAGATGGCCCGTTGGTTACTTTTACTATCAGAGTTTGACATCACCTATGTTACTCAAAAATATATCAAGGGGTAGGCCATAGCTGATCATTTGGCAGCCCATCCCACAGAAGATGGAAGATCCTTGGATGATGCCTTTCCTGATGAAGGAATATCAGTGATAGAGGGAGAAGATACAGTTAATGAATGGCAGTTATTCTTTAATGGAGCGGCCAATCAGAAGGGATGTGGCACGGGAATATTGCTTGTCACTCTTGATGACCTTTATTTGCCTTTATCATTTCACCTCGACTTCCCTTTTACCAACAATATTTCCGAATATGAAGCTTGTGCTTTGGGGCTCAAAACTACTTTAACCATTGGGGTGAAAAGAATCAAGGTTTACGGTGATTCATCTGTTGTCATCTATTAGACACAGGGAAGGTGGAAAACTAGAGATGAGAAGTTAAAGCCATATCAAGAACATCTGGAAGAGGTGATTGAACACTTTGAAAAGATTTCATTTGAATACTTCCAGAGGGATAACAATAGGTTTGTTGATGCCCTTGCAAGCTTGGCTTCTATAGTAGAGTGCAACCCTATGGCTAGAGTCTGACCATTCTTGGTAGAACAAAGAAGTAGGCCCATTTATCAAAATTCTGTAAACTCTCTCACATAATGGATTTCATCAGGGAAAGGAAGTACCTAGTTGAAGCAACTGATGGAGAGAAGAAGTTTCTGAGAAGATATCCCACCTAGTTTATTCTCCAAGAGGATTTGTTATACAAGAGATCCTATGACGGAATACAATTGTTGTGTGTAGAAGAGGAACAAGCTACAACTATCATGGAAGAAATTCATCAAGGTCTCTGTGGACCCCACATGAATGCCAAGATGTTATCTAAGAAGATCATAAGGCTAAGATATTACTGAAACACAATGGAAGCAGATTACATGGACTTTGTCAAGAAATGCCACAAGTGTCAGATATTTGTTAACATTATACATATCTCACCAACAAAGTTGCATTCGCTCAGTTCACCTTGGCCATTCTCTACTTGGGGCATCGACATTATTAGGAAAGTCAATCCTAAAGCATCCAATGGCCACGAGTTCATCATGGTAGCCATTGATTATTTTGCCAAGTGGGTAGAAACTTAGTCCTATGTAGTCCTCACATCTGCTAAGGTCACCAAGTTCATCCAAGAAAATATCATTTCCCGATATGGAGTACCTCAAGAATTGTTATCAGATCAGGGATCCCATTTCAGGGGCAAGACTGACAAAATCTGCACAAAGTTCGGTATCAGAAGGCATCGTTCTACCACTTACAGGCCATAGACCAATGGGGCAGTGGAAATAGCCAACAAGAGCATCAAAGTCATCCTGCAGAAAATGGCGGAAACACACAAGGATTGGGCTGATAAGTTACCCCTTGCCTTATGGGCATACCAGACTTCTATACAATCCACAATAGGGGCAACACCTTTCTCTTTGGTACATGGAGTTGAGATGGGTCTACCCGTGGAAATCCTGGTACCGTCGGGTACTCCTTGATAGTCAGCTACCTAAAGGAGAATGGGTGAAGTCCAGACATGATGAGCTCAATTTTCTCAATGAAAGGCGCATAAAAGCTATGGATAATCTGAAGAAATATCAACTGAGAATGGCCAGGGGCTTTAATAAGAATGTGAAGCCCCATCACATAGAGGTGGGCGAACTTGTTCTTTGAGAACAAAGAGCCGCAATTCATGATCCTAGGGAAAAGTTCAGGCCCAACTGAAGAGGCCCTTTCACTGTCAAAGGAATTCTACTAAGCAAAGCTATGAAACTCGTAGACCACAATGGCAAAGAAATACCCAAACTAGTCAACATGGATTAACTCAAGAAATATTATGTCTGAAAGGGTGAATAACCTGAACTATGTCAGACCTGATACCTTTCAAGGGATACGTAGGTGACTTGACATGTGCAAGTGCGGTCTCAACCATCTAAAGGTAATAAATAGGTTCCTTGATTAATAATCAAAGTATCTTAAAAGATCATCATAGTCTGTGTCCCCTAAGAATCGCCATTTGGCATGAAAGGCTATTAGGTATTTGTCATCCATCCATTGGTCTGTCACTTCTTATCTAAGATTCTATCCCCCAAGAATCACCATTTGTCATGCAAGGCCATTAGGTATTTGTTATTCACCTATGGTCCGTCCATTTTTATCCAGGATTCTATCCCCAAAAAGAAAATTGCCACCCGGCACCAGTTTATCCAGGCTAGTTTGTTCTCCACCTTTGATCAATCAAAGTCAAAAAAATAAAAAAAAAAGAGAGTTTGATGCATCAGTGGTAAAGGTTTGTTTGAATCATTAGCTAATGGGTAATGCTTTGATAAAACATGGGCTCATTGGATAAGACGTTGAGGAAATGGACCTTAGACATAAATAAGTGGGCACCAGGATTACTGGAGTCCATGAGTGTGTCATTTCTAGGCTGGATTGGATGTGTAACATCACCAATTACTCTAGCAGTTGCCTCAACACTGGGATGCCAACCTACATGTCTTTCGGTTTGGGTTGATAGAGATTTGCCCAACTCTTGAAGAATTTTGAGTTTGTATGTTATCTCAACCCTAAGTTAGTTTGTTCCAACCCTCTTTGAAGAAATATTGCTTAGAAGAGATTCAGGATTTCTTCCGATAGAAAGAAGAAGAAGTGAAGAATTTTATCAGGTATGGGAAGATTGAAATTCTGAAGGTGACTTAGATCTTTATCCAATATCTACCAATAGGAGGAATCCATTAGTAGAGATCCCAGGATGTTTATTTACTTTTTATGATAGCTCGATATGTTCTCCACACTCCCGGGCGTGGTGCACCATCTATTCTGATTGAGGTAGTAAAACAGTTGAAGAAGGGAGATGACATCATCCCTACGGTTCTTGTAGAAACATTCAAGGGATTTGATGACATGAGCTATGGCCATAGATTCAGAATAGATCATTATCAGGGGAGTCATGCTATTTTTCAGATCTGGCTCCTTGAGAAAATGAAGCTCACCAAGCCATTAAGGGGAATCCCTCTCGGAGTTTTTTGTACCGGGATAAGAGAGAAGTTCCAGAATTCAACCTTATCATCGATTGGGAAAGGTAACGGTAGGAAAGGATTGTGCCTGATATCGCATGGAGGTTCCCAAGGAAGCCACAAGAATATTTTCTGATGAAGACCCCTAGCCACAACTATGTCAGATTGATGGGATTGACTCACACATCCTTTTATTTGCCTATGTACATCAGCTGACAAAACAGGCTCAAGGAGACAGACCCAGAAGAGTTAGTGAACTTTCACCCACCTCAAGAATTGTCTCCCCACCTTGTTATTCACCTATCTCGTCTGTGGTAGGAAAATTGTCCCTCTTTCCATGTGATTCACTTGGTAATGGAATGAAGAAGTATTTAGATTTTCGTGTTATCCCGATTATTCTAATTATGATTTGAGTTATGGAATTGATTGTGCCTAAGCATTGCAAGCAAAAAAAAAATAATAATAAAAGAAGAAAGATTTTCTTTATGCCAAAAGTAAGTTTTCATAAGATGCTGAAATAAAATGATGAACAAACAAAGGAAAAAAAAGAAAGAAAATATCCATATGTTTGTGTTTGCAGGAAATACAGGAACAAATCCCTATGGGTCAGAAGCCATCATCTGAACCGTATGCTAAACCATCCTCATGAAGCACCGGGGAATCCATAGATGCTAGACCAACCTGGTCAGGTCCTGAATCAGTGCACCTAGTCAGGCAATCTCCCGATCCTTGGCAACTATCACCTTGCACAGGCCATAGTGCATCCTCCTAATCTCACATAGACCTCCGAGGACCTGAGAAAGAGCACATCAGCCAAAGGAAGTCAAGAGTTAATTGGAAAATGATCAGATACTCATATAATCATAAGGAATAGGTAGCTCAAGAGAAGCGTCTACATCTGTGTTCGGCTCCAGAAGATGAGGGAGACTCAGGTTGGTTGTGTTGGGATAGGTTCAAGCAGGGAAGCCATGAAAGGGGATGTTAGCAACCCTGAGAGACTCACTAGCACTAGTAGATGGCCCTGCGTTTGAAGGATCGATAGCACTGGCATGTGATCGAACAATAGAAGAATCTAAACGTCTCACTCTCCCCTGAAAGAACATTAGTTAAGACCAAAACAAGAAAGAATCTGCAGGAAATACTCAATAAAGGGCAACACACCATTGGACCATCAGGACTGAGAGGGATGCACACTTTCTCCTCCTCCAAGAAGGCTCCGTAGTCCCTATCCAGATCAAGAAAGGAGTCCTCCTATACTCCATTAGCCAAACGCCTTAGCTCGATGCTAGGATGATCTCTAGACAGTGGATAGTAGATGGAGGAAGATTGGGAGAGGGGCGTGGATCGATGTCCAACCATTGAGATATTACTCTCTCTCCCAAGTATTAGGCATGGCCCCACAAACCCCATAAGAGGACTCAGTTCTCAGATAATTGTTGAGCCAAGGTGGCTCTTTCAGAATCCAAAAAGATGATGTCATGGAATGGGCTCCAAGTAGCTTGTAAAACCAAGGAAAAGTAAAGAACAAGCATAAGGTAAAAGGAGTTTTAGTGTCAGACATGGCATATCTCGGGGAGATCATTCACAAGAGAATGAGCAGTGGTCCCCGGAGGATGGCATCGGGCCTAGACTACTTGATTATCTCCCCACTTTGTGGCCAAGGGGAAGAAGAATGTCTCAGGATCCCTCAGTTTAGGGGCTTTGGTCCCCAGGTGCTCAAAACCCCCGGGTTGTTTCAAGAAATCAAAGTAAGAAAATGCAGACCAAATGACGGAAAGGAAATAGATATGAGAAGGAAGTTACCTAGATAATGTAGCCTGCATCGATGAGGCCCCTATCTCCATAAGACAGCAAATCTAGGGACCGCAGGAGATATGCATAAGTGGCCCCACCCCAGTCCCAAGAATCTACTATGCAAAGATCTTTGAGGAAGTACACCAAGCGGATATCTACTCCCCCTGGAGGTCATTGAAGAGGCATTGACCCACAAAAAATAGCAGGAAGGAACATGCTATCTAAGACATGTTGCCTAGATTCTTCCCCAGGCCGACTTTCTACCATCGGGCACTAATCTCCCCTAGGCAGATACATGTTTGGCCAGCTTTAATGGTAATATCGGTTAGATCTGCAAAATCCCTGGAAGTCAAAAATCCTACAGGTAGGGTCATGCATCTACCCCCAAATGGAATTCCTGTCAAGGCATAAAAGCATAGGGGGGTGATGGTCATCTCACCAATAGGAAGATGGAAAGAATGAGTAATCGGCTACCACCGCTCCATCAGGGCCCCCACTAGTGCCAGATTGAACTTTTGGGTCTCTATAGTAGCTAGCCGACACTGGTGGGATGCATCAATCATCTCCTTCACTCTATGAGGGAGCATCCTATGCCATGACTGAACCATGTTTGGGTGGCCATATGAGGCCAAGGTAGGTGGTTCCTTCCCCTCATACTAATGGAAGTAAAGAATGTAGAAAAAAAAATAAAAAAATACATAAAAAAACAAAAAGTAAAAGCAATAAAAAAGAAAAACAAGACAAAAAAAAATGAACACAATGTAAAGACTTACCCATGAACCCCATATGGAGTTGCAGATGTGATTTCGGCTGTTGTGAAGAGTTTTCCCAGAATACCAGTCGGCCAGGCCCTCATCCCCATGGGAAGGACTGTTGCAACTTTCGAGCTGGACCTCTCCCAGAGTCTTTCTCTTCCTCCTTTCAGTCATATTTTCAGAAACTACAAAAATCCCTCAAAATTTTCCAAAATTGCAAAGAGCCCTAGAAACTTTCCAAAATTACAAGAAACCCCAAAAAATTTCTCAAATTGCATAAAATCTCACAAGAATATCAAATTCTCCAAATAACTCCTCCCTCAAGAACAAGATGAAGATTTTCAAGAACTTCAAGAGCAAGGTGAAAAACTCCAAGAACAAGAAGGAAAACTTCAAGAAAAACTAGAGAGCTCCAGGAACTCAAAACTCACTCAGAAAAATTAGAATGAAGAATGAATAGGGGAGGGGGACCATTTAAAAAAAATGAGATTCCAAATCAAGCATCAGAATTCAAACCAAATTCCAAATCAAGCATCAAGAATCAAAAGCTTCCAAATCAAGCATCAGAATTCAAATCAAATTCCAAATCAAAAGCAAAAGGTAAAATTCTAAGAACCAAAAACCAAGAATCAATTGTTAATGCCTTTTACAGGGAAGAAAGAGCAGCAAATTTCTTTTCTATAATTGACAAGACCAGATAGCCCAGCCTGGTTCAAAAGAATCCACCTGGAAAACCAGATAACCCATCCCGGTTAAAAAAAAACTGCCTGAAAGACCATATGGTCCAGATTGGTTCGCAAGAACCAGCCTAGTGACCAAAATTCTCTGAACTGGCATATGTGAGGCCCAGCTAAGGAAATTCAAAGATCAAACTACTAACCATTTTGAAGGATTGGAAGAGCAGTGAATTCCTTTCCACAATTGGGAGCCCCAGGTAAGTCCTTAACTTCAAAGTAGTTAGGAGATATTATCTGTTGCATTTTTCAACTCTATCATAACTGAGCAAGATGACAGCAGTACATGCTCCAAGTGACAAAATGTGGTCATTCTTTTCTTTGCCCTATGGTCGTTGGCACAGGCCTAGACCAAAGAGGGGCATTCTATAGACACCGAATTTTGTCACCCTCCTTCGGCTATGATGAAATTGGATCTTGGACGCGACTTTTGACTTCCGACCAATAGAGATGCTGATAGAAAGATTCCTCTACCCAAAACCCAGGAAATCCGCATGTAGAGAGAGGAAGGTCTAATTTTGACTTTTTTATATATGAAGGAATCTGAAGGAATCGGGTCAATATAACCGTACAGATGGATAGTGCTCGAAAACACAATTCTGACAATATATGACACGTCAAGATTAGACCAGCAGATCTCCCGTGATCATCCCCAAAAAATTATGCTTTCCCGCACATAGGCCACACACACGGAAGTCCTGTTGGAAACCTGAAAAAGTCCCGTACCTATCACAAACACCCCAAAATTCATCCCCTACCTACCCAAATAATCCAAAAACACTCCCAGACCTGAAAACCTAGAAATCCCCATGCGGGAAAGGAGTCCAATTTTGGCTTTTTTTATATGAAAAAATCCAATCAAGACGATCATACAGATGGATAGTGCTCAAAAATATGATTCTGATGATATATAATACACTAAAATTTGATCAACGGATATCCCATAATTGTCACAAAAAAAAATGATAATCGCCGAAACTGCACGCACTGGCCAACAGGCCAGCCCGCTCGTGTGCTTGCTGCCCATAGCCATAGCCCATGGCTGCTGCCCATGGCAATGGCACATGGCTACTGCCCATGGGTTATAGCACACGCACACAGCCACCCTGCCATACAGCACAACCCCCTGCCATGCTGCCCGGCCCCCTGCCATATTGCACACACCCACCTGTCCTTTAGCTTGCTGGCCTGCACCCCCATTGGCACTGACCAGTGCCCCCGCAGGCATTGGCCTACACCCCCGTGGGCACTGGCCTGTGGCCCTATTGCACAAACCCATGCCCGTTTGTGCCTGTTGGCCTGCTGCCCAGCCCCCTGCCTACACCGACCCATGCGCGTGTGCATGCTGGCTGCTGCCTATGCATGCATATGTTGCTACCCATGTCCGCACCCCTCTTGGCTATTACCTGCGCGCCATCTGTCACACACCTGTGACGTCGCCCAAATTACTTACCTGAACTGACCATACGTCGGGCACTTTGGCTGGGTCTCGTGTATCACCTTTAAAGGCCGAGATTGGTATTCCCCTTCACCCACTCAAAGCCAAAAACTTCTTTTTTGCTAGATTCTCTCTCTCCCAAACAACACCCCTCTTTACCCAATGGATAAAAGCCCTCCCCAACCATTTTGCCTTTAAACCCCTCTTTTACCCATTGGACAAAAGCCCTACCCCCTCACTTTAGGCAAGACCCCCCTTTTGTCCTTTGGATAAAGAGGTTCCCCCTCTCCTATTGGCTGAAAAAACTATAAATACCCCCTCCTTTAGATGACACCAGAATCCTACCTCACTCCTTGTAGTGAAATTTTCCTCCCCTCCCCCTTTTAATTTTCTTCTGATCTTCAGGGCGATCTTTATCAAGATCCGAAATCTCATTCGGATCTTTGAAGTGTTCTTCGGGATCTTAAAGATCTTCAATCCAAGTTCTTATTCAGATCTAGTTTTTAGCCAAAAATAGTATGTTCTTGAGCCCCATCCCTTGAGTGTTCTTGAGATAGAAATCCCCCCACATTGAGGTTCTTTGGGTCTACGAAGAGATCTTTGTCAAGATCTGAATTTCTGTTCGGATCTTTAAAGTGTTCTTTAGGACTTTGGATTTCTTTAGTTCATTTTTAAGTCAACCCGTTTCTTTTCAGAAATAATCATTCCTAGCCAAAGCCCTATCCCAAATGCCCCTAGAATCTTTCCAAAAATAGCCATTCCAAGCGGAAGTTCGCCGGAGTGCCACTTCATCCCAAGACCGAAAATAACCTTCCCTAGCCGAAGCTCTGTCTGAATCCAAACTTAAAAATAGCCTTCCCTAGCTGAAGCTCTATCCAAATCCCAATCCGAAAGTTACTGTTCCTAGTTGGAACCTTGTTCGCATACCACCACAATCAGCATCTCTCAAGAAAGAAAGTTGGAGGTCAAGACCATCTTCCCCTGAGCTAGGAGATTCTGAAAGATAGTCCGAGCTGGTACTAATCTGGGGCCCACTCCTCTTGACCGAAAACAGGGGTTAAGTTCAAGTATAATTTCTCAACCAACTTCTAATAATGTAGACTTTATATAGACCTTGTTTTAGTGTATATAGTATTTTGAATTCAATTAAAGGAAGGCCATTCCCTACCCTTGTGGGTCAGAGATCCTAATTCAATTAGACTAGTGAGGCTTTCACCAGAACCCTCATTAGAAGTGTTTCCCGTTTCCCAAGAGGGTACAGATACCATGAGTCAATATGACATTTCACTAGCAAATCCCGACCCCATGGAGGCCCGTGTCACTAAGATTGAGGAGATGTTAGCAAACTTAACTGTGATGATGCAAGCTCGACTGGTGTTGCTCGACCGACAATTCAGGACCAACGGAGTCATCATAGTCCTAGGGTTGTTCCTCACCCCAATGTGTTAGGTGTTGAGGATGATGTTGTTATTAATAATAGCCCTGCTATGGGGAAGTCTGAAAGTCTTGAGAACCAAGAGTTGAAGGATAAAGTTAGTCGCCTTGAACACTTGATCAGGAACCTTAAAGGTGTTGAAGATCAGATCATTGATACAGAAGGGTTATGTTTCTTTCCTCATGTTAGGTTACCAGAAAAATTTAAATGGACCTCTGAAAAGTTTGATGGTAGGGGTGATCCCTGTACTCACTTAAGATCTTTTATTGGCCAGTTGAGGGGAGGCCGAGGCTTCACGGATGAGCAACTGGGGCAAGCCTTCCAATTTTCACTGACTGGTGCTGCTCACCATTGGCTAATGGCCCTAGATTCTTCCTTAACCCACACTTGGGACGACATGATGAAGGCGTTTGCTCGCCAATACTCCTATAATACAGAGATAGAATTGACCAGGAGAGAGGTGGAAACAATAAAGCAAGCAGCAGGTGAAGGGTTCACTAGCTATTTGAAAAGGTTTCGTGACAAAGCGGCTCAGATGTGGGATAGGCCAAATGAGAGAGCAAGTGGGAATGATAGTGAGAGGATTGTGAGACCCATACCAAAAGTTTTTGTTTGCTCTCCCCATCCTCAACTTTGATGGTTTGATAGTCGCGGCACAACAAGTCGAGGATGCCATCTTCCAAGAGGAACTCCCCAAAATGGATCGGTTTGCAACTGAGTCCAGTAGTAGCAGAAGACCTCCACAGCAAAAAAGCTCAGGGGTCAATGCCATAATGTCTACTCTCCCTTCTGTGGCACCAACATCGTCCACAACGGTAGCTCCGTTCACACTAGAGCAAGGGACAGCTCCTCCCAGTCGAACTAAGAGG